>NC_136433.1:120475073-121077573 GCF_052849685.1 Lactuca virosa | reverse complement strand
AATTCCCAATATTGTGCATGCTTTGTTTTGGACGTGTTGATTTGTCCTTTCAGACCCTAGGATGGGTCCTTAGGCATAAAAACGAGGTCCCTTTAGCTAGTTTGGTTCCTTGTTATTTGTAGGAGGTCTTAATGGATTAAGATCATGTATTAATCCCTTTTTGGGTGTCTAAAGTAGTAAAGTTTAAGACTTCATGATTTGGGAGTACTTTTGAAACATGGATCTGAAGTATAAGCCCAAGTGCTAAATCCATTAAGCACTTAAGAAAGGAAATGGAATTGCGAGGGTACGCCCCGCGTACCCGATGAACCATCCTGATGGTATATTCTGCGCAACCTCGTGTACGTTGAGCGTACCTTTGGAGTACGCCCCGCATACTCGGTCATTTTGGGCTTCTTCGTTTTGGGCCTCGATTTTGGATTTGGATTATATTGGGCCATGTTGGGCCATCTGGATTTTATGGTTTGGGCTTTTTGTCTTGCTGGATTTTCTTGAGTAAAGGCTATGAAAGGGGTTAGGCCCAATTTGGAAAATTGGGCCATATTTGTGCCTTAGAAGCTTATTTAGATTTTTGGGATTTTAGCCATTTAGTTTGGACTTTAGTCTTGGGCCAAGTTTGAGGAAGGGTGAAAAGGTCTTTTACCCTAAATTGGACTCATGGTGTGCCTCAAGATCTAGTTATTAATGGATTGTTATTTGTGGTGTTTGATAGCGCGTGGGCTCTAGTAGGTCTGCAGTCAGAGATTTCTTGTGGGATCAGTTGTTGATGGGGGTGTTGGCTTGGTAATAGCAGCAAGGGATCGTCTATGTGATTCGACAATGCGAGGTGAGTTGTCTTTACTATACTCTCAAGTCGAAGGCACCAATACCGACCATTTGGATTGTTATCCTGGTTTATCGTATGCTTGCGATGCTGTAATGATCTGTTAGATATGCATCCTGGTAGATAGGATGATGCTCTGCTTAGTGATCTGTTAGATCTGCCTGTTATCTATTTACCAGTCACATGTGTTAATGTAGTGTGGTTGGGTTGAGACTGTGCTACTTTGTGCTGTCAATCAACAATCCCAGTTATAGTTATATTGGTATATTATATGTATGCTTATCTATTATGTATATGTCGACATGGTTTGTGTGTATGGTTGGGTTGAGGTGGACCTGCTTTTTGTTGAAGGCCAACAGACCCAGGGAGGCCCGGATAGACTGAAGGCATGTGAGGCAGACTAGTTAGGCCGAAGGCTCGGAGAACAGTCCAGACAGGCTGAAGGCCTGGTGAGGCGGTCCAGACATGTTGAAGGTTCTATGAGCGGTCCAGGCAGGCTGAAGGCCCGGTAAGGCGGTCCATACATGCTGAAGGCTCTGTATGCATGTTGTTTGTGCTATATGTTATCTGTTGTGTGATGGTATTCTGGGGAAACTCACTAAGCTTCGTGCTTATAGTTTTGGTTTATGGTTTCAGGTACTTCAGTGGATCGTGACAAGGTGAAGGTGTAACCGTACACATCCTCACGTTTTGGACTTATTATTTCTAGGAAACTCTGATAAAGTGAATGTTTTGAAAACTATGTTGAAAGAGATTCTTATTTTTAAATTATGTTTTAGGAACAACGGTTTTTGTAAACACTTCTTTTGAAAAAGGGTTGTTTTGAAAAGTTTAAATTTTATGAATTTTTATGGATGTTACAATCGCTATTATAAGTTTTTTATTTTTAAATAAATGTATATTTTATATATAATAGAAAAATTGAGCCCTTTGCATCTGACCACTTTGCACCATCTCAACGCCCCCTGACTATATCAAAATAATTAATTAAAATCAAACCAAATAAAAATTTATACAAATCAAAATATAATATGACTATGAGAATCATACATTTTCAGGAAAAATAATTAAAGATTTATGAAAAATAATAATCACAAATTCTTGAAGAATATATGTTCTATTTTTAAGCCTTTAACTTGATTTTTAAGGATTAATGTTAACAATCAGTTCAACTTAACAAGGAATCATATTCTTATAGAATTTAGGTTATGAATCCGTTTAACTTAAAACCAAATTAAATATTCTTGTATAATTTGGGCTTAAGAAATGGTTTTGAGATATTTTATTTTTTCATTCTTTCTACAACTACTTTTTTTGAATAAATGAAGTGTTCTAGCACTGTAGGACTATAACTTTTTATATAATAGGGCCATGATTTTTTATATTTTATATAATAGCGTCATGATTTTTTATACACAACCGAAGAAATTCTTAAAAAATTTAAACATTGTGATTCACATTTGATTCTAACCGTCTATATATATATATATATATATATATATATATATATATATATATATATATATATATATATATATATATATATATACACACACACACACACACACATTAGCTGTTTACCCGTGCCAAATGACGGGTGAGAATAGTTTTTTCAAAAATTAGTTTTTAGAGGCGCTTAGTTTTTTTACGTAAATAGTTGGCTGTTTTACGTTGTTGACAGTGTACAAATCTTCAAAATATATAAGGTCACTAATATGTGATAAAAGTAGGTGAATGTGGTATCGCTCCCTTCAGCGGGATTAAAAGAAACCAAACGACCTCGCATTAATCCTTGTTTTGAAGGATTCCAATGACGTGAGCTCGGATTCCACGTAATTGTTTTTTGAAAAATCTTTATATTTATGTTTTCTCATCTTCTTTATTGTTCAGAAAAAAAAAATTATTAAATTTTTATAAAAAATTTATGCAACATACGCATGCTAATTATATTGTTTGTTTTTCACCAACAAAATTATTTAAAAAAAAATAAACAATCAATCTACATTTATAATTATTGCAGTTTGCACCTAAATAGGCTAAATGCCAATAAAATAGCAATGTACGTTTGATAGTTTAATCTCATACCTAAATAGGCTTTCTTTTTTCAATTTCAACCAAAGTAATTATAAAAAATTAAATATCCATTTTTCACATCCGGCCTAAGTATTTATAAAAAGTTGTGTATCACTAAACATTAAAAAAACTATGTTTATACATTCCAATATCACAAAGTTTTGAAAAAGTGTTTTAAATTACTTACTCGTAGCAAGATTCTAAAGGCAAAAAGGTTACAGAAAACAAAACAAAGATTACATATGATCAATAAACATTGTTTGTCTTAAAATCTATTGAGATATATCTCCAACAATTGTTGATTGATGTGTATGAAAAAGAGAAGATTGGATAAAAAAACGCCTTAAAGCACACATGATTATGCAAAAACATACCAACAGATGGTTAGAAAATGACATAATTGTTTTTGTAATCCCTTAACTTGATTATTACATTTACAGGGAAGTGCTAACCTGTATATGCATGTGTTAATATAAAAAAATTCACGGCAATAATCAGGTAACTCTTAAACCTTTCAGAAAAATTCAAAATGTGTCAGGCTCCAACTGTCATTTTTATAATAAAAAATACTGAAGGATCAAACTAAATTCTTTTGTAGTTAAAATAAAAAATGAAAAGTTGTTGTGTGGTAAAAATAGAAACAGAGGAAACTAATCAACATGGTTAGCAACAATAATTGGAATGATGAAAAAGATAGAAAATTAGTAAATAAGAAATAGTAAAAGAGAAGATCTCCTACTTCATATTTGTTGTAGGTCATGATGTGGATCAACCAACGTAACCCACTCACCAAACTTAACTACAAGACTACACTTCAAGACATGATAACCACACAAAACTCATGTTTAAAACCGAACATTTAACTACAAAATACTCTACAAACCTTTAAACCATTAAGAAATGATGTTTTCTTTCAACGTTGCAACACCATTCTTCTACATTCATTAGAAGGGCTTACATTCTACTATGTCACCATTCCTCACCAAAATTGATTACATGATTTCAGGTTCCCTATCAAAGCCTCCCAAAAAGCAATCAAAAAGCATATTACTGTCATGAACAAATAACCAGTGGAAACATTTAGTAAACTAAAATACTTAGATCAAAAGTTTTACTACATGTTACGGTGTCCTGCCTCTAGCCCTCCCTCTAACAACGATCCTTGAAATCCAAATCAGTAATAAAAAACTATTAAAAACAACAATGAAACATTATCCAGAACAGGAAAGCCAACATTTGAAGAAGAGAATTGATGTACTATTTAGCATGAAAAGGAAATTGCTTATACACCATTATAATCAAAATTTACTCCAAAATTCAAAACCCTATACAAGTAGAAGAGCCTAGACAATGCAGAAGAACATCGTGAGATTGGAAAACATGTCCTTTTCGAGCATGATTACAGCCAACATCCTACATAGTACTATCACTACAACAAACGGGTCCTATAGGGACGACAATTGTCGTCTCTATAGGTTCAAAAAGTCGTCCCTATAGCTATCTGGGGAGATATGTCGTCCCGATAGCTCTCGTCTCCATAGCCCCGTCGCAATAGATCTGCATTGTCGTCACTAAAAAACTCGTCGCAATAGTACACCTATTGAGACGACATATCGTCTCTAAAGGGTTCGTCGCTATACTTTTCCCATCACCATAGACAAAGCTATAGAGACGACATGTCTTCTCTATAGATAAAGCTATAGAGACGACATGTCTTCTCTATAGATAAAGCTATATGATTTTTTTCATGCCTCTTGCTTTTCTCTTCATCGTCTTTGGCAATTTCATCAATTATATCTGGTAAGCTGCATTATACATATTTAAAACCAAATCAAGTAAATATAATGAAAATAAAAATAGATATAAAACCAAATACATTTAAAAAAAATCACCTGTCAAGCTCTTTAGTGAACTCCTTTGTCTTTTTAGCTTCTGCTTGCATCTTCATTTTTTCTTTATTCCTAATCCTCTTATTCAAAACACTCGTGTTACCCTTTTAGTTTTAAATGGCCTGCATAGCTACACACCTTTTTTCAAGATCTGCATAGCTACATACTAATGACACTACAAAGTATTTTCTACAGAACTTGCTAATTATATTCCTCACACTTCATAAAATAATCCGCATACTTTTGCAACATAACAAGTCCTGAAAAAATTAACTTATTACTTTTTAGTTTTTCACATGAGCACTGTTCAAACAGAAGAAAAAAGAAAAAGAAAAGCAAATTTACCAAAAAAAGGCAATTGAGCTTCTGAAAAAATTAATCCTCTTCCATGGGCACATCTGGAATATCAAATCGGTCTTCATATATAGTTTTATTCATCACATAAACAGGGGAAGGTGATACAAGAGTTAAGGAGAATGAATTCAGATCACACAGAGATTTATAAGGGTCTGTTTCATTGGATGGAATGGAATGAGTAATTACATTCCATTCTTTCTCTGATTCCATCATTAGCAAAATAAAATATGAGGAAAGAGTAAGTAAAACTTTAATTAAACAAAAGGAAGGATATATAGAGACATAAGATCATCCTCCTTCTCCCCACGGATTCGGCTATTATTCAGTTCTCTTAGAATTTCAGGTGTCACCTGAAAAACTTTCGTGTTACCCTTTTAGTTCATAATTTTCAGAGTATAAGTTTAATATAAATCATACATAAACCATTTTTTCAAGGAGATGTGCATAGCTACATACCTTTTTTCAAGATCTGCATCAACCATTTCATCAGCATCACCATCCCTCTCTTTGTCCGCATCAAGAAAATACATCTGTTAAAATTTCTAAATCATTAGGTACACACATAAGTATTTAAAGGGACAAAATTACAAAAGAATAAAGCTACACACATCTTCCTCATCAATGGCTTCTCCATGAACAGTTAGAGGAACTGCATGAGCTAATGAATCCTGCAAAAAGTTAAAAACATGAAGTAATTAAAATGGAAGTCATTATTCATCAATAGTTTCAACAGGCTATTGGGAAAAAAAATCATGTATAAGAAAATGACCTGATGACTTTCAGATGATGGATTGTATGAGCATCTAGGTGGCTCTACTTCCATAGCAGGAATCATAATTTCAGAGCACTAGGATGAATAATCCATGTCAAGCTTTTGTAATATTAATAACTTTGAATAAATATATAAATCATTCATACATATATACATACCATTTCACTCTCTGAGATGAACATTGATGTGTAAAGACCAAGAGCATGGATGCCAGATTTGTATACAACCAAATGCTTCCAACCCTTTGACTGTTTATATCGACCATATTCTTTCTGCAATAATAAACAGTTTCACATATAAAGTATAAACTTTTAAAATGCTATTAACGAAAGTAGCATACCCGTGGATCAGATTCTACAACATCTGGCCCTGCTTGATTAGTCTCACTGCCTAACACTCCAATTACTAGATTAATCAATGATTTCTTAGTGATTTTGGACTTATAAATTGATTCTGTTAGGTATATCTCTACAATTTCATTTCACTCACAGCAATCAGCTCCCCTAATCCAAGTAAGATCTTATGAACTCCGAGAACAGAACAATAAAATCATGATCATGTAACGACATGCAATACACAAATTAACAGCGACGAATCATAAAGGTACACTAATAGTTCCGAATTCTAATACCTTTGCCGTTGTTGTTCTGATCGTCGCCATTTTGAGGAGACGGTGGCCTCCGAGGAGGAGGATCTCGGCTGGAACAATAACAGATCAGTGTTATACGTTTATGATTTTCGAAATTGGATGTTGTTGGAGAGTGAAGAAGCAGTCTTTGTCATAGGGGAATTGAAGCATCACCGATAGTGAAGGTGGTTGTGCTGTGGAGTTGGGCTGGTAAAATGGCCGTCGATTTCGTATCCGGAAAGCAACAAATCTTCGATCAAAGAAGAGAGAAGAGTAAAGGGGAGACTGCGATCACGAATTACCGAAGGAGATCGGCAGTACCAACGCTGACAATGACAGTTGTTGCTGCTGAGGAGGCCGGAGCTGTATATTAGGCGATCGTCCCATGTGCCCTGTGGTGTTCGACATATACCAATCGCCGATCGAGAGAGAGGAAAATGTGAAAACAGTTGCGATTGAATGAGAGAGGGGGATGATGTATTCTCGATTTAGGGAGTAGAAGCCTATGGGACGACCTGTCGTTTCCACACCCTTAGACAAAAGGACGTCCCGCGAAAATTCCCACCTAACTTGTAACTATCTGCGTAACCTATTGCAACAACAGGTCGTCTCTATAGATTAACGACCTATTGCAACAACAGGTCGTCTCTATAGATTAACGAGTCAAAAAGTGTTGGTCAACTCTATAGAGACGACATGTCGTCTCTATAGATGATCTATAGAAACGCCTTTTGTCGTCCCTATAGAAATCGTCCCTATAGATGCTAATTCTTGTAGTGTATGTTATATAATAAAATCATATATAATCTTTTATTAATAAGACAACAATTAAATAACAAAAAATCTTTATTTTCACAACCAAACGATTTGAATGATAGTTAGAATCAACTTACCTACCTCAGAAATAAGGTAAAACATTCCCATTACTCATCAAAATTGACCAAATCACCCACAAAGAAACATAAATATAGAGAAATAAAAGTTACCTTGACCAATCGATTGAAGCTTGTTTTCTTTTCAACATTAGAACCAAAGTATCAGTTAAAGACAAGACTGTAGCTTTACCCATGAAAAATGTAGCACGTTTGACCTGGAACATGAGTGCCTGTATTAGATCCAAAATGAACAAATAGGGAATTAAAAATAGTTGGTCATATAAATTAAGTGAATGGTAAAATTAGTAAATATGAAACAAAATAATAGTAATATGGGGAGCTAATTTGATTGGACAAAAAGAAATTAAAGTGGAGAAGAAGGCGGATTAGGGGAAGAAGCAGATCTACATGTGAGGGTGAAGTGGTTCCACGATCGTGTTCGATGGTAATAAGGACAACGACCAGTAATGGTGGTGGTGGTGGTGTGCAGTGACATGGGTGGAGGTGTGAGCACCATTATATTTGCTTCATAATCCACATTCCTGGAACCCCGATTTTCATTTATCTAAACAAAATCTTAGAATTCCACAAAATCAAAGGAAAACCAGAATAAAAAGGAAGGACACGAACCTGGAAATCAAACAAACAACCCATGATAAAGTGATGGCGTTTGGGGAGAGTGGCGGTGGATGTAAACGTTGTTGAAGGTGGTGTAAGGGTTCAGATTTATGGTGGTAACGAAGGTGATTGAATGCATTTGAAACAGAGCAGGAGTGGTGGATGATGGTGGGTGTCGGATTTTGTGGTTATGGTTTTTTAAGGAACAAATTTGTGTTGGACGCTATGAGAAAGTATGGGAGACCAATGTTATGTTAATCCTGATGGGGCAGAAGGCGAGATTTTAGATATAGGTGCGGAGATTGGGTAGTGGAGTTCTTAAGGGCGCTCATATTGATCGATTCAATTGGTTTTTTTGACCAATTCAATTGGCGACATTAAAGGAATACAGTTTCAAGTTTGACCGACTTTCTGATGCGGTTTGAATTTGATTTTTGTTGACTAAATAAGATTTCGATGCATAAATTGTTTTGTATAAATTTCAGTAGAGTTTGTACCTCTTAAAATTCAGTATTTGAGGCTAAATGCTTATATATATATATATATATATATATATATATATATATATATATATATATATATATATATATATATATATATATATATATATATATATATATATCGGGTATAAGAAATAACACGAACTTTGGATCAAAATTATTCTAAGATTGTAATTGATAGAGGGTCAATTATTTTGTAACCATCTGTTAAGTGTCTTTTTAATCTCTATGATTGATATATATTTATATTTATATTTATATATGTCTGTATGTGTATCTATATATATACCGGAAAGAAAAGCCCCCATCCGCCATTGCACACCTTGACATCCAAAGCTTACATAATACCATTTTTCTTAGTTTCTAAAAGGTGAAATTGGTTCTTGTGAATCTATCTCTTAAGAAACATGGGTGCCGGTGGCCGTTCAACTCCTACTGATCTAGATGTTAAGAAATCCGATACCGATCGTATCAAACGAGCCCCAACCTCAAAACCGCCATTTACCTTAGCAGATATTAAGAAAGCCATACCACCTCACTGTTTCGAAAGATCCTTGATTCGATCCTTTTCATATCTCGTTGCTGACCTCACCGCAGTCTCGATCTTCTACTACCTCGCCACAACTTATATCCCACAGCTCCCTCACCATCTTCCTTACCTTGCCTGGCCGGTTTACTGGTACGTTCAAGGTTGTGTGTTCATGGGGATTTGGCTTATCGGTCATGAATGTGGTCATCATGCCTTCAGTGACCATGTATGGCTCGAGGATTGTATTGGGTTTGTTTTACACTCATGCCTTTTAACGCCTTACTTTTCCTGGAAAATAAGCCACCGCCGGCACCATGCCAACACCGGTTCTCTTGACCATGACGAAGTATATGTTCCAAAGACAAGATCAAAACTGGGTTCTTCCGCGTTTTACCTCGACAATCCAATCGGTCGAACATTAACCCTTATGGTCAAACTCAGTCTCGGATGGTATATCTACTTGTCAATCAATGCTGCGGGAAGACCTTATGACAAGTTCGCAAGCCACTATGATCCCAGAAGCCCTATTTTCTCAGATAACGAGCGAATCCTGATCCTCATGTCTGATATCGGACTTATCGGCTTTTCTACCTTGTTGTACAAATTGGCGACAATTCACGGGTTCGCTACCGTTTTTTATGCCTACGGAGGTGCGTTAATGGTCATGAACGCGTTTCTTGTGATCATCACATACCTTCATCACACTCACGCTTCTTTGCCCCACTACGACGACTCTGAATGGAACTGGATGAAAGGTGCTTTCGCAACAGTAGATAGGGATTACGGAGTTCTAAACAAGGTGTTCCATAACATTACCGACACTCATGTGCTTCACCATTTGTTCTCTTACATTCCTCATTATCATGCCATGGAAGCCACCAAAGCGATCAGGCCAATTGTGGGAGAGTTTTATCAAAAAGATAGCACTCCATTTTACTTGGCGTTATGGAGAGAATCCAAGAACTGTCTGTTTATCGAGCCCGATGAGAGCGATGAGAAGAACAAAGGTATCTACTGGTTCAGAAGTCAGTACTGATCAGGAAAGCAAACATGTGAAATGGGAATTAAGTTGTTATCCTATGTAATTTGAATGATGTACTATTTGTATCTTGTTTTTCCTACTTTTAAGTAATGATGTAATTCCTCCAAACATTACTATAATAAAGAAAATCATCAGCATGTTTAGCAATGGACGAACTTTTTGTTAGTTTTACGATTTAAAGAAAAACGTATTAATGGTTGTTCAGGTGTTGGAGGAATGCGTTAAAAAATTAAAATCAGATAATGAGATGATTGCTGGGTTAATGCGGACTCCGGCGTAATGGCCGGAGAAGAAGACTAGCAACAGCCACGTTGATGCTTCTGTTCTACAAAGTTTAAATGGGTCAAAGATATTTAAAAGAAAAAATTATTCATTGTGGGTTCTGGTCCAAATTGGTAGGCAAGGATTTATAAGAAAATAAAAAACTGCATAAATGGTCCTATGATATTATTATAGTTTTTGTTTGGGTCCCTACGGAATTTGTTTTTGTATAAACCGTTTTACCTTTTGGTCCGTCCTTTTGGTCTTACTCTCTGATGGTCTTCTTTGGTGAAAAAGAAATAAGGAATTTGTATACTCAATGCCTTAATTGCAATTCTTATAAAAAAAAGTGTGGTTTGGTGAAAAAGAAATAAGGAATTTGTATACTCAATGCCTTAATTGCAATTCATTAAAAAAAAAAAAAAAAAAAAAAGTGGTAATAAGCAGTGAATGGGAACTAGTGTGGTGATTAAGAAACATCTCGAAGAAACCACTTGTAATAAATCCGGAAATGCCTTCGTCGTCTCTAGCCATTGTGCCGCACTTACTTACTCATCTCATCCGGCATGTATAAGGGTTTCTTTTTAATCGCATGGAAAGGGGTTTATTGAATGTGAAATGAGGGGATAATGGAGCGTGAATGAATAAATATGGGTTGTTGTAATTGATGGGGGAAGAAAGGGAGGGGAGAAGGGAGGTAACCGAAGAAGATGGTTGCTGTTGCCGATAGAAAGGAAACCGAAATAAATTAGTCAAGGAGGGGATGTTAGTTATTGACTATAGATTACATAATGAGTGTGTTAGTGATTAGGGTTTAGGCAAGACTTTAAGATTACATCTTTTATGTATCTCTATTTATATGATGATTAACCTTAGTATTTATTAATAAAGCAAACTATTATTTGTCATGAAATCAGAGTTTTAGGTTTAAAGCCTACTGATCACAACTCGTAGTAGCCGCCCTCCACCTTCGGTGATCTTTCTCTAATAGTTGCCGGAGGTGCCTTCATTATGTTTCATATTTTGTTCGTTTGTTTTTTCCGTTTCCTAAATAATAAAACATCCGTCGACACCAAACTAGAGCTCTTACCTTGGCTTTTTCTACCGTCTGGTTTGCTTATATCTTCTCGTCGGATGGTTCCTGCCTCTAAGCTTTTTGTCTTCTCCTCAACTTGCATTTTCTTCAGATCTATTTTCCGAGTTAGTCGGAATAGGCTTCGTCCGCCGCAGCTCGAGCCCTTTTTCTTTTTCGCTGCTTTTCTATGGATTCCTTTGCCGCCGACTCGATGATCGACGTCGCTGCCACTCCTCTATTCTTATACAAAGATTCTGCCGCTGGCCGCCGCTTCTTCTCTCTCCTTCTCCTACAAGCATTTTTTTAGCCGTCAACGTTAGAGCTCTACCATCGTCGCTGCCGTTGTCTTCATTTATGTTATGTGTTATGTTTTTGTTTTTCCAGTTTAATCGTCCCCTACCGATCAAACTGCGGGGGATGTTAGTGATTAGGGTTTAGGTCCAAGTCTTTAAGATTTAGATTAATTTTCTTATATATCCCTATTTATATGAGGTTTAATATCACTGTTTATCAATAAAGAAATCTATTATCTTTCAGAGTGGTTTTCAGATTGTCGGAGAGAGATCGGAGGAAGGGAAGAGACAAACCAACTTATAAGTCTTCTTTTACCCGAAAAAATGCATTTTAGTGTTCACTGTGACAGTTGGCTTTGGGACTTTGTCACTTCTTAGGATTTGTTGGTTAAAGTCACTTAAAAGTGGATTGATGAACATGTGTTATCGGTTACAACTGCCCTAACCAGATGAAATCGTTTTGTTCCTAGAAAAGTTAACATTTTTTTTATAAAGAGCTTTATTGTAATTGACTTCCTATAAGACTGAATTTAGAGCATTAGGAATTGACGTTTTGTCAGTCTTATGTCATTTATTCAGATCATGTGGAGACATTTGTTTGTGAAATGTCAGATCATGTGGAGAAGTTGGGCCATTTGTTTGTGAAATGTCAGATCATGTGGAGAAGTTGGACCATTTGTTTGTGAAATTTGAGGTGACTGTAAGAAATTGGAACGTGGCTTTCCTTGAGCTTGATCTTCAGACTTTTGGTGCCTTTTTATATATGATTCCCTAGGTGATTTCTATTCGTCTTTTGACCTTAAAGATGTTGGTCCTGGAAGTGATTGTCTTCACGACTTGTTGGATTCTTTGGTGATATTGGAATCCCATCTTTTTTTTGTGATAAAAAAAACATAATTTTTTTTGTAGAGTCAGTTAAAGAGATGTCGTTTTTATAGGGGAAAATGACTTATCAAGGTAATTAACTTTTTGGTATGTTCACATCTGAGTAACCATCTTTTTTTTTGTACATATCTAGGTAACAAACTTGTTGGAAGTGTTCACATATGACCATTATGACCTGCTGTAGCAGGTTACATCCTAGATGTGAACATTTTCAACAAGTTCATTACCTAGATGTGTAAAAAAAAGTAGTTACGAACAAAACGAAAAGAGTAAATTACACGAATGGTCCCTGTGGTTTGGGGGAATTTGTGTTTTTGGTTCCTAACTTATTTTTTTAACTCGGATGGTCCCTACTGTTTATTTTTGTTGTACGTTTGGTCCATGTGCTACCTAAAAAGACTATTGTGCCCTTATTAATTTATTTTTTTAATTAATTTTGTTATTTATTTATTTATTGTTTATATATTTAAAAAAATTAATAGACCCCACATATCTATTAATACTAGATATGTTAGCTTTAGAAGTAAATTTTTATATATTTTTTGTTACTAGTATTAAAAACGTTTGTATGCTTAAAAAAATGTATTTATTTTTTATATATTTAAAAAAACATTGAACGCTACTTCTAAAGCTAACATTTTTTTAAGCTAACATATCTGTGGGGTCTATTAATTTTTTTAAATATATAAAAAATAAATACATAAATAAGAAAATTAATTAAAAAATAAATTAATAAGGGCACAATAGTCTTTTTAGGTAGCACAGGGACCAAACGTGCAACAAAAATAAACAGTAGGGACCATCCGAGTTAAAAAAATAATTTAGGGACCAAAAACACAAATTCCCCCAAACCACAGGGACCATTCGTGTAATTTACTCTTACTTTTCGTTTTGTTCATTACTTTTTTTTACACATCTAGGTAACGAACTTGTTGAAAGTGTTCACATCTACGATGTAACCTGCTACAGCAGGTCATAATGGTCATATGTGGACACTTCCAACAAATTTGTTACCTAGATTTGTACAAAAAAAAAAGATAGTTACCCAGATGTGAACATACCGAAAAGTTAATTACCTTCATAAGTCATTTTCCCTTTTTATAGTTCCATAGTTGAAACAAAAATCTTGTTATTAATTGGGTTCATTGGTTGAAAAATCCAATGGATGCTATTTCTTTGTAATATTTGGTTCTCGATCTAACTAACGTGTTAAAATTGATAAAACAAAGGATATAAAATATAACAAAAGATTGACAGAACATCAACGCATAAAACAAAGGATATAAAATAATAAAAATAAAGGCATAAAACAAAGGGTATAAAATAATCACTTAACGTGTTAAAATTGGTAAATTAAAAGAACAATACTATAACTAAAGCCTTAAATAAAGACATTTTTTGAAGAATATATATATATATATATATATATATATATATATATATATATATATATATATATATATATATATATATAGGTAAGTTCAATTGAGAAAATAAAAAAGGTTGAGAATGGGGGAATCATTCTCAGCCACTCATTTAATCTAAGCATAAAAGACACGGTGGCAAACCTGTAAATATGATAATAACCTTCAATCTCAAATACGTAACATCGATTTCTTTGTTGAATACTTCAAATTTGAATTTCCCAGATTCGCAAACGAACTTAGTTGGAATTAGAATTTCTTTGTTGTTCATGAAATTGGAATTGGAGTTCTGGACTCGCAGTCACAGTCGACATTGAAGGACTCGGAATCGGTACTCACAGGTTCCTAATCGGATTTTCGGAAATCAAAATCAAAATATGAAATCGATCAGACATAGGATGTCGCATCTGAAGTCGGAAGCTTTTGAAATTGGAACATATATTCTAATCGGAACAGTTCGCGTCTTGATTATTAGTATTACAAAGAAATCTGGAATCGGGATTTCAAGGTTTCAAAATTGAAATCGGATTTTTTTTGGAATGAAATGAAAATCGGAATTGCACGCTTCAAAGTCGAAATCGAAAGTATATGATGATTTGGAATTGATAACTTGAATTGGAAGTATCATGTTTTTAACATTTTTAAAAAAGTTAACTTGTATGCACTCTAACTGTTTGATGAAATGCATAAACTAAATTACCACGTTATATTCACATATGAATATGTTTTCCGACCTGAATCAGTATATGATTATTAAAAAAAAAAAACAAATATGCAAGTCTGTATGTTATTCATATGTGAATAACGTATAAAAATTATATATATTTGTGAAAACACATTGTAATATTCATATGTGAATATACTGTGTAATATTCATAAGTGAATATATCATATTATATTCATAAGTGAATATACTATGTAAAATTCACATGTGATATACCATGTAATACTATGTAATATTCACATATGAAAATATCATATAATATTCATAAGTGAATATACGATCTAATATTCACAAGTGAATATACTATGTAATATTCACAATTGAATGCATCGTCTAATATTTAAATATAAATATACTATGTTTATTATATGCTATATTCATATATGAATGATATTTAAATTATAAAAAAATTAATCATACTTGTTATTCATAAGTGATAATGTATTTTTTTCGGAAAAAAAAACATTATTTTGAGGTCCTAAGCAAGTTTGTAATTCATATGTGAATAACATATAAGAATTATATCCGCATGTGAACATATGTAATATTCACAAATGAATATATATGTAATAATCAAATGTGAATATATATGTATTATTCACAAATGAATAAAACTGTCAATAAAACCGAGGACTACAAAATATATAAAATTAAAGATAAAAAAAGTATTTGATAAGAATATATATTTATTCACATACAACTAATCTTTTTAGGTTAATAAAATAATTATATAAGCATATATATTTTTATTAATGTTATATTCATTTGTGAATAAATGATAACTTTTTTTTCGGAAAATTATAAAATAGAAAAACGTCATTTTGAGGCCCTAAACAGTCCCGAATGGCCGAAAAACAACGTACGTCACGGCGAAGCTGTGAATTTTGTAACTCGCACCATTTACATCAAATATGCGAATTTCGTCCAATTCCGAGACTAAACTTCATTGCGGCAAATTGTTTTGATGATGTCACTAAATTTTCATTCCTACTAGTGATGACATCATCATGACATGCTATTTATTCATATATGAATAAAGTTTAGAAATCATTACGTCATATTTACTGATGATGTTACTAACTTCAATCACACTAGTAAAAACATCATTGTAATCTGTTATTTTTATTTATGTGAATAAACTATACATGTTGATTTATTTATTTTGTGAATACAACCTTTATATATAAAAATAAATAATACACTATAATAATTGGTTTGTGAATAGTTTTTTTGTATATTGTAACAATATTATTTTACATGTAAAATCAACATTATACTAAGACAAACAACATTGTATTGGTTAATGAATATCATTTGCATTTGAATTTAACACGATCAAAATGAAGAATATATTAAATTGTATAACATTTACACGTGAATATAAAAACATATTGTCTTCGTCAATGATATCTTCTCAATTACGTCAACCAATCGTCAACCACCGGGATATGAACCAACCATTGATTGAACTGTTATTCTTTTATTGAGTTATAACGATGCCTGAAAAACATGTGAAGACACATAAAAAATGTTAAAAATATACTTTTAGTTCATAATAATAGCGATTTATCACATTCTAATTATCATATGGTATATTCACACATGAATGTATAATCATATGTGAATATTATATGATATATGTTGTTTATATTGTATATTTACATGTGATATTACATGGTATATTCACAAATGAATATTACATAGTATATTCACATATGCATATTATATGGTAGATTCACATGTGAATAGTATATGGTATATTTACTTGTGAATATTACACATTCTAGTCACATCTAAATATTGCATGGTATATTCATTCATGAATATTACATAGTATATTCATATATGAATAATATATAGTATATACACTTGTGAATATGATACAATATATTCATATTTAAATCTTAAATGATGGATTCACTTGTGAATATTACATAGTATTTTCACTTGTAAGTATTAGATGATATATTCACTTATGAATATTAGATGGTATATTCATATGTGAATATTACACAGTTTATTTCACATATGAATATTACACAGGATATTAACATATGAATATTACAAGGTATATTCACAAATATATATAATTTTTATATGTTATTCACATATGAATAACATATAAAATTGTATATTTGTTTTGTGTTTTAATAATCATATACTGATTAAGGTGCTAAAACATATTCATATGTGAATATAACGTGGTAATTTAGTTTATGCATTTCATCAAACAGTTGGAGTGCATATAAGTAAGTTTTTTTAAAAATGCTAAAAACATGATACATTGACTATTGAAAACTTACAAAATAGTAGATTGATAGAGAATTATATAAAATTTTTCAAAAAAAAATGATTTGACGTTTTTCTAACCTTAATTTAGAAGTTTTGTTTGATGATCGATGTTGAATGATTGATAAGAGTGAAATTGTTGTTGATTATCGATGATGTTGATCTAATGACACTGGGAGTATAATTAATCGTAGATGTTGAAGATATGCTCGAATTCAAGCATAATTGAAGGTTAGATTGAAAGAACCAAAAACGATTTTTTTTCTACTGTTGAATGATGTTGATGAACGTGTTTTTGACAAAGATGGATGATTGATTAACACTGGATGATGTTGATCGAGGATTTAATTGAAGAAATCTGGATGATCGTTGAAGGTTGGAGAAGAAATTTGGATGATGAGCGATCGAGTAGTAATGAATTTGAATTGTTATCAAACTATCTACAATTATGTATTTGTGATTGAAGGATATCATATCATATTTACAATTTTGCCGCCGTGTATTTTATGTTAAGATGCTAATTAAATGATTGGCTGAGAATGATTCCCCCATTCTCAACCTTTTTTTTTTCTCAATTGAACCCTCCTCTCTCTCTCTCTCTCTCTCTCTCTATATATATATATATATATATATATATATATTCCAATTACAAACAATAAGAAAAACCACAGCCGCCTTTTCTGAAATGCATTCTTTAAAAATAATATAATTTCTTTCATGTTTAAGCCATTATTTAATTTATATAATTATCTAATTGATTATAAATTATTAATTTAGTGATGTTAACTAAATTCCTTAAATTATGTTTAAAACTAGTGTATGTTTTGTTTTTTCAAATGTGTACGTCGTTATGTAGTAAAAGCATACAAAGGGTGAGTAAATAGCAGAAGAGTAGTAAGCATAAGATAGATATATAGCATTCCATGCGTGATATTACATACGTTGGTACTTGGTACGTAGTAAAACTGAGGAATACATGAGTGACATGGGTTACATAGCAAAGGCATACAAAAGATGTTATTAACATAGATAACTTTCAAAAGATGTGAGTTGATTATAGGCTTTGTTTTTTTATGATTTCGTTCACCTCCCGATAAGTTTTGATGAGCTTCTTGTTGATTAGGATGGGCATACGTAAGCATCATTAGCTGCAGTGGTTTGCTTTGTTGGATGCTGATAGAAGAAGTTGCATCATTGATTGGGAAGTGAATGGGATTTCGCATGCAATGTTGTTTGTTGTTTCCTCCCGTAGTTGTAGTTGTTGTAGCAGGTGTTAATGTGCAATATGGAGTGTGTTTTTGGTGTACTTATGTTGCTGGATGAGACTCTCGATTATGGCGATCATGTTTTCCTTCGATGGATCTTTTGGAGGTTCTGTCGTCAGGTTTTGTTTTCTAGATCTGATGAACTGAAATAAATACAAAAAGTTAGTTTTTTGCAACTTTTGTTTCCATATCAGCTGAAGTAGAAAAAAAATTATAGCTTTTATAGATTTTAGTTTCCATATATGATGAAATGAAATAAATAGAAATTAGAAATTAGTTTTTACCCCATCATATAGTCCAATTTTGTAACACCCGTGTTTCCAGGTATTTTCAATTATGGCTTAAAGTTTAAATAATTGCATTTTGGTGCATATACAGGGCATACCCTATGGGTACATTGGGCGTAGTTCATTAAAAGGTGTCGTGGACTCCTTTGAGTAAGCGGGGCGTACATAAGAAGAACGCAAGGCGTACTCATGCAGATCCCAAACCCTAATTTTTAGGGTTTGGACCCTATTTAAAGGACATTAAGTCCTTGAGACCTCCATTACCTTCAGCCTCCACTCTCTCATTCTGTCATTTCCAAACCCTAATCCTTGAGCTTTTTTTGGACCTTTAGATTGTTCTTGGTGCATTTTGGAAGAAGAATGAGTTCATTGTTGGTGATTAGTGGGCTTGGAGCTTGTAGATCCAAAGTGTTCTATCATTTGCCAACTTATGGATGTATAAAGCTGACACCTTTATGGTTCTATGGTTTAGATCTAGGCTACAGTTTAGTTTTGCATAACTTTTGGTCCCTTGGTTTGGTTCTTGTAAGTAAAAGCTACTCTAGAGCTCAAGTTTGTCACCATATGTTGTTTTTGAGGATCTTGTGTCATAAATATGAAGTCTTTGTTGCTATTTCTCACTCATGCAATAGTTTGAGGTTATTAAAGAGTGTTATGGACTTAGGTTTTGGTTTTGGGCTCCATTAAGTTATGCAAAAGCATAAAGTTTTTGAGTTTATCAGTTAAGACCTTCCCAAGAATAAGATATGTGAGTTGGACGTTTAGTCTTTAGGTATTAAGAGCTTAAAATGTGGTTTTGGACAATAGAGGGTTACACAGGGTGTAGATGTCGAATATTATTGTGAGGTGTCGAATGTCATTAATTGTTTCGATAGTTTGTAACTTTATTAAAAGGGCATGTTAGGTTTCGAAACTTACTGTGTCTAGTCCCTTGTATTTTTTGTTCGCTTTCCTGTTTCCTATAAATAGGGAAGTGTACTAGAGTAGACAAGAACTTTTGCTAAGAAATTTGCTGTAATTGTCTAAACACTCTGTACTCATTTAAAGCTTATTGAGCCAAACAGATATTATTTAGATCTTGTGTTCATCATTCATACTTTACTCTAATCTCGTAATTCATTCTCGATTTCATTGCAACTACGTTTGGTATCAGAGCAGGAATCATTCTGCAATGATCTGATTTTCATCCGTATCAAAAGTAATTTGAGTCTCATTCTAGATTCAAAATTTTCCGCACTTTTGATTCTGAAAATCTTCTTAGATCTTTAGTAGTGATTCGATTCTGCGATTAGGTTGTATAATCGAGTGTTCGATTTGTGTTTTCTGGAAAATTCATCCATAAATTTTCCAATTCCTGAATCTTTTCTGAAATTATGTCCGTACAACAATGGTGAACTTCAACATCAACACGGTGACGTCTTACTCTCATCTCCTTGGTTCATCAACGAAGATTCCAATGCTGATTCCCGAGTATTATGATCAGTGGGCTGATCGTATGAAGGATTACTTGAACGGAATAGATGAAGAATTGTGGAAGTGTATTCTCGGTGATGTTCGTCCACCTCCTGTTGTTCAGAGTATTGGAACTTCTTCTAATAATCAGAATGTCAATGAACAAACTGAAAGATTGTTGAAGAGCGAGATGAAGTGTATGAGAGAACTCAGAGGTGCTCTACCTCATGTTGTTTACAATTACGTTCGTAGTTGTAAAACTGCAAAAGACATCTGGAATACTCTGAAGGAAAAGTATCAAGGGAGTGAAAAGACAAAAACCAATTCATTGAAGAATTGTCTGGTTGAATTAAGAGAATTCAAACAAAAAGAAGGTGAATCTATCGAATTGTACTATGATCGTCTGAATGAGCTTATCTACAAGTGAAATCGATTTGGAATCACCAGGTCAACAATGGAGTTTAATCTCACATTCATAATGGGGCTTCGCAAGGCGTGGCGAAATGTTAGCCTGATGGTGAAGACTCAACAGAGTTTTGATTATTTCACCTTGAATGATCTTTACAATCTGTTGAAAACTCATGAATCCGAAGTTAATGAAATAGCTGAAGAAGCGAAGATCAGTCTGGGTGGTACGCTTGCTTTAGTTTCGAAGGTTACAGGAAGGGAAGCTGAGAAAGAGGCTACTGAGAAGGAAGATTAGGATGATGAGGGTTTGATTCTAAACTCTGATGATGAGGCTGTTGCATTTTACTCTAACAATCGAGTAAAGAAGTTTTTCAAGAAACCATTCAATGCAAGGTCGAAAACAAGTGAAGTGAGGGGAAGTTATGCTGGGAAAGTTGGGAGTGATGAGAAGAAGGTTGAGAAAAAGGAGGTTCGTGCTGAGGAAGAGAAGAAGGAGAAAAAGATAAAAGGCGATGTTGGATTCGAATGCCATTACTGCAATGGGGCAAAATCATATGGCAAGCGATTGTACGCTTCGAAAGCGTGATGAAAAGAAGAATAAGGTCAAAGATGAGGCTTACTATGTCGAAAGTTTGGAAGAGGTACGTGCAAAAGCGAAAGGTTTATCACTGGTGGCGAAAGGTATGGATGAAGACGAAGGTACATACCAGATTTGGTCATCTGGCTTGGATGATGAAGAAACACGAAATCCTACCCATGGAGCGATGTTCGCTATGCATGAGGATGAAGAGGAAGAGAAAATAACTGGAAAATGCTTTGTTTCGACATCTTCGCACAAATCACCAATGACTTCTCAGGTACGTTCTCTTTTACAATCTTTTAATATTCCCTCTAGTGCATATGATTCGATTCTTTCTGGGTTTGATGCAGCTATTACTTACGTTAACGATCTACTTATTTCTGCTAGTAATGATGCTAAGAAGTCAAACACATCTCTCTTAGAAACTCAGAGGATGTTGGATTCGAAGAAAATGAAAGTAGAGTACTTAGACATGAAAATAACAAACTTAATGTGTGATAGAGATAGCTTAAGTGCAGATGTTAAGCTTTTGTTAAAACAACGAAATATTTACTGTAACTCTGCCAAAAGATTATATAGCAAATTAACAGCATTTCATCATTCTTCGGATATTAGCAAGGAACAACATAAGAAACTTTTGCCCTTTTTAGCATTCGAAACAGAGAAAATTGACTCTATTTCCTATGATTGTGAACAAACAATTGTTGAATTCGATAAGGTTCCAGATAATAGATATGCATATGGAATAGTGAAAATTGATGAATGTCTGGATGCTAATGAATTAGTTGACATTGTAAATAATATATTGACCAAAGACGAACAAATTAAGATTTTGAAAAGAACTGAGAATTCGAAAACTGACCCTCAAACTAATTTTGCTGATATCGAAGATGATTCTGATGATATTAGTGAAATTGAAGAGGAGGAAGTTATTGACTGTTCTCATCTGTCTGTTATAAATGTCACTTCAATGGCTAAAGGCAAAGAAAATTGTAATCATTCTGCTGTTAAAATTGACACTGACAAACCTTCAACTTCGAAAGTTCATGACCATAACAATGTGACTGTCAAAGATTGTCAAACATACATTGATGATGATAATGAAGATGTTTCGAAAGACACAACAATTCCAAGGGTTGTTATTGATCAAGTTTTTGATGAAACAGAGAAATTTGACACAATTATGAAGGAAAAAGGTTCTTATTACCTTGAAAGAAAAACAGTTGTGTATCCGAATTTCAAATGCTTAGATGAGATTATCTTTCCAAATCAGGATTTTTCACAAAAGGAAATAGTGATAACATTAAACCTGAGTTGCATAAATTGGTTGAAGAAGATAACAAGAAAGCATCAAAAGAAGGATTTTTCTCAAACCAAAGTACTGTCGAAAACAATTTAACAAAGAATTCCTACACTTTTCAAAGACAAAAACCACAACGAGTTTGGGTTGAGAAATCTGAAAAATCAACTGTTGTTTCAAAGAAAGATGATAATGTTTCTCAAAATGTCAAAATTAATTCTCAAGAGTTTAATGAACAAATTGAAAAGATTTCTAAAGAAAGTTGTATTTCAAAAAGACAAGCACGAAAGAAAGTTTTTTGGCAAAACATTGAGTCTCGAAAGAAATCAAATGTTGTGCTAAACAAAACTTCTGAACAGAAAAAGTCTAAAACGGTTCAGACTTCTTTTCAAAAGAAAGATGAACATAAGAAAAATCTCGCTCTAAATCAAAAAGATTTGTCTACAAACAAACCGCAAAATTATTTTTCGAAGTCTAAATGTCAAGAGTCAAAACCTTACACAAAACCTAATTCTCAAACATCAAATGACAAGCAATTCACAAATCATCAATCTTCAAGGAATTTCAATCAAATCAACAAACAAAGTTTTCACCAAATCATTTTTCATGACAAAATCGATTTTTGAATAAATCAAAGAATGTTCAAAATCGTTTTTCTTCTCCAATGAAACCAATATTTTCAAATCAAAAGTTCGATAAAATCCATGTTAACAGAAATGTGTCTTTCAAACCAACTCAACCACATTTTCCTAATCCTACTACGAAACATGTTCCTAAAGTTTCATATTTCAAAGGGAAATCAGATGTGAAAAATATTAACCATTGGCTTGAAGGAAAAGGAAAATCATTTCAGTCAGGAAAGTTTTCTCAACAACAAATCAAGGATGCGTATGAACAATACTTGAATGAATCTTCGAATGTAAGTTCTTCATCCAGAGAATCAACTCCTCCTGTCAAACAATGGAGCGCCATTCCAAAAGAAAAGGTTACTGAGAAACGAACTGAGAAGCTAAAGGCAAAAGTCAGTGGCAATTCTAAACCAGAGAATACTTACTTTTCTGTGCCTTTAACTAATGAAGTTGATGTTATTGATAGTCTCAAATCTAAAGTTCGTAATTGGATTTTTGGATCTTCATTTCACAATGTTTTTCAATCTAATAATTAAGGACCCAAACAGCCTTGGGGACCTAAATTCTTTCATTGATTGCAGGCGTTGAGTGACGAGCAATATGATGACAAATGGTATATCGATAGTGGTTGGTCTCGTCACATGACTGGGAAGAAAGAAAACTTGCATGGTTATCGAAGTCTTGATAATGCTGGAGTAGTGAAGTTTGGAAACAATCATAAGTGTCAAGTCAAAGGTTATGGCAAAGTAACGAATGGTAAATTCACGTTGAATAGGGTAGCTTATGTCGAATGTCTTCAACATAACTTGATAAGTGTTTCGTAACTTGTTGTGGGAACTGGCAATCAAATGGTGTTTAATGAAGAAGGCAGTGTCATTTTGAACATTGACACAAACGAAGTATTGCTAAAATCCAAAAGAAAAGGCGATATGTTCACTCTCGACATAAAACCCATTGTTGGTGTTCCCTCAGTATGCTTACTCTCGAAAGCCTCATCAGATGTCAGCTGGTTTTGGCATCGACGACTTTCTCATTTGAACTTTTGCAATCTCAATAAATTGGTGGTAAATGATCTTGTACGTGGTTTACCTGTCTTAAAGTTTGATAATGATACTTTATGTGCAGCTTGTGAGCAGGGAAAGCAACATAGACAAGGTCATCCAATTGTCATTGATTCGAAGATTGTTGAACCACTGGAACTTATTCATATTGACCTCTGTGGACCATCGACTATTTTGGTTATTGTTGATGATTTCTCACGGTTTACTTGGGTATATTTTCCCAGGTTAAAATCTGAAACTGCTCAAGCAATGATCAACTTTATCAAACATATTGAAACAAGCTTAAAGAAAAAGGTTCGAAAGATCAAGAGTGACAATGGCTCAGAATTTAAGAACAATGTTCTTGATTCATTTTTAACATACAAAGGAATTTCGCATAATTTTTCTTCTCCATACACACCTCAATAGAATGGTGTTGTCGAAAGGGGAAATCGTTCACTTTGCGAATCTGCAAGAACTATGCTCACATATGTGAATCTTCCTCAATATTTTTGGGCTGAAGCACAGATCATTTATTCATCTTCGTTTTAACATCACTCCTTATGAAATCATAAATAATCGTAAACCTAATGTGAAATTTTTTCATGTTTTTGGGTGCAGGTGTTTCATTATGAATCTCAAGGATAATCTTTCGAAATTTCAGTCCAAGACTGATGAAGGAATATTTTTGGGCTATTCACATAATTCGGTTGCATACAAGGTGTTGAATAAACGAACAAGAAAAATTGAAGAAACGTTCAATCTTAACTTTGATGATTATCATGTTAAAAGTGTTGAAAAATCTTTCGAACAAAAGCCAATTCTTAATGAATCAAATGATGATTCTCAAAGTTTAAATTTTTTAGATTTTGATTATGATTTAATATTTGGTGTTCCTGACAGGGTTGTTGATGCTGAACTTCATGCTGATGATAACCGAGTTCCTGAAGTATCAAAGAATATTGATGATTCAACAATTACTCAGGATGATGCAGATTTAAACTCGACAACAAATTCTCCAGTTTATAACGAAAGTCTGCCAGCTCTACAAACTGATCAAGTGGAGGGGGAGCACTTGAATTCGCCCACTCATGTTGAGGGGGAGCATACTTTAGAGGGGGAGAGTGGTAGAATGAATGCTGATGTCGAGGGGGAGCATCCAGAAGATAATTTTGTCGAGGGGGAGCAAAATGAAAATCAACCAAATATTTCAAATAATCAAACCGAAATTTTTCATGATACAACTTTTAATGTGTCTATTGCAGGTTCATAGAATGATGAAACATTCGAAGATGCACCATTAGAGTTTGATCCTGCATATCCACCTTTGGAAAAATGGACACGAAATCATCCAAAGGAACAAGTTCTTGGTGATCCTCATGAAGGAGTGTTAACACGAGCTCAACTTCGTGCAAAGAATGAGGTACTTAATATACATCAAGAATTTTGCATGTTCAATGTTTTTATTTCGAAAATTGAGCCTAAATCAGTCAAGGCTGCCATGGAACATCCTGATTGGGTTGTTTCTATGCAATCTGAGCTTGCTGAATTCGAAAGAAACAAGGTATGAAGATTAATTCCCAAACCAAAAGATGTTTCAATTGTGGGCATAAAATGGATCATTAAAAATAAAACTGATAAAGATGGTAATGTTGTTCGAAACAAAGCTAGGCTTGTAGTTAAAGGTTATTCGCAACAAGAAGGTATAGACTATGAGGAAACTTTCGCCCCTGTCGCAAGACTCGAGGCAGTTCGAATATTTTTAGCCTATGCAGCGCACAAGGATTTTGATGTCTACCAGATGGATGTCAAGTGTGTGTTTCTCAACGGTGAACTCGAAGAGACGGTGTATGTTGAACAACCCCCAGGTTTTATTAACGAAGAATTCCCTGATCATTGTTATATTTTAGATAAAGCTGTTTATGGGTTAAAACAAGCACCAAGAGCCTGGTATGCAACTCTTACCATTTTCTTAAAGCAATCGAAATTTAATAAGGATCAGTTGATCCCACTATCTTTTGAAAGAAAGTTGGGGATCATCTCATGCTTGTTTAAATTTATGTCGATGATATTATTTTTGGCTCTACTGACCCTTCTTTGTCAAGAGAATTCGAAAATTTAATGAAAAGTCAATTTGAGATGAGCATGATGGGGAAGATAAACAATTTTCTGGATTAAACATTCATCAGAGCAGAGAAGGAATATTCATCAACCAAGAGAAATATACAAGAAATTTGCTGGAAAACTTCGAAATGACGAATAGCACAAAGCTGAGAGTACCAATGGCTGTTGGAACAAGGCTTAGTCCATCATTGGATAAACCAGTTGTTGATCTCACATTGTATCGAAGCATGATAGGTTTGTTACTTTACCTCACGGCAAGCCGACCTGATAATATGTTTTATGTGTGCAATTATTCTAGGTATCAATTGAATCCTAGGGAACCTCATCTAACTGCAGTCAAGAATATATTTCGTTATCTCAAAGGAACAACTTCGTTAGGACTGTGGTATCCTTCGAAGACAGGTTTTTTCATACAAGCATTCTCAGATGCTGATTTAGGAGGTTGTAATCTTGATCGCAAAAGCACAAGTGGCGGATGTCAACTATTAGATGGGAAGTTAGTAAGCTGGCAATCGAAAAAGCAAACCTGTGTCTCGATTTCCACGACAGAAGCAGAATATGTTGTTGTTGCATCTTGCACTTAAAAAATCAATGGATACAAAGTCAACTGCGTGATTATGCAATCAATATGAAGAAGATTCCATTGTATTGTGACTCACAAAGTGCCATTCGCATCTGCCATAACCCTGTGCAACATTCAAAAACTAAACACATTTCTCTTCGTTGCCATTTTATAAAAGATCACGTTGAAGATGGAAACATAGAAGTTCATTTTGTAAAGACCATTGATCAGCTTGCTGATATCTTTACAAAACCCTTAGATGAAAAATCATTCGTGAGAATTCTGAATGGCTTAGGAATGATGGATGCAAATTCTGTTCCTGGAAAACCTTCGTTAGGATGACAAGCCAAATTGGAGGAAAGATGTCGATTCAACGGTTACCGTTCATATTCAACGCTTCGACATTCTTCGCTTTCGACATCATGCACAATGATTTGACAAAAATCTTTGTTACTTTTGCTATTTTTCAAATTTTCGCTAGTCAAGAACATTCTTTTGTTTGTTATTTTTCTTTATCAAAAATCAAAAACAACGAAAAGATTTTCATTTTTGTCTTTCTTTATCAAAAATCAAAAACAACAAAAAGATTTTCATTTTTGTCATTCTTAATCAAATCAAAAATACCAAAAATATTTTTCGTTATTTTTGTTATCTTCATTCAAAAATCAAAAATCCAAAAATATTTTTGTGTTGTGTTACTCTTTACTTGTGTAGATTTTAGCGAAGATTTTTGGTGGTTCATGCTTGTTGCTTGAGGGTTAGGTAAATTTTCGAAACTTTGTCCTAGTTAGGATGTCCCTAGAAGCATGCTGCAACATGTCAACCCAAGCCTCAATGACTCAATGTGTTTTCGAAAGCCTTAATGGACTTTTCATCACGAAAATTCCTTCCCAAATAGGTTGTATTCACGTTAGTCTCTGATCTACCTTACTCTTCTCACATGAGTTAAGAGTTAATTGCTTGGTCCAATCATAGCAGAGGTACTTTCGATTATTAAAACCAAACTTTTTCATCTTAAAGTTCTTTCACGATCACACACAATGACATATGTCCAAGAGATTTCTGGCATAAACCAATCAGGATCTAGACATATCAAAACTTTGTGTTTATGATCTGACATCATGAGACCGTGATGAAAGTGAAACCAAAAATTTCGAACCATTTTGAAGGAATTGACGGGGAACTTTGTTCCAGATTTTAACGAAACTTTTGTTTCAGTACCATTTTTCAATACTCCAAATCATATTCTTTCTTTTTGCGTGGTCTTGCTAAAATGTTTGAAACCCACGACATTTTTACCAAACAAGATCCAGACATACTTTTGTTTTAAGGAATATGATTTCAGTGTGAGTATCTATCTGATTCTTCATTACTTCAAATATTTTTCCAAGCCATACTTGTCCCTGACTACACTGGTCAAACAAGTAATTTCGTTTACAATGTACCACTCTTATGTTTAGATGTGATATGTAACGAAATTTCAAACCAACCCATGAAACTATATAAAAAAATGCCCTTCGGTACTTCTCTATAAGTATTCGATTGAAATTCACGGGAAACCAAACAAGCAGTTAGTAATCTTTCTTGATGAATAACAAAGTAATCTTTGCCTGGGATCTGACTATATTTGTGTCGAAATACTTTTGACATCACATAACTAAAATTTTCTTATTTTGCTTCTTATCTTTTTCTTTGGCACACATTGCACTCACGAAATCCTTGAGGTTTTGAGTAATACCAACTCAGGCTGATGATTTCGAAAGTCTGGCATATGACTTCGCTTTTAGACTCAAAATTGAAAGAGCCCAACCTCCATTACGAAGGTTTATGACGGTTCTTATCCCATTGGTACTATCGAATAGACTGATGGATGTGACGTTCTAGTTATTGTGCGGGTTTCAAGGAAAAGTGATCATCACTTTATCAGACGTAGCTATCTTTACGGTACTAGCTCCACTTTTCCAGGCGACACGTGGGTTATCATTTAATGTGCAACCGTTTGAAATTCAAAAATGGTGTACGTATAAAAGGGGATTTGGGGGATCAATTCTAATTTTACGCTCAATTAAAATTCTCCAAAGATTTGTGCCCTTTTACTCTCTGATTTATCCAAGTTCTTCAAAACCCTAACAATGGCAACTAATCCATCTCAAACCACTGAAGATGTTTCATCCCAACCAATCATGAAGATCCAAAGCACTAACTACCAAGTTCTTGGTGATGTCGATGCTTATCCAGAGGGTTTACAGATGCTCATCGTTGCTCTCAAAAATTCTATATTGTCGACTGCAATGTTCAATTCCTTCTCCGTATCACTTTCTTGGTTATCTCTTGTCGGTTCTATAGAAACTTACAGCAAGACGAGGAACAATGTGATGTTTTAACTGATGAATGATAAGAAGTTTAAGCTGTCGAAGAAGGTCTTTGCTCAGATTCTCAGTATTCCTAATGTTGAACCCTTCTATAAGGTAACCAATGAACAAATCATTCATATGTTTAATGAGATGGGTTATCAACCTCTGCTTACAAAGATTAGTGAATTCAAGAAATCGTCTTTTCCCTGTCTGTGGAACTTCTTATTTGGCATTTGTCTTTGATGCTTAATTGGTCGAACTGTGGGATTAGATAAAGGGCGTTTGGAAGTTTATGCTATGGTTGCTGGTCTTTATTACGATTTATCTGTTGATTATGCAACTCAATTATGGAATGAGTTTGTGAAAAGTATAGGGAATACAAACGTTGTTAATGGGATTTCTTGTGCTAGTTACTGGAGCTTAATCTTACATTTTGTCTATGGGAAAGAATGAATTATGGTTCCTAAAGGTAAAGAAACTGCTGGATTCGCAACATATCATTATCCCACGACTATAGAAGATGACCTAGATGTGTTTCCTACGGTGGCTCGTATTCCTGATGCGATGCTTTAAAAAGTCGACCCAACCAATCCAATTTTGGTCGAATATTTGAAGACTATTAATCCATCAGTTAATACTGGGAAGTTATTGGCAAAATCTAATGAAGGTCCTTCGAAGAAGCATAGATGATCGAAGAAGATTGATCAGGCTAGTCCTTCGAAAGCTAGTGTAACGCCCCAATTCTCAGGTATTGATCGTATGACTTTAAATTTCAAGTTTCAAGGACTACTCGACGAGTGGGTGTCCTGACTCGTCGAGTAGGAGCGGGTTTGGGCCATGTATTGAAGTGACCAACTCGCCGAGTCGGAAGAGTGACTCGACGATTTGGAGTTGGAGGGTGAAACCCTAATCCCCGGGGTTTTGCACCCTATTTAAAGGATCCTTTTCCCCTTAGCCTTCCCTTACAGCCCCTGTGAGTCCAAAAACCCTAAATCTCCATTTTCTCTCCATACTTGTGTGTTTAAGCTTGAAAGGTGGATCTTGGTGAGGAAAGGCTTGAAGATCAAGAAGCTTTGAGCAAGGAACAGTTGGGGATCTGAAGTCTACCTCAGTTTATCATGATTTGAAGGTATCACGGCATCACCTTGAGCTTCTTCTAGCTAGATCCTTTTTATATTTGAGTTTTGGGACCATTTTAGGCATTTGGTGTTGCATTTCGAGTGATGAACCAAGATCTGAAGTTGCAACTTCAGATCTAGGCTCATCTTGGCTCTTATCATCATAAAGTCTCAGTCTTTAGCATGTTGGTGAAGCTCTTTTTCCTAGAACCTCTTCTTTATCTTGATTTAAGTCATTAGCACCTTTCATGCACGTAAAGTTTGTAACTTTACATGATAAACATGCCCTAGGAGTTTGGATCTGCAGTATGGAGCCTTAGCCTGGCTTAAAAAGCATCTGTATGGATGAAGGAATGAAGGGACTCGACGAGTCGTATGAACGACTCGGCGAGTCTGATGAAGATTGCCTTAGGCTCGGCGTGTCATACGAGTGACTCGGCGAGTTGGCAAGTTATGCAAGGAACTCGGCGAGTAGGTAAGGGTACTCGACGAGTTGAGGTCAACATGGACTGTTGACCGTGACATCTGACTTTGACTCTGACCAAGGGTTGACCAGTTGACTTCTGAGGGTATTTTGGTAAATTGAATATTGATAGCAAAGGACATTTGTGAATATAGGTGTTGGAGTTGGAGCTACATCTGGAGGAGTTTGACACTACCTTCCGAGCTACTTGCGAGGTGAGTTATCCTCACTATACTCAAGGGTCTAAGGCACCAAGGCCGGCCCTTTGGATTGTTATCTGGTTATGTTATGCTAGTATGATAAGTTAGAACGGTATCCTAGAGGGTAGCATAATATTATATGGTATGTGGTATGACCTGTTAGACCGGTATCCTAGAGGGTAGGATACTATTATATGATATGTGGTATGATCTGTTAGATCAGAATCCTGGTAGATAGGATGGTTTCATGTGTTATGTGGTTTGATCCGTTAGATCAAATATTGTCTATAGATTGTTATGTGATTATCTGTTATATGTGCACATGTTCGTTTAGCGGTTGAGGTTTATCTGCTTTGTGCGGAGGCCAATAGATCTGGGCATTCCAACCTGTAGGTTGTGGGCCGTGAGTATTCCATCCCGAGGATGATTGGACTTGTAGTATGTGGGCATTCCAACCTGTTGGTTGTGGGCCTGGGGTATCCCATCCCGAGGATGATTGGACCCATAGTATGTTGGCATTCCAACCGGATGGTTGAGGGCCTGGGGTATTCCAACCTGATGGTTGACTGGACCCATAGTATACTGTTTATGATTATTATGTGTATTGTTGTGGGTATGGGTATTTTGGGGGAACTCACTAAGCTTTCGGGCTTACAGTTTCAGTTTATTGTTTCAGGTATATTAGGGGATCGCGGGAAGGCAAAGGCGTGATCGTACAGTTCCTCATGTTTTGTTTATGTTTCTGGGAAACTTTGATATTATACATTTTGAAAACAAGATTCTAATGATTTAATGGTTTTGAAATGTTTTTAAAAGTTCAAATTTGGCATGATTTTATGGGCGTTACAAGGTGGTATCAGAGCCTTGGTTTGAGTGAATTGGAGGAACACTCGTGTAACTCCAGTCTCAAATCAAGGAAAGGATTTTCAAAATGATTTTTCAAAAGGTTTTCAAAATAAGTAAAGGAGGATGCAGGGTGTACGATCAGCCGGAGCCAGTAAGTAGACCCCAAAATACCATACAAGTTATTTAATATTATGTGATATGTTAGAACAACATGCTAGTAATAAGATAGGGATCCTCAAGAATCGTATGATAGAATTGCCTGATCTTTGATGCCTTATCTTATGTAGAGTACCTCAATTGATTGTTTGTGACTCTTTCACGTGTGAACTAACTATTGGGTGAATACTCTAAGTCACATGCTACATGGGTTAAATGGTCTTAGGGTAAGGGATTTGGTTCTGCTGTGCAGCTCTTGTCTGAGTCCAACCGTTGTGGGATTAAATCTTTTAGTCTAAGATTGTTTAAGCCGTGCGGTATGTGATTGTATTTATGCAATAGTTAACTGGCACCAATGGAGGGTCGTGTGGCAGTTGGTGGATGGGCGAGTAGTGAGAGGCCCGGAGGCCAGTTATGAGATATTTAGCATTCCTCTAGGAGTGAGGATTTATCGCTCGCTATGTATATGTATATTGTAGGGTGTTGTGGTGATACTTGAGACAAATATGGGTGGGTGTGGAAGGTAGTATGGGCCCGTACTACTGAAAGCACAAGACCCATACGCGTATCAAGGAAGTCATAACCCCTAGGGTTTGGTTGGGAGTAGGTTCCCCGTCGTGTATGTGGATTATCTGATATATTCCTGTTATATTTCAGTATGGTGGTTACGAGGCGTTTCACGACTGGATCCGGATCGGGATCAGGACGGAGTGATCAGGAGGCCCCAGCGGCACCTGAGATTATCGGCCAGGAGGCGCCAATGTTGACAGATGATCGGGTCAGGAAGATCATCCGCGAGGAGGTGGTCGAGATTGTCTGGGGTCAGATTCCGGAGTTGTTTGGGACTATTAAGTCCGCTATGATGGAGTACTTTGATGACAGATATGCAGCCCTTGCTGAGACGGCTGCCGCTGCAGCTACCGCGGATGTAACAGCGGCAGGAGGGGGAGGAGCCAGTCGGGGCTTCCAGTACCGGGACTTCGATAACACGAAGCCCCTGACTTTTGATGGTGTTCAGGACCTTATCGTAGCCATGAGGTGGGTGTCTGACGTGGATGGATGTTTCTTCACGTGCTCGTGTCCTACTGACCAGAAGGTCAGGTTTGTCCTGAACTTGTTGAGGACCGGGGCAAAGGACTGGTGGAGATTGGTTACTGGGTCCTATTCGGATGACCAGAGAGCTGCTGTTAGATGGGAGCAGTTCAGGGATATGTTCCGCGCTCCCTACATTCCACGGGTCGAGCGTGAGCGGTTGTCACAGGAGTTCTTAGAGCTGAGACAGGGTACTGAGTCGGTGACGGAGATCACCCGTATGTTTACTGAGAGGGTGATGTTTTTCCTGGAGTTTGCCTCGGAGCAGGCTCAGATGACACGTTATCTGAGCATGCTCAAGACTAACATTCGTCAGTTTGTTGCCACACAGCGATGCGATACTCTACTGGATCTACAGGAGGCCGCGAGGCGGCGTGAGTTGGAGATTGAGCTACAGTTGAGAGAGCAGTGACAGGTACCGGCACAGTCGCAGCCAGCGCCGAAGCGGTCTAAGACCACTGATACCAGGACTAGGGGACAGCTAGGCCGCACTTGTGGAAAGTGCGAGAAGGCTCATTCAGGGACGTGCCGAGTAGGGAGTGGGTGCCACCGTTGTGGCAAGCAGGGCCATCTGGCCAGGGATTGCAGGCAGCAGACTCCGACTTCCGGGGTCAGACTTTGTTATCATTGTAAGCAGGTGGGCCATATGAAGGCCCAGTGTCCTTTATTAGCCACCAAGCTGGCGCAGGCTCCAGCGCCGGCTACATTGAGGATTATGGATGGGAGGCCAATTAGGGCGGAGCCTCCGAAGGCTCAGGGGCGTGCTTTTCAGCTTACGGCCGAAGTGGCCAAGGCAGCACCGAATGTGGTTACTGGTATGTTCTATTCTTTATCTCATTTGTTTATTTGAATTATGCTTATCTGTTATACCTTTGATTAGGTACGTTTGTAGTGAACTCCTTGCCTGCATTGGTTTTATTTGACTCGGGGGCGAGTCGGTCTTTTGTATCACAGACATTTAATTAGGGAGTTCAGTATGCCAGTTGGCGAGCTAGAGTGTCCGTTGCGAGTATTTATCGCCAACGAACACGGGATTTCTGCTTCTTCAGTCTACCGAGGATGTGAGATGGAGATCTTCGGGGTATCTTTCCCGATAGACTTGATTCCAATTCCCATGAGGGACGTGTGTGTGATTGTGGGGATGGACTGGCTCAGTCGATTCGGTGTCATGATTGATTGTGAGGGTCAGCGGGTAGTGGTTTGAACCCCAAGTGGGGGAGAACTGGTTGTATATGGCGAGGGCACCAGAGTGGGATCAGGGTTTTGTTCAGCTGCCAGGGCTCGGCAGTATATTCAGCACGGGTGTGCGGGTTATTTGGCGTATGTGGTGGATACGCGGGTCAGGGACCAGACTCCAGTTTCAGAGGCCCCGGTGGTTAGAGAGTTTACTGATGTATTCCCGAAGGAGTTGCCAGGGATACCTCCAGAGAGGTAGGTCGAGTTCCGGATCGACCTGGTTCCAGGTGCGGCTCCTATCGCCAAGGCGCCGTATCGGTTGGCGCCACCCGAGATGCAGGAGCTGTCATCACAGCTGCAGCAACTGCTGGGCAAGCAGTTCATTCGACCTAGCAGTTCTCCATGGGGAGCACCGATTCTCTTCGTTAGGAAGAAGGACGGTTCACACCAGATGTGCATTGATTATAGGGAGTTGAACAAATTAACGATGAAGAACCGTTATCCACTCCCTAGGATAAATGATCTCTTTGATCAGTTATAGGGTGCATCTTGGTTCTCCAAGATAGACTTGAGGTCGGGGTATCATCAGGTCCAGGTCAGAGAGGAGGATGTGGAGAAGACTGCATTTCGGACTCGTTATGGTCATTACGAGTTTGTGGTGATGCCGTTTGGGCTCACCAACGCGCCGACAGTATTTATGGATCTGATGAATTGGGTCTGCAGACCGATGCTTGATCGCTCAGTTATCGTATTTATTGATTATATATTGGTATATTCCAAGACCCGAGAGCAGCATGAGGAGCACCTCAGGGAGTTGTTGGGAGTTCTGAGACGAGAACGACTGTATGCCAAGTTCTCTAAGTGCGAGTTTTGGTTACGAGAGGTCCAGTTCCTCGGACATCTCGTCAACAAGGAGGGGATTTTGGTCGACCCGGCCAAAATCGAGGCAGTCATGCAGTGGGAGGTGCCGAGATCTCCTTTGGAAATCAGGAGTTTTCTGGGATTAGCAGGGTACTACCGGAGGTTTATTCGAGATTTCTCCAAGATAGCAGTACCCCTCACTCGTCTAACGAGGAAAGGGGTGGATTTTCGGTGGGGCCCTGAGCAGCAGAGGGCGTTTGAGACCCCCCGATAGCGGTTATGCGAGGCTCCAGTCTTGACACTCCCAGAGGGAGATGAGGATTTTGTGGTGTTCTGTGATGCATCCATCACAGGTTTAGGGGCGGTCCTCATGTAAAGGAGACGAGTGATAGCCTATGCATTGTAGCAGCTGAAGCCGCATGAGACGAGATACCCAACGCATGATCTGGAGCTGGGAGTGTTGGTATTTGCTCTTAAGATCTGGAGGCATTACCTATATGGGGTCCATTGTACTATATACACGGATCACAAGAGTTTGAGGCATATCATGGATCAGCCGAACCTGAACATGAGGCAGCGCAGGTGGCTGGATGTAGTCAAGGACTACGATTGCGAGATCCTTTACCACCCTGATAAAGCAAATGTGGTTGCGGACGCTTTGAGCCGCAAGTTAGCTGGGTCTTCCACCCCAGCGATATGTATGAGGATAGCGGTGGATTCTCCGCTTGTGAGTCTGATCAGAGATGCCCAGGTTGAGGGCATGCGACCGGAGAATTGGAAGCTGGAGAGGATCAAGGGTGAGAACACCCGGTTTGTGCAGGATAGGCGGGGATTATTGACCCGATGCGGTCGGGTTTGGGTTCCAATGTCTGGTGGGGTCAGACAGACAGTCATGGAGGAGGCTCACAAGTCTCATTTTTCTATTCACCCGTGGGCCACCAAGATGTATAGAGACCTGAGTTTGAGTTACTGGTGGCCATGTATGAAGCGAGAAATCGCTTGGTACGTCGAGAGGTGCTTGACTTGTAGGATGGTCAAGGCCGAGCATCAGAGGCCGCATGGCAAGCTACAGCCCCTGGAGATTCCCATGTGGAAATGGGAACAGATCACGATGGATTTTGTTACCAAGTTGTCGAGGACGTCGAAGGGGTTTGATGCTATATGGGTCATCGTGGATCGATTGACCAAGAGTGCCCATTTCTTGGCCATACGGGAGAGTTCATCGGCTGAGAAGTTGGCCGACGTGTATGTCCGTGAGATTGTTGCTCACCACGGAGTCCCAGTCTCCATTGTCTTCGATTGAGATGTTAGATTTACCTCCCGCTTCTGGCAGAAGTTCCACGAGGAACTGGCACGCGGTTGCATTTTAGCACAACATTTCACCCGCAGACCGACAGTCAGAGTGAGCGGACCATTCAGACCCTTGAGGACATGTTGAGGGCGTGTGTTATTGACTTCGGTGGAAGCTGGGATTCCCACCTACCCCTTGCAGAGTTCTCCTACAAAAACAGCTATCATTCCAGCATTGGCGCTCCGTCTTTCGAGCTGTTGTATGGGCGGAGATGTCGCACCCCGGTTTGTTGGGGTGAGGTCGGACACAGGGTGATGGGTCGGACGGAGGTATTCTTGCAGACTACCGAGAAGATTCAGCAGATTAGGCAGCGGCTGCATACCGCTCAGATTCGGCAGAAGAGTTACGCCGACCGGCGCCGATCCGAGTTAGAGTTTCAGGTCGGTGATATCGTACTCCTGAAGGTCTCGTCCTGGAAGGGTGTGATCCGCTTCAGGAAGAGGGGAAAATTGGATCCCCGATCTATTGGGCCATTCAGGATTGTTGCCAGGATTGGCAAGGTGGCATACATGCTAGAGCTTCCGGAGGAGCTTAGTCGGATTCACAGCACTTTCCACGTTTCGCAATTGCGAAAGTGTGTTATGGACCAGGAGGCGGTGGTATCCTTGGATGACATTCAGGTTGATGAGCGCCTGAACTATGTTGAGAGGTCCGTGGCCATACTAGAGAGGAAGGTGAAGATCCTACGGAACAAGGAGATACCTTTGGTGAAGGTACAATGGGAGCATCGGAGGGGATCCGAATAGACGTGGGAGCCAGAGGCTGAGATGCGGGAGCACTATCCGGAGTTGTTCACCGCAGCAGACTTCGGGAGCGAAGTCTAGTTCAAGTGGGGGAGAATTGTAACGCCCCGATTCTCAGGTATTGATAGCATGACTTTAAATTTCAAGTTTCAAGGTCTACTCGACGAGTGGGTGTCCTGACTCGTCGAGTAGGAGCGGGTTTGGGCCACGTATTTAAGTGACCAACTCGCCGAGTTGGAAGAGTGACTCGACGAGTTGGAGCTGGAGGGTGAAACCCTAATCCCCAGGGTTTTGCACCCTATTTAAAGGATCCTTTGCCCCTTAGCCTTCCCTTATAGCCCCTATGAGTCCAGAAACCCTAAATCTCCATTTTCTCTCCATACTTGTGTGTTTAAGCTTGAAAGGTGGATCTTGGTGAGGAAAGGCTTGAATATCAAGAAGCTTTGACCAAGGAACAGTTGGGGATCTGAATTCTACCTCAGTTTATCATCATTGAAGGTATAAAGTCATCACCTTGAGCTTCTTCTAGCTAGATCCCTTTTATATTTGAGTTTTGGGACCATTTTGGGCATTTGGTGTTGCATTTCGAGTGATGAACCAAGATCTGAAGTTGCAACTTCAGATCTAGGCTCATCTTGGCTCTTATCATCATAAAGTCTCAGTCTTTAGCATGTTGGTGAAGCTCTTTTTCCTAGAACCTCTTCCTTAGCTTGATTTAAGTCATTAGCACCTTGCATGTACGTAAAGTTTGCAACTTTACGTGATAAACATGCCCTAGGAGCTTGGATTTGTAGTATGGAGCCTTAGCCTGGCTTAAAAAGAATCTGTATGGATGAAGGACTGAAGGGACTCGGCGAGTCGTATGAATGACTCGGCGAGTCTGATGAAGATTGCCTTAGGCTCGGCGTGTCAGACGAGTGACTCAGCGAGTTGGCAAGTTATGCAAGGAACTCGGCGAGTAGGTAAGGGTACTAGACAAGTTGAGGTCAACATGGACTGTTGACCGTGACAGTTGAATTTGACTCTGACCAAGGGTTGACCAGTTGACTTCTAAGGGTATTTTGGTAAATTGAATATTGATAGAAAAGGACATTGGTGAATATAGGTGTTGGAGTTGGAGCTACATCTGGAGGAGTTTGACACTACCTTCCGAGCTAGTTGCGAGGTGAGTTATCCTCACTATACTCAGGGGTCTAAGGCACCAAGGCCGAACCTTTGGATTGTTATATGGTTATGTTATGCTATTATGATCTGTTAGAACGGTATCCTAGAGGGTAGGATAATATTATATGGTATGTGGTATGACCTGTTAGACCGGTATCCTAGAGGGTAGGATAATATTATGTGATATGTGGTATGATCTGTTAGATCGGCATCCTGGTAGATAGGATGGTGTCATGTGCGATGTGGTATGATCCGTTAGATCAAATATTGTCTATAGACTGTTATGTGATTATCTGTTATATGTACACATGTTCGTTTAGCGGTTGAGGTTTATCTGCTTTGTGCAGAGGCCAATAGACCTGGGCATTCCAACCTGTAGGTTGTGGGCCGTGAGTATTCCATCCCGAGGATGATTGGACTCGTAGTATGTGGGCATTCCAACCTATTGGTTGTGGGCATGGGGTATCCCATCCCGAGGATGATTGGACCCATAGTATGTTGGCATTCCAACCGGATGGTTGAGGGCCTGGGGTATTCCAACCCGATGGTTGACTGGACCCATAGTATGTTGTTTATGATTATAATGTGTATTGTTTTGGGTATGGGTATGGGTATTTTGGTGGAACTCACTAAGCTTTCAGGCTTACATTTTCAGTTTATTGTTTCAGGTACATCAGGGGATCGCGGCAAGGCAAAGGCGTGATCGTACAACTCCTCATGTTTTGTTTATGTTTCTGGGAAACTTTGATATTATACATTTTGAAAACAAGATTGTAATGATTTAATGGTTTTGAAATGTTTTTAAAAGTTCAAATTTGGCATGATTTTATGGGTGTTACAACTAGTCCTGAAAAAGTTGAAAAGGTGGTTCAGTCTCCGAAGAAAGCTGGCAAAGGTGAAAAGTCTTCGAAGAAAATTACTAAGATTGTTATTAAAGAAAATGCATGTTCAACATTCGAAGGAGGTGATTGATGCGTGCAAATAGCTATACCTAATTTTAAATTTATAACCTAACTAACTTAACTAACTATATTGCACCTAGGCAGTGTACCTAGTCAAATTATAGAATAGTCGGGTAAGTCGTGTGTCGATCACAGGGAACGGTTTTGACTAATTAACCTATCTACTATTAAATTAACCTAATTTTCTAGAAAAGATGGGGGTTTTATCTAATTTTGCAAGTTTAGATGAACTTAATCTCTTAACACAAAATTCAATCAGTAAACAAAACACTTATGTTAGTTCGAATCCACTTTCCCTCAATGGTTTGTAAATTAGCTATGACAATTACTGTTGGTTACCAATTAAGATAGCATTAGCAATTTAGTTCTAAATCTACTAACTTTAATTATTTCATGTAAATCTATGTATGGTCACACAATAGCTAACACATAATCAATTATTAAATGGAATTGGAGCCATGTAAGATTGATTTGAAAAACACACTTATGGTCATAATATGAGTTCTCTAGCACAGCCTAATTTTAATAACTCAATTGCTTATCTAAGATTAGTTTGATCTTAGCTCTAATAACCTAGTGTTCACTGAATTATTAGGTATTCAAATTAATGCAGATTCATATTCACTAACTACACAGAACAATAATTTAAAGCAATCAAATATCAAATCAAACATGCTAGGTTCAATCAATCAAACACAAGTCATAACCAACAAGTAAACTCAAATCTAAAGTATTAACTCCATGAGTTCCATCTTCATCTAGCTAACAGAAGCAGCTAGATTTAGCTGGACATACTAGCAAACAAACATAAATAACTCATACTCAAAAACATAATGAAAGTGTACCAAATTATTAAGCTAATATGAACTCTTCTTCTCCTTTGGTGTTGAAAGCCAATTCCAGACCACTTCGCCTTCTGCAATTCGTCTCCAGGAACTCCCTTAATTAGCCAAAAGTCCCTCAAGTCGTAATGATGAAGCAAATATATAGTTTCTGATTTTTCCATTCTCACGACATGAGCAAATAGGTCTCACGTCGTGAGCAGGTAATTGTCCGTGTTTGATAAGGATTCTTCCTCCCGATGCCTATCTTCTCGAATACTCCAACTCACGTCGTGAGCCTTCAATTCTCACGTCGTGAGTACGTGTTTTTGCTGGATTTTTATTCTTCTTTTCTTCAAGCCTCCAAAGTTCCATGTTTTGACGTTTTTAGTCCCTTCTTCAAAATGTCTTCTATTCGGCTGCAAAGTACAATTTAACCTTATAAGTATCATTATTCTATGCAAATAACCAAAATATTAATAAAAATGTACTTAAATATTGCCTAAAAACATGTATAAATATGGCAATATCAAAATACCCCACACTTATGCTTTTCTTGCCCTCAAGCAAATCTAATTATTTAAACTCAAACCCTCATCACTAACATCACATAGAACAATCCATTTCAAGCTCAGCCATTATGCCAAGACCGCAACGCATGCATTTGTGTCTAAAATTTTCCTAAGGACCCCCCCAATTCAAATACTCACAATCACAATCCTCATAAACACTCGCCCACTTCTTTTGAACAACGCTCATTTTATGCATCCCTCCGAATCCATCCTCAGAAAACTTTCTAACCTCAAGGTATTTTTGTAAAGCTACCCAGGCATACATAATATAGAAATTACAATTTTTTAGATACCACAATATGGAGTTCTTGAATTCTTCACTTTCTTTGATAATTGATCTTTGATTTCTTTGAATTCACCACCTTTTTGTGTGATTTTTTTGGTATGTTTAACTTTTGAATTTCTTCAGAATTTTTGATCTTTGATCTTCAAACTTTATACTTCTATTGCTCCAAAAATTCTTCAACTTTTCAGTAATTTCTCTCTCTCTTTTTTTTTACATGTATCTCACTTTTTTCACTCAAAACCTACATGCTTAAGCAGGGGCGCTTAACTTCAACCCTTATTGGTTAAGGCATTAGTCTATATGCAATGACTACATATGCTTTCCTGGATACATTTCAGGTACAGCCTGCTAAACATATTGCATCCCTCAAACTTAGCGAGGTTGTGTTTTTGTCCCATGATTTCACTAGAATAAAGGGGGCCACAAATACATTATAACGTATATTGGCTCAACTAAACATTTGAGCTCTCATCGGATCATCCCATACAACACTAGCAACTTAAGTTCCAATTACTATTACTAGATTAATTTATTAGATTATTATTTCAAACCTATGAAAAATTTATTTCTAAAATTTTAAATTATCTAAATTATCTAAATTTTCTAGTAATTTACTTTTTTCTTTATTTTTTCGACCCCCTACCCCACACTTATTACATACAATGCCCTCATTGTATGCATGACATAAAGTAAAAACAATAAAAAGGAGAAAAAAAACAGACTCCCCTGGGATAGAGGTGGCAAGATCAAACTCGAATCGTGTGGATGAAGTGTGCATCTTGAATATGGACCTCTTCTTTGAATAAGGAACTTGGATCTTGATCTCGCGAGATATGTAATGTGCTAACAAAACATGGAATCGAAACTTCAATCTTCAACAAATGTGGTGCAAATCTCCAAGGTGTGAAGAACAATGTGGGCAAAGATACGCTACATTTAATGGTAGAGGAAACGAGCCATAAGTATTGTCATGATAACTCCAAAAAGAATGGTGGTGAAGCATGTAGTAAATGTGAATGAAATGCTTCATTTTTGTGAAAATATACGACTCACGATGTGAGTGGTAAAGATCACGACGTGAGGTCGCTAAAACGTGGATTATGGAACCCTTAGTAACCGAGCTCACGACATGAGTATAAAAGCCTCACGACGTGAGAACTGGGCAAACTCAAATCTTCCATTTTTCAAATCTTCTTTAAATTGCATTTCATCCCAATGTCTTAATGCAGTAAGACTCTTCCAAATTAACTATTTCTGACTCTTCTCTAACTCTATCCTCTCTCTCGACTCACCCCCACACTTATTTAAATTGTGGGTTTCGACTCTCGACTCTAGACGACATGTGGCTAGACATGAATGCTCTCATCTCTACTTTCCTTTCCCGCGACTCCTTTAGCAAATCTGGAAATAAAAGAAAAACCAAACCAAACTAAATCAAACTAAAATAAACAAAATAATTAATCGTCATTTTCATCCTCTTGAGCTCCACTCGTTCCCGCTCCATCTCCTCCTTGACTTTGATACTCACTCCACCTAGGGAAAATTGGGTAATGATACCCCAAATGAGGAGGTTGCTCAACATGCAAGTGTTGCACCAAATTCTCCACCGTTCCACCAATCCAATTTACACTTAATGATAACTGATCAAAGTAACCCGACATGTCTCCCCCAAAGTTGGGTCCTCCCATGGATGCATTTTGGTGCACCGGTTGTCCTCTGTCACCTCTTCCTGTCACATTTATTCGTCCTCTTGGCCTCGGTTGGGGTGCAGGTTGGTCTTGGTGTACCACATCATCATCCACCGGTATATTCCAATGTGATCCCTCATTTGTTACCACACGCATAGACTCTAAATTTCCCATAGTGAGATCATCACCAAGCTTGCGTGTCAAAGTCTGGGTCAAACGTGGGACAAGAAGACCATAGGATCCCGCAAGGCGGGTAATAAAATGACCCCCATTGATGGGGCTACGGGCTCTAGAAATAGCAGCCTTGCTGCCCAAATAGTTCGCCAGATGGTACGTGATGTTGCAGAAAACCCCCGGTGTTACCATGCTCCACAAGAAGAAAAGATTCAAGCTTGTAACCTTGTCCCCATGTCGCTTATGACTGATGGAAAAAGTAACCAACCGGTGAAGTAACCGATGGATTGGGGATTGAATGTGGCTTTCTTGGGAGACACCTGAATGGAAGGCACCATTTGCAATTGACACCCAAAAATCCAGTCCTGATGCGCCCGACAAATACTCCCGTGCTGCTGTCCTCATGAAAAGCTCAAATGCAGGCAATTGTGTTTCATGCTGATCATAAATACCCATGCGCCATGCAAACTCGGCCAAGCTGCATTCCCTGTACTCGCAACCAAGGCGGAATACGAGTGCTCTTGAGTAAAAGGGATCAATAGTAGCGGCTTCAAAAGAGACAGACGCAAAGAACTCCAAACAAAGTTCCTGGTAAACTGGCTCACTGATAGCAAATAATTTTCTCCACCCGTTACAAGTGAAGGAAAAATCATCCACTGAAAAGTGCTTGGTCAAAAACGGGGCCATCCTTTCCATCAACCCAATTTGCTCAAACCGGGCCCAATCAATTCTTGGGGAAATAGCAAACTCCCTGTTATGTAACCATCCCAATTTGTTAGTGAAGTTAGAAAGCACACTGGTTGGCATATCCATTGGAAGTCGGTACAATGTGTGGCGTGATGATACATGACCTTGAAATTGCACCTCTTGAAGCCATTTTTCTGTAAAAACAAATAAAACAAAAAAACAAAAAAAAATGCTCCCTATGTTAAACAGATTAGCAGCAATCAGAAAACAATATCACAGGTCTCACGTCGTGAGCAATAAGGCTCACGTTGTGAGTTCGTTTCCGACAGCGAGAATGGGTCATGACATTTTACACATCGGGCCAAATACTTTGTTGGGGTTTTATTCTAACTTGATTCTAAGTATACTCAACCCACATGCAGTAAAGATTTCTCATATTTAGGGCATCGATTTTGACATTCAAATAAACTAGAAACCCTAACCCCTAAATCAACCAAATAAGTCAAACTTAAACACTAAAAGTAAGATTGGTGTACCTTAAATTGATGTTAACGTGAGCACAAGAGTAAAATGTAGTGGAATTGGCCGAAATCGAGTGTGTGTGGGGGGACCAAGAAGTTGTCGGCGTTTGAGGGATAATGTAAGGTCCTGAAAAGGATCTTTACCAATGATCAAGCAACAAACAATCACAATAGAAGTAGAAGAAGAAAAGAAATCAAGCTTGCACACGTTTATATCATAAAAACGTCAGGTACAACTCGATGGAATAAACTGTAAACACTATGACATCAACAACTAGACAAAGACCTATACCTCCACTATATATACTTGACAGGGCCGCAAATTGGGTTTACGGCCGTAAACTTGTTTACGGCCGTAAACTCACTTCCTGACCGTAAACACCTAAACAACCCACAAAATGCATTAAAGACTCATACTGAACTATTACAATTAAAGCCTAGACCAAACCATTAACTGGACCCTTCAATCTCCCCCTTGGTTTGGTGCTAGCTTGGACTCAGTCTTTGTCGACCACCAGCACATCAGATTTTCCCACAGCTCCATTCCACATCTCCTTCTCGATAATCTCAGCAACCATTGAAGTGTACTCCTTTGCAGCGGACTCAAAAAGGTCTTCAGCCACCTTGATCTGATGAATGGAGAGCTGATGTATATCCCACTTACCAAATTGAAGCAAATCCCTTTTGTCATACAAGCGTATACAATTGTCTTTAAGCTTGATGACAGCAGAAGCTGTAGATTCATCAAACACCCAGTATTGCATGGATGCGAGAGATCCATCTGGATGATTTTGAAGAACGGTAATCTGCTTTACTTGAGCAGTAGCGGGCCACATCACTGACCGAAGTGGCTGACTTGTTTTGGGATCAATGACGCTAGGGTAAATCTTGATGATAGACTCTGCAGTCTTAATTGAAGGGAAGCCCTTAGCTACTTGATCTTCCAAAAATGATTTGAACTGAGTCGCCCTGGGATTGTTTGATGGATTTGAGAAAGGAGCTTTAGACAGCTCCGTAAGATCAATCCTAGTAAAAGAGTGAAAATCGTGAGCATCTTTGTACGTTTCAGTATTGCCGCTCTTTCTTCTCACCATCCACATGTTCATAGTGTCATGGAATCCCCACGAAATGATTCCTGACCTATCACCATAAACGTCTCTGAAACGATGTTCGCCCAGATCCGTAAAGGTGATCTTTGATTGATCCCAGGGAGCATCATGATCTGCGCTCCTTTTGAATAGAAGTTGACCTTTTTCAGCTGACTTGGCCAATTTAGCACGTTTCAATGCCACTACACTCGGAGCCTGAGCCGGTTCCTTTTCAAAACGGTCAACAACGGTGGTTGTTCTTGTAGGTTGTGGAACTATGGGAGCATCTTGATCAGGAAGATAGATCTTTGGCTCGTCAACAGATGACTTGAATTTGTCGCCAAAATCTTCTTCCAGCTTCTTCTTAATATCGTAGTAGCTGGCGGTCAATAAGCCGAAATGCGTCTGAAGATCAGCAATTTGCTTCGTCTTCAGAGCCTTATCTTCGATGAGTTCGGCAACTTGAATATTGAGCTTTGCATTTTCGGTCTGAAGGTCTGCAACCTTGATATCCAGCTCAATATTTTTCTGATCTAAATCAATATTTTTCTGATTCAGAGCATCGATCTCCTTCTGAAGTCCAAGTATTGAAGGATTCTCTTCTCCTGAGCTGCCACCCCCAATAGAGATTCCTTTGCCACGTGAGGGAGGCGTTGTGAATTGTTCTTCGACCAAAAACCTGGCTAGCCTCACAGAAGCAACATCATGGTCTGGCCTGGGAGGAGAGAAACCTGTGGGGAAGGAAGAGCCACCAGCTTCATGGAAGGTGCTAGGACCTTCACTGACGGGTTCATATGAAACAATGGTGGGAGTAGTTGTTGGTGGAGTTGTAAAGCTTTGAGATACAGCCAAATCAGGAATTCCCTGTCTAGGGTCAAGTCTTCGTCTTTTTGTTGGAGGTTGAGAGGCCTGAGTAGTTGTGCGATCACATTCCAATGGCTCAGATGTAGGTAAAACAACATCAAGGGGAGGAATCCCTGACACTGTCACCATAGGAATTGCTATTTCTGCCGTTGGATTGGTAGGAGGAGGCGTGGCTTCGAGAACGTCTTCATTTTCCCTTATCTCTGTTGCTGGATGAGCAACTTCATTGATATTGTCAAGCAGCGTGTTGAGGTTTACACCGGTCATGAAGTCTTCATTACTACCGAAGTTGAGAGGAATTTCATCGTTATCGAAACCGGTGAGATCAAGGTCTTCATACATCTCAGATTCTGTTCCACCCCTTGAAGACTCCTCATTATAATTACTTTGAATGTGAACAGATGTCAGCTCATGTTCTTCAGCTACTTGTGCATGAGTAGCAGGAGTTTCTTCTTCTTCAGCACGATCTGACACAATAATGACATCATCTTCCGAAATGACTCTCTCGGAAGAAGTAGGCTCAGATGACATCTTGTCAGACATTCCATGAGATTCGGAAGATTAATTTATCTCAGCAAATTTTCCGAACTTCACAAGAGGATGTAATCCTTGGAAGACGACTTTGCCCTTTCAATTCTGCTTAATGAGACCAATCGTATGTGGGCCTAACGACTTTATATCCAGTGTGTCTCCCTCTTTGACCATCTCAGGAAATTGGGTGTCAATGAACATCTGAATAAACCTAGGGTACATCAAGAAGGCATATCTGGTCTCCCGAGTTATAGCATTGATGTTTACTAAGAACTCATCCAGTATGAACTTTGAGAAGTTGAATTTGATGGCAGCAGCCAGTGAAACAATTGCCCATGTGTTCCTGAGCGAGATTTCATCAGCCCCCGATCTTCTGCCCGAGATACAGCTCACGAACACATGCGCCAAGAATCTCCAGTAGGGTGGCAAAAGCTTTTTCACCGTGGGAGGGTAGATGCCTTCATACCCCATCTTTTTGAGAATCTTTTGTACATCATCAATCCTGATTTCAGTAGGAAAACCAGGTTGATCATTAATCAGCAATGTTTCTCTGATGAACTGCTCAGTGATCGTAATCTTGCATCCTTTCACAATAGCTTCAATGGTAACTGCTCCTTTGTCTGATCTCATCTTAGCAGTCTGCCAGAACTCCCTGATAATCTTCTGATAGATGACTGGATTCACAGTAATGGCAAAGGCCAGGCAGCATTCTCTTAGTCTGTATATCATCGACCTGAAATCTCCATGAGCAACAGGAGGGTCATCCAGTACAATTGCCAGGTTATGCATGTCAAAAAACTTAAGACTTGCCATTGATCTGCACTAAACCAGACCAAGTAAGAAAACAAAGTATTTAAACAATTAAAGCTTTAAGTTTTCTTAATTAATCAATTTCATTTTGGCCTTAAAAAGAAATATTTTGAAAAAAAAAAATTGGAGTTTACGGTCAAACATATCCAAAAGTTGAGTTTACGGTTCAAATAGGGTTTACGGTCAAAATGGTCAAAATTGGGTTTATGGCCGTAAACCCGTTGCGGTGGTCTCCTGACCGTAAACTGAGTTTATGGTCGTAAGCTCAAAAGGGTGTTTACGGTCGTAAACTTCTAGACCGTAAGCTCAGACCGTTTACGGTCGTAAGCCATCCCTAAACCGTAAACGCCGACGAACACAAAAACCTCGATTAATCCTCCAGTTTCAGTCGAATCGATGAACAGACCACATATCCTCAGTCGGTTTTAGCATACCTTTGCTGTGGACTAAACGATTTCGCAAAATCTCACAAAAATTTTTCGAGGATGAGAGAGAGTGGAGAGAATTTGCGACCGGAAAGAAGAAAGGGGAGGTGGAAAGGGTTTACAGCAGTAAACTCCACCTTTTATACCTCTTTTGAATTTTACCTGTCTCCCACACAGTATAAGGCACAATCCAAATCCCAGTTAATTTTTCAAAAATAAAACCTTTTGAGGATGTTAAAATTAAAGTAAAATTAAAATTTAAACTAAAAATAAAATAAAATAATTTCTAAAATTTAAGAATTTAAAAGATTTTAAAACAATTAAATTTTGACAATTATAAAAATAAAATAAAATTAAAATAAAAATAAAAATAAAATAAAAATGAAAATGAGATAAAATAAGTATAGACAAAATTTATCTCAACAGACACTGAAATTAATCTTGTGATACTGGGATCAAAGTTGTTAGACAGCCTTAATCCACTTGTCGGTACCTTTATCTTCACGTCTTTGTCTGGTCGATCGCCGGTATTGTGGTCCACTTAAACACGAAAAATTGTGACAGAATTAGGACATACCATTAGTTACAAGACAAAGTAATCCTAAGTTCCTAGAGAATATTTCTTAAGGACCATTCAGCTGACGACGACCAGGGATATTGTTGTCCACCTAAATTGAGCAGCGAGATCTATAGACAATCTTGTAAGTGTTCAATTTTAATTGTACTAGAACATGTTTCCCGCTTCCTGATATGCTCTAGTAATCAAGGACTTCCAGAATACTCCTTACATCGAGTGAGCAGACAATTATTAAGAGAGAAGATAGATTTAGAATGCATATGCTATACACCCAGGTCGGATCTCTTCCAATCACGCAGAGGGTGAAACATATGACTAACTGAAGTTTTAGAGGGATTGAGAAAAAGAATGATGCATATACTGTGTACCAGGTCGGATTGTGAGTCACGCAAAGGAGACAGCATATGGCTAACAGATAGAAAGAATTGCATAGATAGAGGATGCAGAGAAATAGAATTGCATATGTTACAGTCCAGGTCGGATCTCTCGATCACGCAAAGAAAGCAACATATGACTAACAGACAGATAGAGAGAAAACAATTTTCAACAGACCTAATTTATCGGAATTCACCAGTCACCCCATCAATACCGGAATTAAGGACAGAATCGCACATCGAGGAAAAGTTAATCCACGGTTCCAGATACAGGTTCTTTTAATGTGACCAGTAGATTCCCATATTTATCTCCCTGCTCAACCTATCCAATCGTCGTATTGTCAGGCTAAACGGATCTAACTAGGTCAAGATTTGTCAAGTCTATGAATTCCATAAGTTCAACTCTGCCTAGTCAAGTCATTTTAGAATCTTTCATGCCTACCAGCGCATCAAACACAGAGCATAGACAATTTAATTTTGGGTACGTTACACAGACTCAGATTGCCTGTTATCACTTGATAATATCATTTCCCAGTACTATATCTACAAGCAAAATTGTAAGCAACAATATTTTTGATTTTTCTGAATTTTTAATGTTTTTGGATTTTTGAATGTTTTCTGAAAAAAATAAAACAGAAACAAAATGTTTTTGGATTTTTTTTAATTTTTCAATTTTTGTTTGGTTTTTGTTTATTTCTCCCCCTAAATTTGTGCATGGGTGAGAATAAAATTACTAAAATGCGCAAATTTAAACTAACCTAAGTAAAAACAAAAATTTAATCCTCAAAACGAATCATTTTTAAAAATCCCACAAGCACATCGAATCGAGCTTTGTTAAAAGGCTTGGTGAACAGATCCGCCACATTATTGGCTGTGGGAACCTGTTCTAGCCGGATGAGCGAGCGCTCATAACAATCTCTGATAAAATGAATTTTGATATCAATGTGCTTGGTTTTGGAATGTTGGACAGGATTTTTTGTAATTTGAATTGCGGCCTCATTATCACAGTGAATGGGGGTTACTAGATAATTCAAACCGTAGTCCAACAGCTGATGTTGGATCCAGATAACTTGAGAGCAGCAAGCAGATGCAGCAACGTATTTTGCTTCTGCCGTTGAGGTGGAGACGGTATGCTGTTTCTTGCACTGCCACGACACCAAACTATCTCCAAGGAATTGGCACCCTCCTGAAGTAGATTTCCTGTCAAGCTCACAGCCTCCATAATTACTGTCAGCAAAAGCATATAAATCAAATTCATAATTCTTCGGATACCAAAGACCCAATTTTGGGCTGCCTTTCATATACCGAAAAATCCTTTAGACAACAATAAGATGAGAGAGTTTAGGATTAGCCTGATAGCGAGCACATTGACAAACTGCAAACATGATGTCGGGACGACTTGCAGTAAGATACATCAACGATCCGATCATCGATCTGTAGTGTGTCTGATCTACGGATTCGCCATCAATATCTGGATTCAGCAGGGGTCTTTCAGCCATTGGTGTCGATGCAGGTTGTTGAATCATAAAAGTGACCCTCTTGAACTCAGCTACCGCAACCATCTTTCTACCGCAACGGTTCAGCACCCGGAGTCAATCTTGTTCATCAGCAACCGCATCAGCAACCGGAGTCAGCTACCGCAGTCAACTTAGCTAGATTACTTTATTTGTCTTTTATGTAATACACTCTATTATCCAGTATGCCTTGCACGACTGCTTATAGAGTTGTAATCTAGTGTAGTTTCTAAGTCTCTATAAATAGAGACTTACTCTCTTTGTATTCACAACCATATAGAAGAACCGATAACTTATGAATTCTATCTGAATACACATTCTGAAGTTATCTCTCTATCTTTCTTCACTCATCTCTTCTTACTTAAATCTTATCATAATTCTGCTGATCATAATCCCTCTTCGGAGCAAGTCTTTAAGACTTAATCACTAAGCTTGATCTTCCTTATTAACTTGGAGTGAATGCATTCCTTGTTATGAATCAGCTTAAGTGTCTTCTTGATATAACAATTGCTGTCATTTCCATTCCTTTACATTTCCGCAACTAACTCTCTAACTATCTAACTATATTATTGTTGAGCTTTTAGATCCTTTGAGATTAACTATTCTGTATTATACTTGTTCTAACTTTTGTTCAAGTGTGTCTCCAAGTTTTTCTCTCAACAATTGGTATCAGAGCTAAAGTGGTTGCTTTTTGAAAACGGAACTCTGATTTTTCAAAGAGCCTTCTATACCACTAAAGCTCATTTCTTCAAAACAAAAAAAAAAACAATTTCAAATGGCACAATCATTATCTCTGAATGTTTCCAACAGTGTCGGTGGTTCTAACCGAGCCCCAATACTACTCGCAAATGAATATCATCACTGCTCACAAAGAATGGAAAGGTACTTGAGAAGACTGGGTAGAGATGTATGGCGATCCATAGAAGAAGGACCACATGTTCCAGTCCTTACACCAGTCCAAACTGACGGCGCTGCAACCAGGCTAGGAGGAGGTCAACCAGCCATGAGCCGTCCCACCAAGGATGATCTCGATAAAATGGAAAATGATGCTGTTGCTTTTTATGAAATCTCCTGCGGAGTTGCTCCTGACAACTTCGATATTATCATAAATTGCAAATCAGCGAAAGAGATCTGGGATGTTCTCAAAAACCGGTACGAAGGCTCAGAACAAGCACAAGATAAGAAGCTTACTACCGCACTCAACGAGTTCAACAACTTCAAAGCTCATACTGGAGAAAGTTTGGAAGACTCCTTCAAAAGGTTCAACCTGATAGTCACCAAGTTATCCAATGCGGGCACCATCCGCAGTAACCATGAAATCAATCTTCAGTTTCTTAATGGTTTGGGCAGACATTGGACTACGGCCAAGATGATAGTCCAAGGCGATAGAAAGATTCACTCCCTGTCACTTTACAAGCTCTATGGAGAGCTGCAAGCTCAAGAATCCACCGTAATCAAAGACTGTGCTGACTTCGGAGGACCACTTGCTCTCATAGCACAAGCTCCACCGCAGTCACCTTACCCTTCCTCGTATGACACTCTACCGCAGTCATACGAAGCAGATTCTGAATATGATGATGATGAAGATTTTCATAAGGCTATTGCTCTGGTTAGCCAACAGTTCAACTGTCTACCACCTCCTTCCTTCCGCAAGAATCAGCAGTTCAACAAACCTCCATTCAACCGTAACTTCGGTTCTCAGAATAACCACTCTCGATTTCCTAAAAGTTCTCATCCACCACCGCAATCTCAGAATATTCAACCAAAGGAGGTACCGCAGTCTCCTCAAATCACTGACTCTGGTACTCCTTCAGAAGACAAGACTGATGTTGTAATTTGTCACAAATGCAACAAAGAGAATCACTTTGCACGAGATTGTAAGGCCAATGTAGTAAAAGACAGAGCATTCTACCTTAGAATGGCTCAAGAGTTGGAAGACAAAGAAAAAGCTGAAAAGGCAAGGGCATACGTGGCCCATGTCAAAAGAGACCATCAAGTCTGGTCATCCGGAGACGAAGATGAGGCCATCAGCAGTGTCAAAGGAAAAGGGAAAATCTGCATGTTGGCCACTGCGGATGATGATGGGTCTATAATGTTGAACAAGAACTACTGCTACATGGCAAAGGATGGAACACTAAGCATCGTCGAACAGGTAAAACTCATGATCCAAACTCTAAACTATAGCATGCATGACTGTCAGCCTTACATAGATGATCTTAATGACACTTGTGCTGCCGTCCTTACAGACTATAATAAAGCCTTAGATGAGAAGAACATTGCGTCCCAAGAGATGTTCCACGTGAGAGGACGACTGGATAACAAAAGACTTAAGATGGCTATGTTAGAAAAGGACCTAGAGTTAGAAAAGGATGCAAGAATGTTAAGTGAAACCCAATTAGAGATAGCTTTGAACCAGAGAGATTTAGCTCAGAGAGAAATTGTACGCTTAAATCTCTTAATTGAAAAATTGTTTAATGAAAGTGAAGCTATTGAAAATTTGGTAAACAATGGAACCGTGGACAATACATACAATTGGGGTTGGTCAAATGGATATCCTACCTCAATGGATTCCTCACCCCGGTTCAATAAAGACAGACTGTATGTCCCTCCAGACCGAGAATTTCATTTACCTGTCAATGACAAGACTTTTCCCGAAGATATTAAAACTCACTTCGGTAGACTGCACAACTTAAGCAATAATTGTGTCATTGAAGAAATTGTGCCGGAGGTTTCGGGTCACACATGTGATCAAATTCCTATCTGTGGCACCATCTATCCAAATTCTCAAACTTCATCCGTAGTTGATGAAGAGATTGTTGTTGAGGGCCCCGAAGTCTCAAAAGACTTTCCATCTCTGTCCTCAGACCACAGTGTCTCTCACTGTAGTCAAATGTCCCACAAATGTCCCACCGAAGTCCCATCTAAGACTTACTCAAGTCCGCGTTTTCAAAATCATTCTAAGAATTCCAGGAAACCGCAGTTGAACAACAATGACTGCGGTTCACCAAAATCTTTGGCAAAAAAGGCTTTTAAAGAAGAAATCAGATCTCGCGGTACTAATAGACAAACTTTTTCAAAAACAAGAAGCAAGTCCGATTTCCTAAATCCAAAAGTCCTAAAAAATTTGTTTTCTCTCACTACATTTCAAAAAACTCTTCTTTCAAGAAAACAAACAAAAAGGAAAGTTCAGTTTCAAAAGTCATTCCTACTCCTTCTGACACAACCCAAAAGGGTGTTCAATCTTTTCGAAACTATGTTTTTCAGGTCTATTCTTCAAATGATCCTAAATGGAAAGGTATTTTACCCACTCCAACACTTTTAAAGTCACGTCAAAGTTTCAAATGGAAGGGTATCTTACCAAATCCATCAAAAAGAATTCAGAAATCTACACGTGCTAAAACCTTTCATAAACAGACTTTTTCAAAACCCAAAAACACTTGTGTCAGGAATTACCCATCTCGGTGGGGTAACAGATCCAAAACATCCTTAAAACCGCTGACCAATCACAGTGTTAGATCAAAAGACAAAATCTCCTTTTGTAAATGTCAGTGTAGTTGTCAAAAGGTTTTATCTCATGTCAAATCGAGTTAGAGTCAGAAACCTCGTATTTTTTTTCAAAAAATCACAACACTCCAAATCTACTCAAACACCCAGGACTAGGCTCAAAAGTTGACAAGAGACCTGTCCCTGCAACCTCGGACCATGCATCACTCAGAAACACATCAATTGTCCCAGGCTCCAAACTTGTTTGGATGCCTAAACTAACCGTGTAATTCTCAGGCTTTGTGCAAGGAGGAACAAGAAGAAGAATGGTTAATTGATAGTGCCTGCTCCTTGCACATGACCGGAAGGTTAGAGTACCTTCGGGATTTCAGGCCAATATGCAATGGTGGAAATGTCACGTTTGGTAACAATGCAAACGGTGTCATCCGAGGTTACGGTGTTCTCACTACGGGGAACTTTTCCATTCAGAAGGTTGCTTATGTAGAAAGCCTTAAACACAATCTCATCAGTGTTGGCCAACTATGTAAAGCAGGACATCGTGTTGAATTTGATGATCAGTTTTGCTACGTAATGACGAGTGATAGAAACACTTGCCTGATCAAATCTCGATCCGAAGGTACCATGTACCCTTTGGATGTTTCTCTAATCATTGGTAAACCGCAATTGTGTTTCTTGTCCAAAGCTGTATCCGAAGTCAGCTGGCTATGGCACCGCAAGCTAGCTCATCTCAACTTCTGGTACATCAACAACTTAGTCACTGGAGAACTAGTCCGCGGTCTCCATATTCTCAAATTTAGCAACGATACTCTCTGTCCGGCTTGTGAATGTGGTAAGCAGTCTAAAGCAAGTCACCCTCTGATAATGGACTCTTCTATTTCTGAACCACTGGAGCTATTGCACATTGATCTCTGCGGTCCATCAACCGTAGCCAGCCTCCACCACAAGAAGTATATACTGGTTATTGTTGATGACTATACACGCTTCACATGGGTCTTCTTCCTCAGACTCAAATCAGAGACACCGCAGATCTTCATCAACTTCATCAAAGAAATCGAACTTCAGATCAAGCTTCCAGTTAGACGCATCCGCAGTGATAATGGAACCGAGTTCACTAATCATCTTCTTAACAGTTTCTTGGTGTCCAAAGGCATTTCTCACAACTTCTTAGCACCCTACACACCGCAACAAAATGGTGTAGTAGAAAGAAGGAACCACACACTGGTAGAAGCAGCCAGATCCATGCTTAACTTCGCCCAACTTCCTCTCTACTTCTGGGCTGAAGCAGTAGCAACCGCATGCTTTGTCCAAAACCAAAGTATCGTGTGCAAACGCCTCAATAAAACACCATATGAGGGCCTTAACAACCGCAAGCCCAATGTTCGCTTCTTTCATATTTTTGGGTGTAGATGCTTCGTGATCAACAACAGAGATCAGCTCAACAAGTTTGCACCGAAGTCCGACGAAGGCATATTTCTTGGTTACTCCACTAACAAGGTTGCTTATCGAGTGGTCATCAGGCGTACAAGGCTGATCATTGAAAGCTTCGATGTGAAATTTGATGATTCTCACATCCGCGACGCCCCTCCATCCACTGAAACCACCGCAATCATGGAAAGTGACATTCCTGCCTCTTCAGGTCCCTTGAATCTAGTTGAAGTCAACTATGAGGATCTTTTCGATCCTATTGAAACGGCGAAACTATCCGAAGTTCTTGTGTCACCCGCAGCTCAACAACAACATGCTGATGTTTCTGGACCATCTCTATCTGAAGTAGCCACTCTCAATACTTCCACCTCTCCGGTTGAGGGGGAAAGATCTACTCCGGATCTAGCCGCAACCGTCGAGGTTCCAGTACTTGATGTTGTTCTAATTCCTGTCCGCAGAGAAGCATTACCATCAAACGTATCTTCAGATTCGGATGATGAACTCATAGAAAATATCGACACTAGAACTGATCCAAGGATTGTCACTCTCCCATCCGCAGTCCAGGGGGAACCTTCTCAGGTTCCAGAGGAACTCATATCTGCAACCCAGGGGGAACCTCTCCCAACTGCTCAAGAAAATTTCGTTCCAATAGATCAAGATGACTCAGCAGGATGTTCTCAAGTCCAGGGGGAACTGTCATCTCCAACCGCAGATTCCTCTGACATTCAAGATATTCCCTCTACCGCAGCTGCTGATCATCTGCTGCCACGTCTTCATGTATGGACGAAAGACCACCCACCAGGTCAAATCATTGGGAACCCATCCGCAGGCATCCAGACTCGATCTTCCAAGGACCTATCTGATCACTGCCACTATGCAGCATTTATGTCCTCGGTAGAACCCAGAACGATCAAAGAAGCATTGCTTGAACCTGACTGGATAGCCGCAATGCAAGAAGAGCTTGAAGAATTTCAAAGAAATAAAGTTTGGGAGCTTGTTCCGAAGCCACGTGGTCATTCCATTGTTGGCACTAGATGGGTGTTCAAAAATAAGTTGGATGAATCTGGTGCGGTAGTCAGAAAAAAGGCAAGGCTAGTTGCAAAGGGGTATAGTCAACTTGAAGGCATTGAATACGATGAAACGTATGCTCCGGTAGAACGCATGGAAGCTATCCGGATCTTTCTAGCATACGCAGCCCACAAAAACGTCAAGGTACACCAAATGGACGTTAAGAGTGCCTTTCTCAATGGGGAACTAAAAGAAGAGGTTTATCTTTAGCAACCTCCAGGCTTTGAAAATGTTGAATTCCCAGACCACTGCTACAAGCTTGAAAAGGCAGTCTACGGTCTGAAGCAAGCCCCAAGAGCATGGTATGAGACTCTTTCTGAATTCCTTGTCTCATCCGGGTACAAGAGAGGAGTGATTGATCCCACACTATTCAGAAAAGCAAATGGCGACCACCTCATGATGGTACAGATATATGTGGATGATATCATCTGCGGTTCGACTGATCAAGGCATGGTGGATGAATTTGCTAAGCTCATGACCAACAAGTTCAAAATGAGCATGAATAGAGAGATTAATTTCTTTCTAGGTCTTCAAGTGAAACAAGTACCACAAGGCATATTCATTCATCAAGAAAAATACACCACTGAACTATTGAAGAAATATTCTATGGACAACTGTTCATCTGCTAAGGTCCCCATGGCCTTCGGTTATAAGATCTCTGCTGATCCCTCAGGCGAATCTCTGGATCACAAGACTTATAGAGGCATCATCGGCTCTTTGATGTACCTCACTGCAAGCAGGCCAGCCATTGTCTTTGCAACTGGTATATGTGCAAGGTATCAGGCTGACCCAAAAGTCTCACATATGACCGCAGCCAAACAGATACTACGGTACCTGAAAGGAAGCAAATCTCTTGGTCTATGGTACCCCGCAGGCAATGACTTCAGCCTGCAAGCTTTCACAGATGCGGATCATGCCGGATGCAAGCTCGATCGAAAAAGCACTTCAGGAGGATGTCAATTCTTGGGTGAAAGACTAGTCAGCTGGTCCTCAAGAAAACAAAGCTGTGTCTCTCTATCAACTGCAGAAGCCGAGTATGTGGCCGCAGCCAGCTGTTGCTCTCAAGTCCTTTGGATGAAAACTCAACTAATGGATTACGGGTATAGAATGCTGCGGATACCGATCTATTGTGACTCTGAAAGTGCTATTGCTATTTCTCACAATCCAATTCAGCACTCCAAGACTAAGCACATTGAACTACGGTATCATTTCATCAAAGACCACATCTTAAAAGGTAATATTGAACTCATCTTTGTCCCTTCTCATGAAGAGATTGCTGATGTGTTCACAAAAGCGCTCGATTCAACAAAGCTTAACATCTTCCTGCAAATGTTAGGAATGATGAATCCAGACCTGCAATTCTTTTTGAATTGTTAGCTACCGCAGACCATCCTTGGTCTCCGTTGCGGTTCTAACTGAGAATTACATGTGATAGATGGTTTTGGTACCGCTGTCTAGGTACCGCAACCATATATCATACGTATCTCTCATGAGTCTTTATGGTCTGTTATTACTAATCTTTGTACAAGTGTTTTCCTCTCAGTTTCTCACTGCAGTCTTTCCTTGTTCATCCGCAATGACGTTTCTCAACCGCAATGAAAGTTTCATCCGCAATGACGTTTCTCAACCGCAATGAAAGTTCCATCCGCGATGACGTTTCCAACTGCAATGAATTTTCCATCCGCGATCATCATGATAATTTCTCAACTGTTTTATCAACTCTTGAATCTTTGTGTGCTATTTAATGATCCTTCATTAAGTTAAACATTAAAGACAAAAAACATTCTCTTTAGAAACTGTCACATTCTCTTTCTGAATAATCCTTGTATCAGACCTATTTTAGGGATGATGACAAAAAGAACGTTTTTCAATAAACTCATCCTGAATTTGTCCTTTCCTCTCCCCAATACGTCCCATCCGTTACAACTTCCTCTCCCATCACCCCCACGATCACCTGACGTATTGACATGCGTCTGACTTTACATTAAATGCAAAACCCCTTTTGGAAATCTCCCAAAATCTCTTCAAGCCCGTTTTAATTATGTGTGGCTGAGATTTAATCCAAAATTCATAGATTCCCCCCAAAACCCCAATCGACGTTTTACCCTATCCTTACCATTTACCTAGGGTTAAACACTTTTTCACCCCCCTTTATAAACGCATCTTCTTCCCCAACAATACTTTACGTTTTCTGAATATCGATTCTTTCTCCCAAATTCCTCAAAACCTTCAAAACTTTCAAGAACTCTGTTTTCTTCTCTCAAATCTTCAACAATGGTGAAATCAGGTGCATCAAAGAAGCAATCCAAGGCTTCAGGTTCTGTAATTCCAACAGGTTCCGACTCTCCAACAATCGCTTCAAGTAATTTCAGAGCAATATTTGAAGATCATCCTTCATATAATGCTCCCATCAAGCTTATGATCAAGTTTCTCAGGAACCACCCTCTGTTTGGTCCATTCGATGCATTTACAGACGTTGTTCCAGTTTCAACTCTATTCAAATGTGCATTCTCTGCATATCGCCCAATGGAAAACCCCCAAGAAGTTCACCTCAATCTCATGAACGATTCTTTGGTCATCTTGTCCAAAGAAAAGTTCTTAAATGCCATTAATCTTCTGGTTCACACTTCCATCAAGATTTTCTCACCTTCAATGGCAGACGTTACATCCGCACTCTACCAGATGGGGTATCAGAAACCAATTCGAGGGAGTGGTGAGTTCAAAAAGAATCAGCTGCCTGCGGTATGGCAGTTTGTGTGTCATTTTGTCATCCGCTGCCTATCCGGCAGAACCGGAGGCATCGACAACATGGGACTGAAGCTACTGGAATTGGTATGGAGCATCTACACAGGCCACGACGTAAACTATGGACAAATCCTTTGGGACGACTTCCTCCAATACATTCCCAAAGAGCACCCAAGGGAGAACCCAATCGAGCTCACATTTGCACGGTTCTGGTCACTTTGCATCTCAGACTTACATGCGGATGCTGGAATAGACATGGGTAGTGACATCAACTTTTTCGTCACTAAGGATCTTAAAAGGTACAACCCTTCTTCTGATCAAACGATATTTGGACCGATCCGCAGACTCCCTACTCATATCCTTTCTTCTCTTGGTCTTGAGACTGCTGATGTCTCAGACCACATTGAGGCTACGGAGGATATTGCCCCATACCCTCCTACCCCGCCTCTTCCATCCGCAGCCATTATCCCTAAGGGTACCGCGGTCCCCTCTTCCACTACACTATCCAATCTTTCTCAAAGAAGAAAGCAGTTGGCAACCAAGAAACAAAGAACACCCAAGAAGGATGCTCTGAAACGAACCGCACCCACCAAGAAATGCAAAACAAAACCTGCCCCAACCATATCTAGCAGTGATTCAGATGAGGATAGGCATCTAATCTCTATCCTTAAGAAAAGGAAAACAACCGATACCACTATCCATATGCGTGACCGGACCGATGCTGAAGCCTCTCAACAGGCTCCAGTAGTCCTTGGGGTGCCCGCACACCCATTCGACACTACCATCATTTTCCAGTCAGACTCAGAAAGTGAGTCTGATTCTCAACTATGTGGAGACTCCCCCCCAGTGCACTCCCAAGAGGACGACACTGGTTCACGCCCTAAGGTCTCCAGGGCTTCCCGACTGCATTTCTTTTCACCAGAGGAGTTGCGCTCCATCCTTCTTTCTGTCACCCAAACACTACAAACACCTTCCCACCCGCAGGGCACTTCTTTCGCCCATGCCAGAACTGAGCAGAGGCCACACTTGACCACGGGTCAAGGAGACCGAGGAAGCTCAGGAAATCCTACTCTGCTGTCATCTTTTACAGGTGGTTTAGGCACGGTGAGCACAAATGTGCAAGGATCCGTGGACCCGAAGGACACTTCGGTGCTCTTTGAAGGATTTGACGGTGATGCATCCAATGACTCTTGGTTACAGTACAATCCGGTAACTGAGTCAGACAAGAAGAAGTATGATGCGTTCCAAAGGGCTTTCCAAGCCCACAAGGAACAACAAATCAAGCAGCAACAACAGAAAGAACAGGAGATCCAGTCCGTGGCTAGATATTGGGCAAATGCCATCAGCAATGCCAGTACCGTAGACACCATTCAAAAAGTTCAGAACTGGATGGATCAGATGGCTGAAACAATTTCAAAAGCTCAAGCTTCAGGTGCAGCCGCAGGTACCTCCAAAGTTCCTCCTACTCCAACTCCCATTCCATCTCCCACTCTTACAGTCAATCCATCACAAGACGAAGAACCTGCAATCGAACTCAGTTCAGCTCCCACCTTCGGTCTTGATGATGAAGACATCCAAGAAGTAAACAAGCCAAGCCCTTCTGATGATGACCTCATGATGTTTGAAGAAGAGGAGTCCAGCGGTTCTCAACATTCGACTTCCAAGCCTAAAGAGAAGAAGAAAAAGAAGAAGAATGTTGTCACCCGGAAAGAGTTCATGAGCCTTCAAGCCAAAATCGATCAGATCTTGGCTGCGGTCCAACCTACTCAACCGCAACCTGAAGACACTCCAGGACCGCAATCACTGATTGAAAGAATAGAGCGTCTGGAAACAAGGGAATGCATGGCTGCTGAACGAATCTCTCTCAAAGTAGAGATGGGGATCCGGTCCCTTGACAATAACCGCAAGGCTGACCACAAGGACTTCATGGCTGCATCGGAACGCCTCATCACTGAGGTGACCGCAATCAAAACAGATCTTCAAGCGGCCATCGCGGATCAAGCTTCTCAGTCTCAGAATTTGATAGATGAGACTCATACTGCTTATTAGTCCACTATCTCTGTTCTTCAAGCAACCATCAACAGACTGCAGAAATCCCTTTCCTCCAACTTCCATGGCCCTGAGATCCTCCAGCTCACCAAAGAAATCCACAAGTTGCTCTTCAGCTCCTCCACTCCAAACAACCAACATTTGGCAGAAGCTCTCAAAGCTCAGTTCCAAGAAGTCTTCAACAAGGTGGATGGACTTAAGCAATGGCTTGAGGAAGCACCGGGGTTGCATCCCTAAAGAGGGAGAAGTGATGAAGAACAATAAGTCCATCACTCTGATACTTCTATTCATCAGAGTCCCCCCATCATCACTGAAAAAATTCCCACACCACCGCAACCATCTCAACATACTCCATCTCCTCACACTTCACCTCCAAAAGATACTCCCAAAAAGCCAGAGACTCCTCCGCACTTCAAGAACTTGGCTGAAAACATGTCTTCTCCAAGCACCACAGACTCCCCTGCCACCGCTCAAAGGAAGCATGATTGGAAAGCAGCCAAGCTGGCAGAGTTAATTTGGAGAGAATGCGGGTTTGACACCATGATGGATGAGTCCTTGATCAATTCTTGGATCAATCCGCACCGCAGGCTCCTAAACGAAGATTACAGACCGCACCTCACTTATGCTGAACCCCCTGCTGATGGATACTGGGATATACCAATTTCTCCAAATGCCAAGTACTTCACTGTATTTGAGCAGTTTGACCAAAGCCTTCCAGATCACAAGAGACTGCCAATGGAGTTTGAGAGACTTAGTCTTTTTCACGCTAAACATGCCTCCTCCATTGAAAACATATAGTCTAACGACAGACCATCCGCAGTCAAGAACTACAAAGTCAGGAAATTTATGAAGGCTGACTACATCCAGTATACCCTCACCAGAAGGGAGCATGACTACATCCGCACCAAGGCAGACTTTCCTTGTATGAATCCGGAAGAAATCTTCCTTATTGCCAGGGTGTTCCAAAACAAGTCAGAAAAGCACCCTAAAATGCAGATAGCGCTTGAAAAAGCCAACTCTTTTCTTAGGGATACGGTCTATGACTTTGCCAAGATAGATGCATATATCTACCCCACCATCCTCAAGAAGTTTGATCTCCCACCTTTTGAACCTGTGCCAATGCCCACTGAAGGCTTCCAAGAAAGATCTTTAGGCGCAACAAACTACCCTGAACTTGGAGTCATATTCAAAAGGAAGACTGACAACGTCAAATATTTCATTCCTATGACTGCCATGCACCGCCTGACCAAGAAACAACTTGACATCTGCCGGACTGCAATTGAAAGATCGAAGCATACTACCGCAGAAGTCAAGTTCGAGATCACAAGAAGAATCACATGGTTGGAAAACGTCAGGAAGTTCTGGTGGATTTTGATCAAGTTCCTCAAACTTGATAGCTGAACCGGAGTTAAAGAGGTCACTTAGGGGGAAATTGTTGAATCATAAAAGTGACCCTCTTGAACTCAGCTACCGCAACCATCTTTCTACCGCAACGGTTCAGCACCCGGAGTCAATCTTGTTCATCAGCAACCGCATCAGCAACCGGAGTCAGCTACCGCAGTCAACTTAGCTAGATTACTTTATTTGTCTTTTATGTAATACACTCTATTATCCAGTATGCCTTGCACGGCTGCTTATAGAGTTGTAATCTAGTGTAGTTTCTAAGTCTCTATAAATAGAGACTTACTCTCTTTGTATTCACAACCATATAGAAGAACCGATAACTTATGAATTCTATCTGAATACACATTCTGAAGTTATCTCTCTATCTTTCTTCACTCATCTCTTCTTACTTAAATCTTATCATAATTCTGCTGATCATAATCCCTCTTCGGAGCAAGTCTTTAAGACTTAATCACTAAGCTTGATCTTCCTTATTAACTTGGAGTGAATGCATTCCTTGTTATGAATCAGCTTAAGTGTCTTCTTGATATAACAATTGCTGTCATTTCCATTCCTTTACATTTCCGCAACTAACTCTCTAACTATCTAACTATATTATTGTTGAGCTTTTAGATCCTTTGAGATTAACTATTCCGCATTATACTTGTTCTAACTTTTGTTCAAGTGTGTCTCCAAGTTTTTCTCTCAACACAGGTTTTGCGTCTTGAAACCCAAACTTCTCAAGAATATCCTCCACATACTTAGCTTGATGTAACAGGATTCCGGTTGAATTTTGTTTGACCTGAAGCCCTAGAAACATGGTCATTTCACCCAGTGAACTCATCTCAAACCTCTTTTTCATCACGCCTTCAAACTCTTTGCATAGCTGTGGACTGGTAGACCCGAAGATAATGTCGTCAACATAGATCTGGACTAGAATCTGATCATTAACAACATGCTTGATGAATAAAGTTTGATCAATAGTGTCGCGAGAGTATCCATGCTCGAGCAAGTGCTTTGTTAGAGTCGCATACCATGCTCGATGAGCTTGATGTAACCCATACAACGCCTTGTCCAACTTGTAGACATGATTAGGAAACTTTGAGTTAACGAACCCAGGGGGATGATCAACGTAGATTTCTTCCTTCACCTTGCCATACAAGAAGGCAGTCTTGACATCCATTTGGTAAACCGTGAATTTCATGTAGGAAGCATATTCAAGGAAGATACGAATAGCCTCCAAGCGAGCCACGGGAGCATAAACCTCAGTATAATCAAGACCCTCAACTTGTCGAAACCCGCGAACCACCAACCTTGCTTTATTGCGCACTATTACACCAGAATCATCCTGCTTGTTTCGATAGACCCAGCGTGTGTCAAGAGACCTTTTGCCCTTTGGTAACTCAACCAATTTCCAAACCCCGAGCTTTTCAAACTGATTTAGCTCTTCATGCATCGCATCTACCCAGCTGGGCTCATTCAAAGCCATGTCAACGTTCTTGGGCTCTATTTGAGATATAAAGCAAGAGTAGAGACATGCGTTGACATCTCCACTCTGACTTCTGGTTTTAACTCCATCACCCAGCTGACCAATGACATTATCAATAGGATGATCACGTTGAATTCTCGAAGGTATGTCTTGGCTGATATCATTGAGTGAAACAGGAAGAGTGTGAATGTTGAGACCTCCATCATTTGCTGATTGATCCACATTAGATGAATATGCTACAAACTCATTAGCAATTTCTTCAGGAAAGAGTAGTTCCATAAAGGTTGGAGTGACAGCGGAAGTATCTCTAGAGATGAACTCTCTTTCAACAGGGGTAAGAGGTGTAGCATCAGCATCAGGAGTTCCATTTTGAACTTTAGACTCTGGACTATTAAGTCGATCAGATGACTCCCCCTCAGGTGGAGTAGAGGACTCCCCCTCAGATTGAGCAGAGGACTCCCCCTCAACCGTTGGAGGTCTATATACAACTTCTTCGTCTTCGTCTTCAGAAACAATCTTCTTACCGGAAGAGGATCCATTTGAGCCATCTGAAGACACATTTAAGGATTTAAAAAGCGATGTGTAATCAATTAACCAGTCAGGACCCACTCGAGCGTCTGTTTCATTCTCCTCCAACTAGCGCACGTTATAGGATTCAACAATCTGCTTAGTCTTCTTGTTGTAAACCCTATACGCAGTGCGCGCAGCATATCCTATGAAATAACAATCATCGGCTTTGGCATTGAATTTAGGGCTGGATTCCAAGTGAAGAAGGGTGCAAGGGCAGCCGAATACACGGAAATGGCCGACTGAAGGCTTTCTTTAATCAGGTGGTCCCGATTTTTTTCTTGCTCACGTCGTGAGATTATAGGCCTCACGTCGTAAGTCTGTTTTGTGGGCTAAAATATTGGGCCATTTAATTAATCAGTAGAAATGGGTAAGATAAATTTTGGGCTATTATAAGTAGGCTGAGACAAAATGATGGACTAATAATTAAAGTATTCCAGTCCTTGTATCAGTCTAGACTCACGTCGTGATCCATACATGCTCACGTTGTAAGCTCGCTTCTGGTTTGAAAAACTAATTTCATTATTAATAAAAACCTTGAATTTTTTTAAACCATTTAATTTTAAGAAACCCCACACTCGATTTTTACCTTTCTGAGGATTATTAGATGATGATACGATTGATATTCTTAAAAACTAAAAATCCAAAAACTAAAACGAAAAGAAAAGAAAATTCAAACCGAAATCGGGTTGCCTCCCGAGAAGCGCTTCTTTTTAATGGAGTCGTGAGCCGGACTCTGTGCCTCCTACGTTGAATCTTCTGAAGAGTCCACCACCAACTGAATCTTCTACTCCTTCCATTGCCTCTTGTAAGCTTGGACACATCTAATATACGCCTTCCTCGAGTTCTCATTTTTAGCTTTCACCTCGTCTACATCAAGCTTTCTTTTGATCCCTTTAGTCTCTAATTTTTCTTCACTCTTCTTAAGCTCCATGGGAACCTTCTCTTCTTTCATTACTGGACTTGTCTCCTTAGAAGTAACCTCGTCTTCATCACTTGACAAATCATCGCCTTCCTTACTTACCAAAGATGTTGGAGTTTTATAGGCAATCACCTCAAAAACAAGTGGAACGGATGCTCTTGGTTTGGCACGTTGGACTTGATGAATTGTCTTGATTTCTTCCTCCATGAGTTTCTCCAATTCTTCAAGTTCATTCTCTTCATCAATATTGAATACCTCACCTTGAACATCATTTCCTTGGAATCCATCTTGAACTCCAAAAGTTTCCTCCTCATCACCAACTCTCAAAGTAAGCTTGGATTCACAAACATCTACCAAGGCTCTAGCAGTATTAAGTAGAGGGCGACCAAGAATGATTGGTACATTGATATCTTCTTTCATATCCATAACCACAAAATCAACTGGGAAAACGAATTTCCCAATTTTCACAAGAATATCTTCTATAATCCCTCTAGGATGAGTCACTGAACGATTGGCCATGTGAATGGTCATTTTTGTAGCCTTCATCTTCTGAATATGCAACTTCTGATAAAAGGAATAAGGCATCAAATTTATGCTAGCCCAAGAATCAGCTAAAGCATAAGTATTCAAATTATTTCTAAAGTCACATCGAAGAGTGAGGTGTCCAGGATCTCCCATTTTATTAGGTATCTCTCCCAATACTACTTTTGAGCTTTGCTCACTAAGACTAATTGTGGAATTTTTCTTCAACTGCTGACGAGCGTCTATCAAGTCTTGTAAGAATTTTGTGTATTTAGGGATTTTGGATAATGACTCGACAAATGGAGTATTAATTGGAATATCATTTACTTGCTTAATAAACTTCAAATGCTCCCTTTCTAGTGGACTAAGATTAGCTCGACACGAAAATGGTAAAGGCGGACGATAAACCGGAACATCTACTGAATTTTTCTGTTCAGACTGGTCCCACGTCGTGAGCATGGCGGGCTCACGTCGTGAGTTGGGTGTTTCAGCAGCATTTTCATTTTCAAGCTTCGACTTCTTTGGCTTTGGTCTGGATGGCTTTGGCTCCACTTCTAGTGCTTCTAAGAACTCAAAGATAGCCTCTTCTTCAGTATCAATCACCATGACATGGGAATGGGTCTTCTTTTCAGGAAATTGGGAGGATAATTTGTTGCTCACCAAAGTAGTTAGTTGACCAATTTGGACTTCGAGATTATGGATCGATGCTTGATGATTTCTTAATGAAGCTTGCTGGTCAATCATCATTTTCTGCTGTTCTTTCATCATTTTCATGTGTTCCTTTAGCACTGCATCGGTATCATCATGCCTTTTCTCGGAAGCTTCCATAAATTGGGTCAAAATGTTTTCCAAATCTACTTTCTTCTCGGCTGGTGGTTACTCTTTTTGGTAGAAGCCTCGGCCTGTCTGCTTGAATTTCTCCTCCTTCTGCTTCTTATACTCATCGTATGGCAACCACTCCTTCTTTGTTTTTCTCCTATCTTCATCATACTTATCCCCACTTGAGTAGCAAACTTGAGCCTTCTTGTTCCCATATTCATCCAAATGGCAATCTTTAGTCAAGTGTGGACCATTGCATTTCTCACAACCAACTCTAATTGCATGAATTGATTGGTCTATTTTGGTCAATCTCCGGTCCATATTGTTCAACATCGCCATCATAGCAGCCATCTCTTCAGAATGTGCACCCCCACTACCTTTTACTCCATCTTGTATTGGATTGTGGTACTCACGAGAGTGCTTCAAGAATTCTTCAACCAACACCTTGATCTGATTTGGATTCTTCTTCGTAAGTGGTCCTTGAGAATCAAGGAGTTGTCGTGTCATGACATTTACCCCGTCATAGAATATAGACACCTCGTGTTGTATGTTGAGGTCATGTTGAGGATAATTCCTTAGCAACCCTTTGTAACGCTCCCATAACTCGTAAAGTGACTCCCTTGGTTGTTGCTCAAAATTGGCTATTGCCTTCTTGAGTTTAGCTATCTTGGATGGTGGGAAAAATTGGTCTAAAAATTGTTCAGGCATCTGCGCCCAAGTAGTGATTGTACTAGGTGGAAGTGCTTTTAACTAGTCTTTTGCAGCTCCCTTGAAAGTAACTGGTAACATCCTTAGCAAGACAGTATATCTATTAACATTTGGGATATTGAAATAGTCTGCAATGTCATTGACTTCATATAAATGCTTAAAAGCATCCTCGTGATCCTTTCCATAAAATGGAACATCCTTCAGTGCATTAAGAATGTGCCCCTTCAACTCAAATGTGGCAGTGGCGGGTATTTCAGGTTGTACTTGTTGGATAAGGTGTCTAAGTCCATAACTATATTTGAGATGTACTTGACCCGACCCGGCATGGTCCATTTGGGTTGCACTTCACCCGAACAATTTATATGGATAATCTTTTGAGAATAGTATATTATAAGTTCTAATATATTAATATGAAATCATATTATTTAATTAGTATTGATCTAGAATTAATTTAGAATTAATTTGGTGATAAAAAAAGGTGACTATTAAATATGGACTCTTGTATTTATATAATGTGGGCTAGGCTTGCATGGAAAGTCCATGGATAGTCCATGGAGCTTTAACCCATGGATCTCATGGAAATGAAAGTTCATGGGTATTACGGTTTACATGGATATAACCCTAATCCACCACACTATATAAAGGAGTCCTTGGCACTTGAAATGGCACTAGTGTGTGTGTGAGCAAAGGTGGCCGATTTCTACAAGTGTTCATACTCTCTCTAAAGGTTTCCAAAGTTTGTGGTGATTTGTGACTTCCATTTGAGGCATCCACATTATTGGTGCTAGGCTCTCAAACTCCAAGCAATCAACCACTACTAAAAGGTATGTAATTCTACTAGTGTTTTATGATTCAAGTACCCCATAACATGCTAGTTAGGAAGTAAACCTTGGAAAATTATTATTTGCATGTATCTTAGAGAAAAAATAGATCCAATGTTTCTAGGGTTGCATGTACACCATAGGAGTGTTAGAATGCTCAAAACCCTTTAGTGGTATCAGAGCCTAAGCTTGTTTTCTTGATACTTGATGCAAATTGTTGAAAAAACTCAAGTTTTCTGCATTCTGCGACATGAACTCGCCGATTCCATGGGGGGACTCGACGAGTCCATGTGATAATTCATCCTACTCGTCGAGTAGGTTCTTGCAATCGACGAGTAGGAGCCCCTGAATGCAAATTTTTGAGTTTTGCTGCTGGAAATGGACTAGAAACATTACCCTAAATTGTTTTGGTCTTATAAAACTTGTTTTAGATGGTGTAATGGTTATGCTAATCCATTTACAATGGCTATTATCAAAATTTCAAGTTTTGTATGTGTTATTTATGATTCTTGAAATTGTTGAGATGCATGTTCATGCACTTATGAGTTTAGAAGATCATAGGAATTATTTGCAAATAGTTTGTTAGTTTGATTCTTGATCTTGATGTGTTTTAATGGAATCCATAATTTGTCCTCAAGTTATGGATTACCAAAAGTCTTTCTTTTAAAGTCCATTAAATGAACACATAGGTTACATAAAATGAAAAGTCTCTCATTTTAATAAACCATTAACTCATAAGTTATGAAAGATGAAAAGTTTTGAAAGTCACAAAACCTGCCCTTAAGTTTTGGAACATGTAAAGTCACCTTAAAAACTTTAGTTCCAACCCCTAGAATTTTAAAAGTTAAAATTCAACCCTTATACTTTATAATATTATAAGTTAATATATATATATATATATATATATATATATATATATATATATATTTATATATATATATGTATAACAACAAGTCGTTTTACTGTTAGTAGACCTCATTCACGAAGCCGGTCTATAAGGGGGTATAAGGTTGTTGCCTATAAAATGGCAGCTTAATGTGTGTCCACTCTCACCCACCGCTTCCTTGACTGGTGGAGGGTCGTTAGCCGAACGGGTAAGACAATGACTTTAAATCCTCATTAAAAGTATGATGATTATAAAGTAACTAAATGTTTTATAAATTCCCAATCTTAGTTACTTTAGGAAAATGTGAAAAAGGTGCTAACCCATGAAATTACGCTTTGCACTTTGCTTAACTCATTAGTGGAGCGTGTGTGGTTAACCGACACACTAACCTGAAGTTAACAAGGTAGGCAAATGGTGGCTTAAGGTTTATCATAGATCGGTAGAGCGCGTGTGGTTAACCGACACATCGGTTAGGTGATAAACATTAAGAGTACCAAGTAATTTGCATGGTTAATTCATACCTTGTTTTTGTTGGGTTATGAGCATTCTAACACTCCTAAGTGTACATGCAACCCTAAATACCTTGGATCTATGTTTTCTCTATTATACATACAATTATGAACATCCAAGGTATTATCCTAATCTAGCATACAAAATAATAAATATAACAAGATAGAATACATACCCCTTTGATGTAGAATGTCTTCATGAAGCTTGAGTGCCTAGTGCCCCAAGTGTGACACCTCAAATGGTTCACACAACACCAAATACACTTGGAATAACTTGAGAGAAACTTGAACACTCCTTGAAATCGTCTAGCCCTCACACTCACATATTAGTGCACGATTTCTTGAGCCATGAGATTCTTTTATATGGTGGCTATTAGGGTTACACCATGTAACTCATAACTTTACCCATTCCTTATGCTCCATGGATTTTAACCTCCATGGAGTATCCATGGGTCACCCCATGGACTTAGTCCAACATAAGGAATCTTGGATCACAAGCCCACATATATAAGAATGAATGATTTACACAATCAACCCATATATTTAATTAGTCTCCTTTTGATCACTTAATTAATTCCAAATTAATTCTTGATCAATACTAATTAAATAACCTTATTAATATATTAGAACTTATAATATATTAGCCAACCTTAAGTGTTATTTCTCTCATTATAGTCTATCCAAATGCATGATGCCATGCAACCCAAATGGACCATGCCGGGTCGGGTCAAGTCTTACCAATTATAGTTATGGACTTAGACATTAATCCAACAGTCTCCCACTTGGATAAGTCTAAAACTATTATTGCGTATGACTTCAGGAACCGATCAGCAATCGTAGCTCTCAAAAGCTTATGTCGAACTCTGACCTTGTCGATGAACTCTGACCTTTGTCAATGACTTGTCCATTAGATAAGGGATCATATATTCCTCCATTCTAGATATCATATGGACTGAGACATGGATTATCAATCATTCTCTCTGTCCATTTGTTGTTTCCTGATTTCCGATTCATGATGACTGACTGATTGAACAAATCAAATCAGTCCTGGCTTGGCCAAGCACTCACATGTATCATCTTTAAATCATTGAGGGGCCCACATATATCGCTTTTATCCCGAAGGTAAAAGGAATTGATAAACTTCGACTCATATGGCTTGTTCTACTACTTGTTGAATCATACACAAAGGCACGTTTTATAACATCGAGTTACCAATGCGTTTTCGTGTAATCAATGTATAACCAACTCATAGTAACAACTCATATCTCTAGGTTTTAAGAATATAAGATATTATCGTCTCATGATCACTCGTGATAAAATCCATGAAGTGATTCAAATGAGCGCGGGTTGAATCCAATACTCAGAACTTATGAGCACTCATGAGTGTTGTAGCACCACTTTGTCCACCAACTTGGACCTCTACAAACCAACCCATGACAGTCTTAATTCATATCTACTTCCAACATATGACCGACTGTGGATGGTTTGAATAACTTAATCATTCAGGAAGAGCGACTTAGTTATTCTGGAAGTCAAAACATGCAAAGTGAAACACAAGAATAAATGAATCAAATATGGTATCAAACCCTATGAATATAAATAAACACTTTTATTTATCACCATACTGATTACTCATTATTCATTGTTTCGGTTTTATCAACTTTATACTTGAATTTAAAACAATAGTTGTCCCATGCTCCAAGCATGTACACTATGTTTTCTAAACACTAGTCATGCCATACACCAAGTATGCATACTATGTTTGTCTATGATCTTTACTTTGTAAAATAGATCAATTGAACATCACTCCAATGATCCTCTTTTCATAGTCCCAAATCCTTACTGCAAATGCAAGAATTCCAAATTCATGCCATTTACTGAAATCTGTTAGATTCTAAACTTATATGCATTGATCCTCTTAATGATTATGCACAAAGTCAGAAAGACTTGACAAAAATCATTACAGAGCATTCCAAAGGAGATCAGCTCCTTGGAAACATCCTTCTTTCATTAAGTTTCCTAATCTTACACAGATTGAATAATTTCTAACTTTGAAACATTTCCGTATTCCATTTTGACTATCACTTCTGAACAAGAGTTGCCTCCTTACAGATTATGTCAATATGGTCCTTCCAGAATTAACATTATACTTCCAACTGTCCTTGAGCAACCAATCTTTGGTAAACCTTAGATTGTCCTCGACAATTGCTTAATCATTTTAGTCATATCCAATTCTAGACCTTTTCCCTTCATAATGCCCCAGGCATTTGGAAAATTTAAGAAAGGATGAATATAGTACATGTAATCGATCCTATATCCGAAGCATATGGGACACGATTCATGACGTCTCACATAAAGACTAAACCAGTCTTTTGCTATAATATTTCCATTTCAATTTGCCAAGTTCTCAAAATTCAGATTATGAAAAGGGATGCCGTAATCATAATCGAATTTTAGAACGCAAATAATGGACCCATATATAGAATTTCCTTATGTTGAGCCATTCCAACATGAAATTCATATATATATCCTTGATTAAATACGATTAAAATCTCAATCTAAGCTTTTTAGAATTGAAATGAAGTATAATTTCCTCTCCCTTAATTATAGCAAAACAACTTTTTCAACCCCTGCAACCTCACGAATTGAAACTTTTGTTTTCTATAATTAACATTGCTAACTTGCAACCTTTGTCATAATTATCATGCTCCCACTAACATGATGATTATTAGCATAACACTTATGCTCCCACTAGCTTTGACATGTACTCAGAAATCAGCTGACTTTCTTACCAAAGTTCAGATTTCTGATACTAGATTGTTTTGATAAAACTTTATCAAAATCATACACCTCTCTTAGATAGCTCACATGTGTGTCTAAACAATTTTAGAACTATGAAAAGGGATGCCGTAATCATAGTCTCAATTGTTTAGACCTTTTCCACTTCTCACAAGTCCATGTTAGTGTGCCGGTAAACCACACACGCTCCACTAACGAGTTTGAGAATGCAAATATCACAATTGCTATCTAGCTAAAATCTACTTAGTGAAAGTGTTTCCTCACCATCATTTTCATGAATCAGAGAGAAACCTTATGACACTTAGATTTAATAGTGTATGTGTTCTTATCCATGTGAATTTGTCAAAACCATAATCACAAGACAAGGTTAGTGACAAATCCAAACTCATATTGATTAAACTTGTGCAATCTTAAATTCTTGCCATTTGACAGCTCAGGTGCCTGCCATTGCTTCCAAGTAGTTGTGCAACCAATTGAGAACTCTCAGAACTCCTATGCAAAGCCAACTCGAATAGGCACAAAAATTTCAACACGATAGGTTATAAACCTCAAGTCGTGTGCTAGTGAAGGACTTTAGGTTTTATTCTTGATTAAGTCTTGAAACTTTCAAGAGCTTTAAGACTCCCACTGTCCTCTTGACATATAAGACTCCCTTGTCAAATATTCAAGAGATAGTGCGGATTCTTTATCAAGCCTAACACTTTACACAATTGGCCTAAGTTGGTCTCTGTTTTATCCAAAACATCACAACTTACTAATTTCAAATGTACAAGAGTAGATAACCTTTTACTCTTACATTTGACTAGTGTTAACAAACCCTCTTTAAGATATGTCACTCAAGTTACAATCTTGGAGTATGACTCTAAGAATTGTTTTGGAACGAAGTATGACTCATCTTTTTGATTTAACCATTTCAACAATTCATGACTCCTCTTCTTGACTTTAGAGGACCAATTGTGATATGGTATCTTAATCATTAAGATGATCATAAACATGATACTAATGTAGTCTCCCATCTTTTCAGATTTGAGAAACTTTTATCTTTCTGCCATACTTTGATTCTTCTTATTCGTTCTGTCTCACATTGAAACTTCTCCAATGCTACAGACTTATACTTAAACTTATAAGTATAACCATATTTACTGAACTTAAGTAAATCATGACGAATAGTCTTCTTGATCTTTTGTGGTGGACTTGACCAGTGCACAAGAATGTGTACTCGATCCTTTAGTCCTTTCCTTATTCACATAAGGAATTAGTCTTAATTTTCCAAGCTGAAAGTTCTCGTTCATCATACTATACAACTTGCATGATTCCAAGTTTCGGTCCAATTGAACCTTGGGTGATGAGAATCTTTCCTTATTTGGTAATATTAGACACTACCACAACCGAAAGAATCAAATCCATTTTTCCAATATTGCTATCAATGGAATCTTATAAGCAACAACTTTTCACAAATGCCATTGTAAGGATACTTAAAATAAATAAAATCAAAACCTTTTTTCTTTTATTTTAAAACTTTTCGGAAAAACTTATCCTTACAATCCATATGAAAACCTTGTTGTTATCTATTCCTAAGCAATATAAATATCATAACTCTTAAGTAATAGCCCAAAATTCTGATCACCGAACCATGCGATTGAAATCCATCTTCGCGATCAGAATCAGCATGTACTTAATAGAGTTAGACAATGGACTTTACCTGAAGTAGAGCCAAACTTATTGACTTTAACATCCTTAGGTAAATTTGGCAGCTTCGTAACCAATGCCCCTTCCTTTGGCAATAGTTACCTATGGATCCTTGATAATGGGACTATCTCAGACTTCGCCTCTCTCTTTACCATTGGGTCAACAGAGTTGACTATGGCCGATCCCTTTCCATTGGGAAGAGAGAGCTTTACTGGATATCCAATGGCATCATTGTCAATGTCCATAGCGTTTTAGGAAGTTGATCTTAGCAAATAGATAAGATCATTAAGGGTCTTGTCTTAGTCTGTTTCATAGGATTCCCAAAAGAACTCACTATGTGACTTAGAAAGTAGTTGAGCCACCAACTTTCTCAAGACTTTGACACCCAACTCTCCCGGCTTGTCAATATGTGACTACATCTCCAAAATGTGATCACACCTAGACCTTGCCTTGCCAATAGGGCTTGAGTGACCTTAAACTTTTTAGGAACTTGTGGGTTAGGGAGAATAATTGGAGGAGGTGAAAGAAGTATGATATCCATGGGACATCATCTTCATTTAGGAAAGCTTGTTTCAAGAGATTTGGGAAGATCATAAATGTCTAGACCAGACATCTTTTTGGGAGATATTCAAGATAGTTGATTTAAAGTCCTTAATATGACACCCAATATGAAATATTAAGGCTAGGACCCAACAAACTATTTTATAACTTAGAAGAGGGATGCCGTAATCCAAACTATAAAATATTTGAAGGTAGGTGAATGACGATTCACCAATTTCCACCATGAAAAACGAAATAATTTATTAGGTTTTAATTGGATTTGAAAGTCCTAGATCTTTGAGATTCATTGAACTGTTCAAAGGCATGTTTCAATCTCGAGTGTGCCCTTCAGGTTTTGTGACTGGGATGCCGAGGATCACAAAACAAGGTGTGAATAACCATGCAAATATACTTGGTACCCTTAATATTTACCCCTTAATCAGTGTGCCGGTTAACCACACACGCTCCACCGATACTATGATAAATATTAAGTTACCCTTTGCCTACCTTGTTAAGTCCATGTTAGTGTGCCGGTTAACCACACACGCTCCACTAACGACTTAAGCAAAGTGCAAAGTGTAATTTCATGGGTTAGCACCAAATTCACATTTTCCTAAGTAACTAAGATTGGGTATTAATAAGAGTTTAGTTACTTAGTATTTATCATTAATACTTTTAATGAAAGGAGAATTATAGTTCTTGTCCTACCCGTTCGGCTAACGACCCTCCACCAGTCAAGGAAGCGGTGGGTGAGAGTGGACACCCATTAAACTGCCATTTTATAGGCAGTAACCTTGTACCCCCCTTATAGACCGGCTTCGTGAATGAGGCCTACTAACGGTAAGACTGACTTTACTCTTATACATATATATAAATATTATTAACTTATAATATTATAAAGTATAAGGGTTGAATTTTAACTTTTAAAATTCTAAGGGCTAACTTGGAATTAAAGTATTCATAAGTGAAAACTTTTCAAATTCCAAAACTTGAGGGCAAGTTTTGAAACTATTCAAAACTAATTAATTCCATAACTTATGAGTTTAAAGTAGTTTTAATTAAAAAAAAAAAAAAAAAAAAAAAAAAAAAAAAAAACTCTTCAAGTTCCATAACTTGAGGACAAGTTATGGAAGACTTTAAACTAATTAATAAAAAAATAACCTTTTTTTATTGTAACTTATGGAACTAATTAAGGTTACACTTTTTTTTTTAATTTAATGAAGAGACTCTTCATTTTGTAATCTTTGCCAACTTTTATGAGTTTTATGATTCTTAAATGTGACTTTTCATATAACTTGAGGACAAGTTACAAAAACACACTTTGGAATCAACTCTTAGATTAAAATGGATTGAAAACAACTATTTCACATAACTTTTCTATTAATCTAAGAAACTCATAAGAACAAGATAATTCAAATCATCAATCTTCAAGAAATTAGCATGAACATACAAACTAATACAAATCTTGAAATTATGACAATTATCTTAGAAATTGGATTAGCTTGAACATTACCACATAAAAAACAAGTTTATAAGTCCAAAAACATCTTAGGGTAATGTTCCTAGTCCAATTCCAGCCAAAACAATCGAATATATGCATCCAACTCGATTTTTCAGCTACTTTTGCAAGTATAACAAGAAAACAAACCTGGCTCTGATACCACTGTTGGGTTATGAGCATTCTAACACTCCTAAGTGTACATGCAACCCTAAATACCTTGGATCTATGTTTTCTCTATTATACATACAATTATGAACATCCAAGGTATTATCCTAATCTAGCATACAAAATAATAAATATAACAAGATAGAATACATACCTCTTTGATGTAGAATGTCTTCATGAAGCTTGAGTGCCTAGTGCCCCAAGTGTGACACCTCAAATGGTTCACACAACACCAAATACACTTGGAATAACTTGAGAGAAACTTGAACACTCCTTGAAATCGTCTAGCCCTCACACTCACACATTAGTGCACGATTTCTTGAGCCATGAGATTCTTTTATATGGTGGCTATTAGGGTTACACCATGTAACTCATAACTTTACCCATTCCTTATGCTCCATGGATTTTAACCTCCATGGAGTATCCATGGGTCACCCCATGGACTTAGTCCAACATAAGGAATCTTGGATCACAAGCCCACATATATAAGAATGAATGATTTACACAATCAACCCATATATTTAATTAGTCTCCTTTTGATCACTTAATTAATTCCAAATTAATTCTTGATCAATACTAATTAAATAACCTTATTAATATATTAGAACTTATAATATATTAGCCAACCTTAAGTGTTATTTCTCTCATTATAGTCTATCCAAATGCATGATGCCATGCAACCCAAATGGACCATGCCGGGTCGGGTCAAGTCTTACCAATTATAGTTATGGACTTAGACATTAATCCAACAGTTTTGTGATCCTCGACATCCCAGTCACAAAACCTGAAGCGCACACTCGAGATTGAAACATGCCATTGAAAAGCTCAATGAATCTCAAGGAATCTAGGAGTTTCAAAACCAATTAAAACCTAATAATTTATTTCGTTGTTCATGGTGGAAATTGATGAATCGTCATTCACCTACCTTCAAATATTTTATAGCTTGGATTACGACATCCCTCTTCTAAGTTATAAAATATTGTGTTGGGTCCTAGCCTCAATATTACATTTGGGTGTCTTATTAAGGACTATCTTTATATCTAATCTGTCACACCCCCAAACCAGAACGGCGGAAACGTTCGGGGGCGGAGGACTTCAGGTGAGTATCACAACACATGCAATATAGTAATCAAAGTACAAACAACCATTGCATTAATAAGTATAAGTTTTACATAAGTGTTTAAACATTACATATTCAAACACCAAAGTAGGTACAGTAGACGACAAGAGTCGCGGTACGGTACTAGGTAGTCTTCTCAAAAGCTTCGGGAGTGTACATGTCTACTGGATTCCTAAGAATACAAGTTATTTGGAAAGAGTAGATCAGCATTTAAGCTGGTGAGTTCATAAGTATTTTAGTTCTGTTAAGTATACCCTAAGTTCTTTGGATAAGTTCACTCGTTCCTCCAGAAAATCCTATATTTCCTGAGGTGATAAACTGATAACCTCAATAGTTTCCCTCTGTAATTACTTAGTGTATACTAATTATATATAACCTAATATCAAACGGACAATTAAATGGGTGTATCTGCCCTAAGCCCACAACTAAACAAGGAACAGGAAGTAAGGCGGAAGTCACAAATTTAACTGTCAATCGGATATTACTTATTATAACTATGATGTAAAAACTAAGGAATTATAGAAATAACCACTAAAGGTCCTTTATGTTATACTAGTTTACAAAGAGTGAATGACTAATTTCCAATTATAAAAGTAGTTTAATTCCATAAACCGTTTCATTTGTAAAAGTATTCTTAGTTATATCCGTTCTACAGTAAAACATTAGTATTAATCCTTGAAAATATTATATTATCCATAATACTGCTATGTGGTTTTAAATGTTCCAAAACCAGAAGTACAAGTATATTTGCCATACTTGATTTCATGATACGTAGTTTTTACTGTAAGTAAAAACTAACAGAAGGTATATTTGGTCAGGATGTAATTACCTTTTCTTACTGTTTTAAGAGAAGTATATTACTTAGTAATTTACTCGTTGTTTTATCCATGTGAGTTCTATTAACCATACTAATATGACTGATGTGCCTGATGCGACGTTCTTCAGGCGTCGGAAACGATATGACATTTGTCACCCTAGGCCTGCCGGCCAAACTGTAGCGCACAACAAAGGTGCGGGATTGTCAGTCCCGTATAGATCTATACACAAATTCACGCCCTCCCTACAGGAGATTCTGGTGAATAAGTCAGGACTTAAGGTCGTACTTAGATAAGTACACCATGAAGAGTCTCACAAATTTATTGTTTCAACGAGATTTACGATGTATTATTACCCCGTGATTGCTAACCCTGGTACTCTGTATCGTACCCTTGTTAATACAAACTCGATATGATGTATTATTACCCCGTGATTGCTAACCCTGGTACTCTGTATCGTACCCTTGTTAACGCAAACTCTGTATGATGTATTATTACCCCGTGATTGCTAACCCTGGTACTCTGTATTGTACCTTTGTTAATGCAAACCCGGTATGATGTATTATTACTTCTTTAATATATTATCCTTTTATTAAAAGTATTATACATATCTTGGTATAGATAAATGAATTGTTGGTAATTTCCTTGGAAAGTATACAATCGTGAATCATACTTGTATATTTAGTTTTGAATCATAAATTATACCTATTATAATTTATATGTTCTATCTTATTAGCATGATTTCTCATGGATGAACACCTTTGCTTAGCATGATACAAAGGTAATGATACCGAATGAAGTAAATGACCTTCGGACAAATAACACCACCTTAATTCCACATCTAAACAAGGAAAAGGAAATAAGATAATTCATTAGTCCTAAGCCCTTCAAATCTTATTTATATATTTATACATATATAAACATGATTTTGGCGATTATAATTTGAAATAGTTTATAAAACCTTTTTCAAAGAATTTAACGGAGTTTACATGACTTTAAAGATTTAACATGGCTTTAAGTCATTTTGGAAGTATTTGGTAATCCTTAAAAGCATAAGGAAACCCTTTGGGTGATTATTATCACAGACAATTATTAACACAATTTATATTGTGTTAAACTTGTAATCCCCCCCCCCTAAAAAAGCATTTAATAACCATTAAAAGGTAAATTATAGGGGTATGAACTCACTTTGATAAGTGGTGATTTGGGCATCCTTTCGTTTCTATAGATGATCTTTCTCGAAGAAACCGTGAGGTTTGGAGTAAAAACCGGGCTTTATGCGGGCAGCACTTCGACTGGAAAGAGGCTATCTTCTCGAGAATTTCGGGGCTTCGGGGCATGCTTCGGGTTTTAGATACGATACCGGGGCCTTGGGGGGTCGTAAGAAAGTTTAGGGGGTGAAAAGGTGAAAAAGGGTGAATTTTGGGGTGAAAAACCTCTCAAATCCGAGAAGTCTCGCACCCTTTATATAGGGGTGCGAGGGTTCGGCCGAGAGAAGGAGTCATCGAACAGGTGGCGAGGCGAAGGTGATTCAGCTAGGCACGCGTCGGTCATGCGAAGGGACACGGGTCCGAGGCTCGATCGTGTTGGCTTTTGAGTGGACCGGACTTCGGTCCAATGGGGAGGTGCCACGAGGGTCCGAGGGGTGTCCAAGGGGTATCTCCTACGAGGGTGTCCGAAGGTAAGTGGACCGCGACTTTGGTCGAATCAGAAGGCGCCAAGCGAGACTACGGTCCGATCAAAAGACGCCACGTAGCAGACAAGTGGAAGCCTCGCATGCGAGGGTGACGTGGCCGAAGAGGGTCCATGCGAAAATTCCCGGTTTTCAACATTTCTTGATTTTCGTGCCAAAAACTTGCGAAATTCATAACTTTCGCATACGAGCTTCGTTTTTAGCGTTCTTTATATACACGTGTAGGTAAAATTATACTCTACGACTTTCGTTAAGACTTCGTCGGCTAATTTTGAGTTTATTTTTAATATTATTATTTTTAACAGACCGGGACAGGAAATCCATTAAAAATTCATAACTTCTTCAACCGACGTCCGTTTTCGTCTGTCTTTTTACCGTTGTACTACTTTTGACGAGACCTTCGATTCTTATTTAAGTTGTGTCGGCAAAATATCGATTGATTTATATTTCGAATTTTTAGCTGTCTACTGCTAATCCGAAACATAGAAAAATTACAACTTCCTCATACGAAGTCAGATTTTTACGTTCTTTTTATGAACGTTCTTGGTTTAACATATTCTACAACTTTCATTTAGATTTTTAAGGCTAAAAAGCCTTTCATTGAAAATTCACTTTTTACACTGAACAATGTTTTGCCGGTTTTCAGTGTTCTTTATATTTTTGGAAACCTTGTTACAATCTCTACCACTTTGTTCATCCTAATTACAATTATTGATCAATTTAGTTTTGACATAAATTTGACTGGTGTCACATTATCCCCCCGTTAGAGGGGATTTCGTCCCGAAATTAAGTCTAAAGTGATACTCATGGACTAGGGGAAAGATGTGGATACTTTCGTTTTATCTAATCTTCCCTTTTCCCATGTGAATTAAGGTCCTCGGTTTGTAATCCAGCGAACCTTCACTAACGGGATAAGACTTTGCTTGGTTCTTTTGATTTCCCTATCCATGGTTTTTTATTGGTTCTTTTACAAAGTGTAGACTTTTATTTAACTTGATTTCATTGAGTGAAATAACAAGTGTTTCATCGGATAGACACCTCTTTAGATTAGATATGTGAAAGGTGGGATGAATGTTATTAAGTTTTTGTGGTAGTCTAAGTTTATAAGCTACAAGACCGATTCTGGTAAGAATATTGAATGGTCCTATGTACCTTGAATTTAGTATTCCACGCTTTCTCAAGCGTATCTTGTCCTTCCAGGGTGAGACCTTCATATGACAAGGTCATCAACCTGGAATTCCAAGGGTTTTCTTTTATCGAAGCCGTAGCTTCTCTGATTAACTCTGGAAGCTTTATGTCGCTTCCTGATTAGTATTTTGTTTTTGGTAGTTTCTCAGATGAATTCCAGATCAGCGAAGGTGCTGTGTGGAAATTGGATCTCTAGCTAGTTGCGTATTACCTGATTTAGTCCAGTGCAGATAGGATCTGCACTTGTGACCACAGAAGGTTTTGAATGGAGCAACTTGAATGCTAGCGTGATAAAGGACTCGACTAATTGGTAAATAGGTATCCCATACTTTACCATAGTCGATCACATAGGCTCATGACTACTCTAGTTCCCAGAGATTTTTGAAGTGACTGCCTGAACTGGGAGATGATTCTATTATCTCAGCGGAGATAACAGATATTGGAATACCGTGCACTCACACGTTCTAGTTATCTTCTCTACTTGCCACATTTTCAGGTTTCAAGGCTTCCTGTTGAGCCTCCTTACTTTGTGTGGACAGTTTTGAATGGGTTATCATAGTCAATGATTGGTTGTATGACCTGAGTACTCTTTCCGACTTAGGGTGTGAGCTACTATATTGGCTTTGTCCGGATGATAACGAATTTCGAATTCGTAGTCATTTAGTAGCTCGACCCACTGTCATGGTCTCACGTTGAATTCCACCTGGTAGAATATATGATGAAGGTTTTTGCTCCGAAGTTCATGATAAGACTCATACTTGGCTCATCCACCATCACCTCGTGTATACAAGTCGTATATAATTTAGATTTCACAAAACGTTCAGATGGGTGACTCTGCCCCAGGTCCACAACCAAACAAGGAACAGGAGATAGGGCGGAATTACACATCCTTAATCTTGTTAAGTCTAAATTATATACCACTCTCGTGTATACGCTTAGCAGCGATAGATTAACCTAATGAGTTCTTAGTCTCTATTCTTGAACTTGACCTGCGGTACAATGATTTTCCTATGAGATCTATTGGGGTACTTTGGTGGTTACTGACTTCTAAGACTCCTTCGGTGCTATCGTTTGAAGTTTCCTGTCTACTGAGTAGGCTAAAAGGGCGTGGTACCCTTCGCCTGGGTACTTCTGAAGTTTTGAAATGAGAGACAACCTAAGGGTTTGCGTTATGGATTGGAAGAATTTCAATTTACTGCTGATTAAGGAAAAAGTTCTCTTACACAGCATAAGAATTTCACATGGTAAGGGTCAGGCCAAACCATGTCGAATGAGGATGTCGGAATTTTCTCGACGAAATAGATAGTAAGTCGTTCTGGGAGGAATGATTACTAGGATGATATCCTATGTACCTAAGTTTTCAACGCTTCCGGTTTTATTTTGTTATTACCGTTACGAATCCCCTTTTTGATTTGAAATTGGCGGGTACTACCAATATGAGGGTTATGATAATTTGAAATTATGAACTTTCATGAAAGGATCCTTACTAGGTCTCTCTATAATCGCTTGTTGTATACAAGTCATGTATAATTAAGATTGGTAAGACCTTTGACTGAGCAACCCTGCCCTAAATCCACAACCAAACAAGGAACAGGAAATGAGGCGGGATTACTCACTCTAAGTCTACAAATCTTTTTACAATAAACAATGTTTTGCCGGTTTTTTCGCGGATTTTCGATTGGTCATAACTTCTTCGTTATAACTCGGATTTCAGTGTTCTTTATACTTTTGGAAACCTTGTTACAATCTCTACCACATTGTTCATCCTAATTACAATTATTGATCAATTTATTTTTGACCTAAATTTGACTGGTGTCACATTATCCCCCGTTAGAGGGGATTTCGTCCCGAAATTAAGTCTAAAGTGATACTCATGGACTAGGGGAAAGATGTGGATACTTTCGTTTTATCTAATCTTCCCTTTTCCCAAGTGAATTTAGGTCCTCGGTTTGTAATCCAGCGAACCTTCACTAACGGGATAAGACTTTGCTTGGTTCTTTTGATTTCCCTATCCATGGTTTTTTATTGGTTCTTTTACAGAGTGTAGACTTTTATTTAACTTGATTTCATTGAGTGAAATAACAAGTGTTTCATCGAATAGACACCTCTTTAGATTAGATATGTGAAAGGTGGGATGAATGTTATTAAGTTTTTGTGGTAGTCTAAGTTTATAAGCTACAAGACCGATTCTGGTAAGAATATCGAATGGTCCTATGTACCTTGAATTTAGTATTCCACGCTTTCTCAAGCGTATCTTGTCCTTCCAGGGTGAGACCTTCATATGACAAGGTCATCAACCTGGAATTCCAAGGGTTTTCTTTTATCGAAGTCGTAGCTTCTCTGATTAACTCTGGAAGCTTTATGTCGCTTCCTGATTAGTATTTTGTTTTTGGTAGTTTCTCAGATGAATTCCAGATCAGCGAAGGTGCTGTGTGGAAATTGGATCTCTAGCTAGTTGCGTATTACCTGATTTAGTCCATTGCAGATAGGATCTGCACTTGTGACCACAGAAGGTTTTGAATGGAGCAACTTGAATGCTAGCGTGATAAAGGACTCGACTAATTGGTAAATGGGTATCCCATACTTTACCATAGTCGATCACATAGGCTCATGACTACTCTAGTTCCCAGATATTTTTGAAGTGACTGCCTGAACTGGGAGATGATTCTATTATCTCAGCGGAGATAATAGATATTGGAATACCGTGCACTCAGACGTTCTAGTTATCTTCTCTACTTGCCACATTTTCAGGTTTCAAGGCTTCCTGTTGAGCCTCCTTACTTTGTGTGGACAGATTTGAATGGGTTATCATAGTCAATGATTGGCTGTATGACCTGAGTACTCTTTCCGACTTAGGGTGTCAGCTACTATATTGGCTTTGTCAGGATGATAACGAATTTCGAATTCGTAGTCATTTAGTAGCTCGACCCACTTTCGTGGTCTCACGTTGAATTCCACCTGGTAGAATATATGATGAAGGTTTTTGCTCCGAAGTTCATGATAAGACTCATACTTGGCTCATCCACCATCACCTCGTGTATACAAGTCGTATATAATTTAGATTTCACAAAACGTTCGGATGGGTGACTCTGCCCCAGGTCCACAACCAAACAAGGAACAGGAGATAGGGCGGAATTACACATCCTTAATCTTGTTAAGTCTAAATTATATACCACTCTCGTATATACGCTTAGCAGCGATAGATTAACCTAATGAGTTCTTAGTCTCTATTCTTGAACTTGACCTGCGGTACAATGATTTTCCTATGAGATCTATTGGGGTGCTTTGGTGGTTACTGACTTCTAAGACTCCTTCGGTGCTATCGTTCGAAGTTTCCTGTCTACTGAGTAGGCTAAAAGGGCGTGGTACCCTTCGCCTGGGTACTTATGAAGTTTGGAAATGAGAGACAACCGAAGGGTTTGCGTTATGGATTGGAAGAATTTCATCTTACTGCTGATTAAGGAAAAAGTTCTCTTACACAACATAAGAATTTTCACATGGTAAGGGTCAGGCCAAACCATGTCGAATGAGGATGTCGGAATTTTCTCGACGAAATAGATAGTAAGTCGTTCTGGGAGGAATGATTACTAGGATGATATCCTATGTACCTAAGTTTTCAACGCTTCCGGTTTTATTTTGTTATTACCGTTACGAATCCCCTTTTTGATTTGAAATTGGCGGGTACTACCAATACGAGGGTTCTGATAATTTGAAATTATGAACTTTCATGAAAGGATCCTTACTAGGTCTCTCTATAATCGCTTGCTGTATACAAGTCATGTATAATTAAGATTGGTAAGACCTTTGACTGAGCAATCCTGCCCTAAATCCACAACCAAACAAGGAACAGGAAATGAGGCGGGATTACTCACTCTAAGTCTACAAATCTTAATTATAAATGACCCTTATGTATACATTAAGTCATCATAGCTTACATGTTAGGGTTTCAAATTTTATATAGATGCTGTGACTTAGTTTGAACGGGAGAGTACTTATAGTTATAGATAATTATCGGGGTTTGGAAGCGTACCAAAATATAGCAGGGTTCTTTGATGCCTTCCCATGTATTGGGGTCAAACTCCTCCTGCTCCCCCGTCGTTCTTCTCTGTTGGACAGTCCCTCTTGTAATGTCCTATTTCACCACAAAGGTGACATATGGTAATGGTTTCGACATTAGTAGTTGAAGTGATGAACTCCACCAGAGTTCTACAGATGCGGGCGGTATGCCCCTTCAGGTTGCATCTATTGCAATGCAACTCTCGGCAAACTCCATGATGATGGTAGTTGCACTTGCTGCAGTGTGGGAGGTTTCCTATGTACGGCGTGGTCGGTACTGGAATAACAGGGCTGATGGGGGTATTGACTGCCCCAGTTCGTTGCCCTCCGTTAGGTTCTTGAGTTGAACAACTCCCTTTCTTGTTCTCGAACTTTCGTTTCAGGATGTTAGGCTTAAGGTTCGAAGTGTCCTTACAAATAGGCATGCGTTGCTGTACTTGGCCATCACCACGATCGGGGTTACCGATAGCATTACCACTAACATTTGCATTGTTAGCATTAAGGTGTGCCATGACAGCTGCTACAGCTGCTGTGACTGCAGCTTGAAACGTAGCCGCATCAATTTGAAGGATTGGTGTTTTGCTGGTGGGTTGGTTACGTTCCTTCGGAGGCATGATTCTGTTTCATGATAAGAAAATGAGCTCGTGAGCGACTATTGTTGGCTGTATATGTATTCTAACCATTTGTATCTATGCATAAATCTTTCGTTTTGTTATATTGTTCTTAATGATTCGACCTGCATCCCTATGATGCAGTCCTGGTAAGGAACAAAATTAAGTTTCTAGAATGGTTATGAACCGAGTATCATCCGAACTAAGTTACCTTTGATTGGTGGATATCGTTTCCTAACTTTCAAAAATATTCGAATACAATTCATAACAGTGTCTACATACAATAGACTTATGAATTTGAGAAGTAATCACTATCAATTAAGATTTCGTGATCTGATTTATTGTTATTAGTCGTGACAGGAAAAGAGGATAAGCTCAAAACCTAATGTAAGTTATGTAAGCACTAACTCACTAGGTTGTATCATTTATTAGTTATTACTTAAATGAAAAGGTGCTCAAATACTTCACATGAATCACGCATGGTTTTCCTTTGTTCTCGGTTCTATTCTGGGTGGTAATGATTTGTTCTCTCCTGGTATCTATAGGGTGTCCTTTTCCTCCGTAGGTATATTGAATTCGTGAGCTGTCTTACTTCCGATTCTGACACTGATCCCCATTACTTCGTAATGAAGATTTTGAATCTCGGAAGTTCATGTGAATCTCTCATTGGTGTCCTTAATAGGGTAAGGGCACTAGATGATTTCTATAGTTTATTTACTTATCATCTGTTTCTTTCTCGGAATTCTCCTAATGAAATTCTGTTGGATCCTCCTTGACTCTTCTATTGATTGCTGAAGTAACTACATCTATCTAAGGGGTTTACACGAGAATGGGAATGTCTAAAGGATCTATGAGAAAATTTAAATTTTTACGAAGGTGATCCTTTCTGGTCCTTCTATGATCACATGGTGTGTACCGATTATATATAATCCAGATCAAATAGAACTTCGAATAAGTAATCCTACTCTAAAACCATATCCAAACAAGGAAAAGGAAGTAGAGTGAAAATCACATATTCTAAGTCTATAAAATCTCGGCTATATATAACCTTAACGTATCCACTTAGTAATTATAGACTTATCAGAAAAGATCTTTTTAACATTTCCCCAAGGTTATTTATGGTATCTAAAATACCTCCATGGTATTTTAATTATAATTTTGATTCTTGGACTTCTAGATATAAGAACTTGACAAGTTTTTAGTTTTCTTGTTATGGCATCCTAAAATACTCCCATAGTATTTTAATCTTTATGTTTGGTTCTAGAATTCTTCTGGTACTTAGGTAAGTTTTAGACCTGTTGCAACACTACAATCACTCCCCAAACACATGTTGGTCATATCTCAAATGAATATAGTTGATCAGGCTATATTGATCCCAGATATGATTACGTCACTGTCTAAGTTTAACTGTAATGTCCAACATCCAAATACTTTTGTTTTGTTCTTCTTGTGATACTTATTCTAGTATATATATTCTGCATGTACTTATACTTTTATAAAATATTGTTATATTTTTAAAATATAACTCTTGGTCAGAGTGTTTTTATCCCAATGGGTTTAGAGTTGTATATCTTTTATAACTGATATATTGAGTTCACTATAAACACTACTCTGATACCAATCTGTCACACCCCCAAACCAGAACGACGGAAACGTTCGGGGGCGGAGGACTTCAGGTAAGTATCACAACACATGAAATATACTAGTCAAAGTATAAACAACCATTGAATTAATAAGTATAAGTTTTACATAAGTGTTTAAACATTACATATTCAAACACCAAAGTAGGTACAGTAGAAGACAAGAGTCGCGGTACGGTACTAGGTAGTCTTCTCAAAAGCTTCGGGAGTGTACCTGTCTAGTGGATTCCTGAGAATACAAGTTATTTGGAAAGAGTAGATCAGCATTTAAGCTGGTGAGTTCATAAGTATTTTAGTTCTGTTAAGTATACCCTAAGTTATTTGGATAAGTTCACTGGTTCCTCCAGAAAATCCTATATTTCCTGAGGTGATAAACTGATAACCTCAATAGTTTCCCTCTGTAATTACTTAGTTTATACTAATTATATATAACCTAATACCGAACGGACAGTTAAATGGGTGTATCTGCCCTAAGCTCAGAACCAAACAAGGAACAGGAAGTAAGGCGGAAGTCACACATTTCACTGTCAATCGGATATTACTTATTATAACTATGATGTAAAAACTAAGGAATTATAGAATTAACCACTAAAGGTCCTTTATGTTATACTAGTTTATAGAGAGTGAATGACTAAGTTCCAATTGTAAAAGTAGTTTAATTCCATAAACTGTTTCATTTGTAAAAGTATTCTTAGTTATATCCGTTCTACAGTAAAACATTAGTATTAATCCTGGAAAATATTATATTATCCATAATACTGCTTTGTGGTTTTAAATGTTCCAAAACCAAAAGTACAAGTATATTTGCCATACTTGATTTCATGATACGTAGTTTTTACTGTAAGTAAAAACTAACAGAAGGTATATCTGGTCAGGATGTAATTACCTTTTCTTACTGTTTTAAGAGAAGTATATTACTTAGTAATTTACTCGTTGTTTTATCCATATGAGTTCTATTAACCATACTAATATGACTGATGTGCCTGATGCGACGTTCTTCAGGCGTCGGAAACGATATGACATTTGTCACCCTAGGCCTGCCGGCCAAACTGTAGCGAACAGCAAAGGTGCGGGATTGTCAGTCCCGTATAGATCTATACACAAATTCACGCCCTCCCTATAGGAGATTCTGGTTAATAAGTCAGGACTTAAGGTCGTACTTAGATAACTACACCATGAAGAGTCTCACAAATTTATTGTTTCAACGAGATTTACGATGTATTATTACCCCGTGATTGCTAACCCTGGTACTCTGTATCGCACCCTTGTTAATGCAAACTCAGTATGATGTATTATTACCCCGTGATTGCTAACGCTGGTACTCTGTATCGTACCCTTGTTAATGCAAACTCGGTATGATGTATTATTACCCCGTGATTGCTAACCCTGGTACTCTGTATTGTACCTTTGTTAATGCAAACCCGGTATGATGTATTATTACTTCTTTAATATATTATCCTTATATTAAAAGTATTATACATATCTTGGTATAGATAAATGAATTGTTGGTAATTTCCTTGGAAAGTATACAATCGTGAATCATACTTGTATATTTAGTTTTGAATCATAAATTATACCTATTATTATTTATATGTTCTATCTGATTAGCATGATTTCTCATGGATGAACACCTTTGCTCAGCATGATACAAAGGTAATGATACCGAATGAAGTAACCTTTTATATTCATATATGTATAAAATATATATATAGTTAAGAAGGAAACGACCTTCGAACAAATAACACAACTTTAATTCCACATCCAAACAAGGAAAAGGAAATAAGATACTTCATTAGTCCTAAGCCCTTCAAATCTTATTTATATATTTATACATATATAAACATGATTTTGGTGATTATAATTTGAAATAGTTTATAAAACCTTTTTCAAAGAATTTAATGGAGTTTACATGACTTTAAAGATTTAACATGGATTTAAGTCATTTTGGAAGTATTTGGTAATCCTTAAAAGCATAAGGAAACCATTTGGGTAATTATTATCACATACAATTATTAACACAATTTATATTGTGTTAAACTTGTATTTCCCCCCCCCCCCCCCCCCAAAAAGCATTTAATAACCATTAAAAGGTAAATTATAGGGGTATGAACTCACTTTGATAAGTGGTGATTTGGGCAGCCTTTCGTTTCTATAGATGATCTTTCTCGAAGAAACCGCGAGGTTTTGAGTAAAAATCGGGCTTTATGCAGGCAGCACTTCGACTGGAAAGAGGCTATCTTCTCGAGAATTTCGGGACTTCGGGGCTTGCTTCAGGTTTTAGATACGATACCGGGGCCTTGGGGGTCGTAAGAAAGTTTAGGGGGTGAAAAGGTGAAAAAGGGTAAATTTTGGGGTGAAAAACCTCTCAAATCCGAGAAGTCTCGCACCCTTTATATAGGGGTGCGAGGGTTCGGCCGAGGGAAGGAGTCATCGGACAGGTGGCGAGGCGAAGGCGAGTCAGCTAGGCACGGGTCGGTCATGCGAAGGGGACACGGGTCCGAGGCTCGGTCGTGTTGGCTTCTGAGTGGACCGGACTTCGGTCCAATGGGGAGGTGCCACGAGGGTCCGAGGGGTATCTCCTGCGAGGGTTTCCGAAGGTAAGTGGACCGCGACTTTGGTTGAATCAGAAGGTGCCATGCGAGAATACGGTCCAATCGGAAGACGCCACGTAGCAGACACATGGAAGCCTCGCATGCGAGGGTGACGTGGCTGAAGAGGGTCCATGCGAAAATTCCCGGTTTTCAACATGTCTTGATTTTCGTGCCAAAAACTTGCGAAATTCATAACTTTTGCATACAAGCTCCATTTTTGGCGTTCTTTATATGCACGCGTAGGTAAAATTATACTCTACGACTTGTGTTTAGACTTCGTCGGCTAGTTTTGATTTTATTTTTAATATTATTATTTTTAACAGACCAGGACAGGAAATCCGTTAAAATTTCATAACTTCTTCATCTGACGTCCGTTTTCGTCTGTCTTTTTACCGTTGTACTACTTTTGATGAGACCTTCAATTCTCGTTTAAGTTGTGTCGGCTAAATATCGATCGATTTATATTTCGAATTTTTAGCTGTCTACTGCTAAACCGAAACTTAGAAAAATCACAACTTCCTCATACGAAGTCAGATTTTTACGTTCTTTTTATGAACGTTCTCGGTTTAACATATTCTACAACTTTCATTTAGATTGCTAAGGCTAAAAAGCCTTTTATCGAAAATTCACTTTTTACACTTAATAGTGTTTTGCCGGTTTTGTCGCGGATTTTCGATTGGTCATAACTTCTTCGTTATAACTCGAATTTCAGTGTTCTTTATATTTTTGGAAACCTTGTTACAATCTCTACCACTTTGTTCATCCTAATTACAATTATTGATCAATTTATTTTTGACCTAAATTTGACTGGTGTCAGATAATCTAAACTTGTCCTTCTTCTTTTTCAGATGTCTTCCAACAATGCTGCTTCTGGCTCAAACCCTACCGGCTCCTTCTCTCTCATGAACCTTTGTGGGAGAGTCATCTTCGATGGATCAAACTTTATGGATTGGATCAGGAACATCAGGATGGTCACTCGGTATGAGGACAAGGAATATGTCCTCGACAAGGAGCTTAAGGAACTTGATGAGTCGTCTGCTACTCCAGAAGAGGTCGTTGAATTCCGAGCACATGAGAGAGATGCTACTAAGGTGGCATGTATCATGTTGGCCATGATGACAGCCGAGCTCCAAAAGTCCTATGATGATTTTACCCTTTTGAAATACACCAAGACTTGATGGACAGGTACCATCAGAGTGCTCGTCAAGAGCGGTATGAAATCATCTCCTCCATGATAACAACCCGGATGAAGGATGGTGAACCCATCATGGGCCACATGCAGAGGAGTTGGCAATTGACATCATTTTTGCACTCCCATTCATGGACCGTTTGCTAAAATTGAATGTGAACTTCCCCGAGGAGTTGGCAATTGACATCATTTTGCACTCCTTACCTTCGTGTTATGATCAATTCCGAATGACATATCACATGAACAAGGAGGAAGTTACACTCAGCAAACTTCAAGGACGTCTGAAGACCGCCGAAAGTGGTCTTAAAGGTAAATCGGTTGTTACTAGTTCTACTCCTACCAACGCCCCTGTTTTGGCTATCGGGAAAGGTAAAGGGAAGAAGAGGAAGAGCCCTTCGACGGGTACCAAGGGAAAGTCCCTTGATGGCTCCTCTTCAAGTGGAACCAAGAAAGGTTCTGTCACTCCTTCTGCCAACCTAAATGAGGCTGAATGCTTCTATTGTCATGAAAAGGCGCACTGGAAGCGAAACTGCCCAAAGTACTTGCAAGATGTTAAGGATGGGAAAGTGAAACCCAACCATGCAGGTATTTACACTATATTGTCTAATAACTCACCATATTCTAATTCTTGGGTCCTTGATATAGGTTGTGGTATTCACGTATGTTCTGATTTGCAGGGACTAAGAAAAAGTGAGAATGTGGAGCATGGGAAGATAAAATTGATCATGGGGAATAGGAAAGTTACACCTGTCACCAAGATTGGAGTTTATTCTTTGTTGCTAAGTAGTGGGTTAACATTATGTTTGAATAACTATTGTTACTCGTCTGAAATGGCGAGAAATATTATTTCCTTTCATGGTTTCTACAAACAAGGTTTTACCTTTTCGTTTGATAATGAATGTGGTGGTATTAATGCTTTCTTTAATAATGTTCTTTATTTTAAAGCATTCCCTTGTGATGGTGTGTATGAAACTGTGTCGGTTGTAGATAACCTAGGAAATAATGTGTTGTGTATCGATTCTTCCACTAGCTTGGATAAAGCATCATTATGGCATTGTCATCTTGGACATGTAAGCAAGAAATGCATAGGCCAACTCCAAAAGAATGGAGTCTTGGAGTCATTTGACCTAAAGTCAGATGATAGTTGTGAATCTTGTTTGCTTGAGAAAATGACAAAGTCACCCTTCACTGGTACTTGTGCTAGGGGTGAGGGTTTGTTGGATCTCATACATACTGATGTGTGTGGACCCTTCAGAACCGCCACAAGGGATGCTAACCGCTTCTATGTGACTTTTACTGATGATTATAGTAGATATGGATATGTCTACTTAATCAAGCATAAGTCAGACACCTTTGAAAAGTTCAAGGAGTTTAAACAGGAAGTGGAGAATCAGTTGGGCAGGAACATTAAGATGCTTCGATCCGATCGAGGTGGTGAGTATCTTAGTACAGAGTTCCTCGACTATCTTAAGGAATGTGGGATTGTCTCACAATTGACACCTCCCAGGACACCACAGCTTAATGGTGTGGCTGAGAGGCGTAATCGAACCTTGATGGATATGGTTTGTTCCATGATGAGTCGAGCTTCTCTACCAATCTCATTTTAGGGGTATGCCGTAGAGATTGCCGCCCATATCCTTAATCTAGTCCCTACAAAGAAGGTCGACAAAACACCTCACGAGATGTGGACTGGAAAAGTTCCCAATCTAGATCACATCAAGATTTGGAGTTGCGAGGCTTTCGTGAGGCGCGAGACTCACGATAAGCTCGAACCTCGAAGTGAGAGGTGTATTTTCATTGGCTACCCACATAAATCTTTTGGTTACCTCCTCTACACACCCAATGACAATGTGGTCTTTATCGCAAGGAGAGGAGTCTTTCGAGAGAGAGAGAGAGAGAGAGAGAGAGAGAGAGAGAGTTCATAAGCCAAGGAAACAGTGGGAGGAAAATTGACCTTGAAGAAATTCAAGAGTCAAGTGGTGAAGGAACCTCAAACCCTAGCAATCAACCTGAGGAGGAAACTCATGTTGATCCGACAGACGAATCTGTGCCTCTGAGGCGTTCCACGAGAGTTAGGAATGCACCTGAGCATTACTATGGTTTCTATATTACTACGGAAGGTGATACACTTATCAGTGATAGCACACTGGTAAGTCTGGATGAACCTAACAGCTACTCGGAAGCCATGGCAGGCCCTGAGGCTGCTAAATGGAAAGGGGCTATGCACAGCGAGAAACAGTCCATGTATGACAATCAAGTTTGGAACTTGGTTGACAATGTATCAGGTCGCAAGACCGTCGGGTGCAAATAGATCTTCAAGAAGAAGACCGACATGGATGGTAATGTACACACTTATAAGGCGCGACTGGTTGCAAAGGGCTTTTATCAAACTCCGGGAATTGATTATGATGAGACCTTTTCACCAGTAGCAAAGATTAAGTCTATTAGGGTTATGTTAGCCTTTGCTGCATTTCATGATTATGAAATATGGCAAATGGATGTCAAAACCGCTTTCCTTAATGGAAAGTTGGCTGAGGATGTTTACATGAGTTAGCCAGAGGGTTTTGCCAACGCAGAGTACCCTAATAGAGTGTTTAAGCTTGAGAAATCCATCTATGGATTGAAACACGCACCTCGCAGATGGAATCTTTGTTTCAATAAGAAAGTCCAAGAGTTTGGCTTTTCGAGGAGTGAAGATGAATCTTGTGTATATGTCAAGGCTAGTGGGAGTATAGTTAGCTTTTTGGTATTGTATGTGGATGACATACTACTCATAGGAAATGACATACCAACTCTGCAGGAAGTGAAGTCATGGCTTGGGAAGTGATGAAGGACCTTGGAGAAGTTGCCTATATCCTAGGGATAAGGATTTTGAGAGACAGGAGTAAAAGACTAATTGGACTTAGTCAAAGCACCTATGTGGACAAAGTGTTGAAAAGGTTCAACATGCAGAATTCCAAGAAAGGTGACTTACCGATCCAGCATAATGCCAAACTGAGCAAGGCTCGGAGCCCGAGTACAGAGGATGAGATAGCTGAGATGAGTCGATTTCCATATACTTCCGCTGTTGGGTCGATCATGTATGCTATGACTTGTACTCGTCCTGATGTGGCCTTTGCGTTGAGCATGGTCAGCAGATATCAGGGGAACCCTGGCAAGGCTCACTGGACTGCGGTAAAGAACATTCTCAAGTACCTGCGGAGGACTAAGGACTGGGTCCTTACACTCGGTGGGAGTGATGACTTCAGAGTAGTAGGGTATAGTGATGCTAGCTTTCAGACTGATAGGGATAATTTCCGCTCTCAGTCAGGCTGGGTCTTTACCTTAAACGGAGGAGCGATTACTTGGAAAAGTTCCAAGCTGGAGACAGTAGCTGATTCGACATGTGAATCAGAGTATATAGCAGCGAGTGAAGCGGCGAAAGAGGCAATATGGCTGAGGAACTTCATCGGAGACCTTGGAGTTATACCAGCGATAAAGGAGCCTATGGAGATTTTCTGTGACAGCAATAGTGCAGTTGCCTTAGCCAAGGAACCGAGAGATCATGGCAGATCCAGACACATTGACAGAAAATATCACTTCATAAGACATAAGATAGAAGAAAGACTTCTCGTAGCAAAGAGGATATCGTCAGAGGAGAACCCATCAGATCCCCTCACGAAGGGACTGACTAGGGTTAAGCATTTGCAGCATGCGAGGCACATCGGGCTAAAGGATGATATTAGTTTCACAGATTAGATAGTTTTGAAATTTGTAAAGTGTAATTGACATTTGATGATGAATAAAAGTTGTCGTTTATTTATGAGTAAAGTGTTGCTATCTTTTGTCAATCGTTCACTGTCATTTCATTTTGCATGTTTTGACTTCCAGAATAATTATGTTATGGTATTTCATATTATTCAAATATCCACAGTCGGTCATATGTTGGAAGTAGATATGAATCAAGACTATCATGAAGTTGGTTGTAGATGTCTAAGATGTTGGACATAGCAAAGGGTTGCTACAACATTCATGAGTGCTCATAAGTTCTGAGTATTGGATTCAACCCACGCTCACTTGTATCACTTCATGGAATTTATCTCGAGTGATCGTGAGACGGTAATATCATATAAGTCTTCAAACATAGAGATATGAGTTGTTCCCTATGAGTTGGTTATGCATTGATTGTACGAAAACGCATCAGTAACTTGATGTCATAAAACGTACCTTTGTGTATAATTCAACAAATAGTAGGAGAAGCATATGAGTCGAAGTTTATCTGTTCCTTCTTGGATTAGAAGTGATATCTGCGCCCCTCGATGATTTTGTTTTGACCTATGTACCGGGCCCGGTCAGAACTAAATTGATGTGTTCAATTAAGTTCTATGTCAAACAAATCGGAAATCGGGAAACAAACTGTTGGACAATAAGTACGACATTGTTCCATGTATTTGTCCGGCTGATATCTAGAACAGAGGATTATATGATCACTTATCTTAAATGGCGCTTCATAGTTCAACAGATTTTTAAGAGCTACGATTGTCGGTCGGTTCCTGAAGTCATGCTTGCAATTATAGTTATTAGACTTATCCAAGTGGGAGACTGTTGGATAATGTGACATCCCCAATTTCACGGCCAGAAAAGACCGATTTGTTTATGCTTTGTTTTTAAAATCAGAGTAATCTTTTAAAGAAAACAGTTGCGGAATTTGTTCCCAAAACAAAATATGATAAGAATTTATCAAAGCATTCCTTTAAAGAAATGTATTTTCATTATATAACAAAATCTCGGGATGTCATGTTCAATACATACCAAAAGCATAAATAGAACAAAATAGACCTTACAACAGTTATTCATAACTACAAGCCTATAATCCAAAATCTCTCGTCAAGTCCACCAACTTATACTCTTGTGCCATTACCTGTAATGCAAAGAAAACTGAGTGGGTCAGGCTTGGAAGCCTGGTGAGCATATAGGGTTTTCAACCCACAATAATATAATTATTATATTTAATTATCAAACAATCAATCCAATTACCCACCCCCATTATCTTCCTTTGTTTCATAGAGATTTACCCTAAGAACCGATTACCCTTCTCCCATTCATTCCTAAGAATTGTCCTAAGGAATTGGCACAAAGTCTAGTGCTGCTATGGTTCTTAGATTGCATCTGGTGAACACGCAGTTCAAAATAATTAATGAACACCTAGTTCAAGAACACCCATTGAACACACTCCGTTCAAAAATACCTAATGAACGCCTAGTTCAAAAACACCTAATGAACACTTAGTTCAAAAACACCTAATGAACACTTAGTTCAAATATCCCTGGCGAACACATAGTTCAAAACATCTAGTGAACACTTAGTTCAAATATCCCTGGTGAACTCAATCACCTAAGGAACACAGAGTACGAAAGCTCTTAGTTCAAACCACGTGATAATAATGTATATCTCGATCCTGCAAAACCACTGATATTATTAACACATATAAATCATATTTCTAAAACAATCTATCCCATCCCGTCCATCCCCACATACTGACCCTATACAATGATCTTACGAGATCTAGCCTAAGGAATCGATATGAACCACAAACTGACGAAGCTGCTTCGGAAATTCCCTGGCAGCAAACGAGGATCAATAAAGACATCAAATGAGTGGAATGGAATAAGTTTCACCACGAATCTTCGTTCGTAAAAGAAAGAACCACAAGACAATTAAGTCAGGGGTAGTTATCTAGATAAGAATGCCTAGGCGTGGTCCGACTATCATGAGGTATTATACCCCCAGACTCTACCTATCCCAGCATCGAACTTTGCCTAGCAGTGGCCTGAATACATGAGGTATTTCACCCCCAGACGCACCCTATCCAGCAATATAACACCAGACATACCTAGCAGTGGTCTATTACCGACACACTTTATTAGGCAGTCTACGAAGTTCCCTTAATTACTTCGTGAAAGAAAACGCTGACATATGAAGCTCGGTCGATCACTTCATAAAAGAAACGCTGACTCCAAAGCTCTCTCAACATAAAAGTATGGGGAAATACTACTAGAGTACTCCCGTACGCTCCCGTAACCGACACACAAAATTGTCAAAAAGACTTTGTACATGATAGTACTTCTGGCACATTATAGTACTCTGGTATGCGAAAGACTCGTACTCGAGAACATAATAGTACCCTGGCACAAGCAGCACCCAAGACACAGAGCTTTAAAAAGGACTTCGTACATAAAATGTACTTCTATATGTAGGACGTACTCCACCGATCATCAATCTCGCAACGCACGTACTCTTAATAAGAGACTACCCAATGTCCAAACTTAATTGAACTAAACATTCCATTTAAGTCTTAACCCATCACTAGGCAAACCTACAATGTTTATAATCAATTTTTGATACTATCTCCGTTTAGGCAACGCCAACTAGTGTATACTTAACACAAGGTTTTTAAGTAATAATATCATATATACACATCTTAACACATATTGAACCATATCTGATTCGCACGTTGTATATCATCAAATATATCTAACACGTATTTCAGACAATAACAAATACTTCACATACATATGTATATTTCATACTTTAATCAATACTCGTATTAAAATCACGTTCCTAAAAGGGACTATACACATGATACCTTATCGAATGAACACGTAGTTCAAAAATACATAATCCGTACTCCCGGATCTTAAATTTGCCTCATTACGTAATCCATATTCCCGGATCTAAAACTAACCTCTTGATCTGATCCATACTCTCGGATCTAAAACTATCCTCTTGATCTGATCCATACTCTCGGATCTAAAACTAACCTCCTGATCTGATCCATACATCCAGATCTAAAACAAGTTTATCTCTTTATCCTTTTATCTCATGGTCCAACCCATCTTTTATCACCTACCAACAACCTCATCTACCCATGTTCTACCCAACATATTTTTAGATACAAAATACATATATAGTTTAACTCATTAAAACTTATATAATTCATCCATTCCACAATCATCTCAAATAAACAACAATATATTATACACATAGCATGTATTTCATAGCAAATACTTAATATTTATGTGTTAGAAGAAAGGGACCACACACTCACTTGATCAGAAGATTATTGGAAAGCACTACGGCTTGTAGAAGTAGTATTCTTCGGTAGATCTGGAAGATCTTCACAAAAATTGGCTTCTCGCGGGCAGAGCGGCTCGGGAATCGCACTTCTCAGGATCTTTGGGGCTTCGGGACTTGCTTCGGGGCTCGGGAATGATATCGGGGCTTCAGGATATTTCTTGCACGAAAAACGAGGTAAAACGGGAGAGAGAGGAGAGGAATTGAGCAAGGAACTCGGCTGCCCTCGCACCCTTTATATAGGGGCTGATTCTTCAAATTACTCTGGGCGTAATTAGAGTTACGCTGGGCGTAATGTGGATAAGGCCGGTGACTCCCCCCCTTTCGGATAATATCGAATTTATATTTAAATTAAATACTTTAATTATTTAATAAACTTCAAAAATTCATATCTTCCTCATACGAGCTCCGTTTTCGACGTTCTTTATATCCCCGCGTAGGTGAGACTACGATCTACAACTTTCGTTTAGACTCTGTCGGCTAATTTTGAATTTATTTTTATTATATTATTTTAGTAGGCCGGGACAGGAAAACTCCGTTATTAATTCATAAGTTCTTCATCCGACGTCCGTTGTTGTCTGTCTTTTTATCATTGCACTACTAATAATGAGATCTTCGATTCTCGTTTAGATTGCTTCGACCAAAAATCATTCGATCTCGAATTCGAGTTTCGGGCTGCATACTGTTAAGCTGAAACTTAGAAAAATCATAACTTCCTCATACGAAGTCAGATTTGGACGTTCTTTTTATGCACGCTCTCGGTTTAACGTATTCTACGACTTTCATTTAGATCGCTAAGGCCAAATCCCGCTCTATCGTAAATTCATTATTTACGTCGCGCTGCGTCGTGCCGGTTCTGTCGCGAAACTTCGACAGGTCATAACTTCTTCGTTATAACTCGAATTTCAACATTCTTTATATGTACGAAATCCTTGTAACATATACTACAACTTAGTTAAGATTATTCATTCTAAATAATCTTCTATCAAAAAGTCATTTTTGACGTTTAACGTCTCTAAATTGACTAGCCCGGATCTACGGGCGTTACAGATAAGGTGGCTAAGTCCATAACTATATTTGAGATATACTTGACCCGACCCGACATGGTCCATTTAGGTTGCACTTCACCCGAACAATTTATATGGATAATCTTTTGAGAATAGTATAAGTTATGATTTATTAATATATTATAAGTTCTAATATATTAATATGAAATCATATTATTTAATTAGTATTGATCTAGAATTAATTTAGAATTAATTTGGTGATCAAAAAAGGTGACTAATTAAATATGGACTCTTGTATTTATATAGTTTGGGCTATTGCTTATTTAGAATGGGCTAGGCTTGCATGGAAAGTCCATGGATAGTCAATGGATCTTTAACCCATGGATCTCATGGAAATGAAAGGTCATGGGTATTAGGGTTTACATGGATATAACCCTAATCCACCACACTATATAAAGGAGTCTTTGGCACTTGAAATGGCACTAGTGTGTGGGTGTGAGCAAAGGTGGCCGATTTCTACAAGTGTTCATACTCTCTCTAAAGGTTTCCAAAGTTTGTGGTGATTTGTGACTTCCATTTGAGGCATCCACATTATTGGTGCTAGGCTCTCAAACTCCAAGCAATCAACCACTACTAAAAGGTATGTAATTCTACTAGTGTTTTATGATTCAAGTACCCCATAACATGCTAGTTAGGAAGTAAACCTTGGAAAATTATTATTTGCATGTATCTTAGAGAAAACATAGATCCAAGGTTTCTAGGGTTGCATGTACACCATTGGAGTGTTAGAATGCTCAAAACCCTTCAGTACTAACCTCGGACCAACGTTGTATCTTATACGCTTCTTGTAGGCTCCCATCGACATCTCTTTAATGTTCGTCATCTCGTTTTCTGGCTCGTTCTCGGGTTCGCTCATATACAGTCCAAACTCAATCTCAAATTCGTATTCAGATTAGTTTGGGTTAAGAATTTGATCGAAGCTTTCAACTTTTCTCTTGTCCTTTGAAGATGAACTCGACTCTCCCATTTTATTTCCTGACTTCTTTGAGAATACTGATTTGAGTTCTTGTAAAGGTGTCTTATTTGGTGTTTGATCTTCTTTCACATTCTTATCCTTCTTTTTGTGAAGGGCCGACTCTGGATCTTCAAGTGGGGGCACCAAAGGTGTGTTGGATCCTCTGGTCATTAACTTCTGCAAAATAAACAAAATAAAAACGTAAAAATGAACAAAAACTAAATAAAAATAACCTACTAACTGGCCACCACGACATGGTAAAGGTCACCACCTCGTGTTGTCGCAGAAAAACTAACAGAAAAGAAAAATGAAGAAAAAAGGAGAAATATACTGAACTCACGTCGTGAGCTTAAGGCTCGCGTCGTGAATCTAGTACTGAAAATAAAACCTAAGCTGAAAAAGTAACTTTTTGCAGGTTTTACCCCACAAAAAGGATCGATCAACCTAAAGCAAATAAATCAACAATCAAATAAGTCGTTCCCCGGCAACGACGCCAAAAACTTGATGCGTGCAAATAGCTACAACTAATTTTAAATTTATAACCTAACTAACTAAACTAACTATATTTCACCTAGGCAGTGTACCTAGTCAAATTATAGAATAGCCGGGTAAGTCGGGTGTCGATCACAGGGAACGGTTTTGACTAATTAACCTATCTACTATTAAATTAACCTAATTTTCTATCAAAGATGGGGGTTTTATCTAATTTTGAAAGTTTAGATGAACTTTAATCTCTTAACACAAAATTCAATCAGTAAACAAAACACTTCTGTTAGTTCGAATCCACTTTCCCTCAATGGTTTGTAAATTAGCTATGACAATTATTGTTGGTTACCAATTAAGATAGCATTAGCAATTTAGTTCTAAATCTACCAACTTTAAATATTTCATGTAAATCTATGTATGGTCACACAATAGCTAACACATAATCAATTATTAAATGGAATTAGAGCCATGTAAGATTGATTTGAAAAACACACTTATGGTCATAATATGAGTTCTCTACCACAGCCTAATTTTAATAACGTAATTGCTTATCTAAGATTAGTTTGATCTTAGCTCTAATAACCTAGTGTTCACTGAATTATTAGGTATTCAAATTCATGCAGATTCATATTCACTAACTACACAGAACAAGAATTTAAAGCAATCAAATATCAAATCAAACATTCTAGGTTCAATCAATCAAACACAAGTCATAACCAACAAGTAAACTCAAATCTAAAGTATTATCTCCATGAGTTCCAGCTTCATCTAGCTAACAGAAGCAGCTAGATTTAGCTGGACATACAAGCAAACAAACATAAATAACTCATACTCAAAAACATAATTAAAGTGTACCAAATTGTTAAGCAAATATGAACTCTTCTTCTCCTTTGGTGCTGAAAGCCAATTCCAGGCCACTTCTCCTTCTGCAATTCGTCTCCATGAACTCCCTTAATCAGCCAAGAGTCCCTCAAGTCGTAATGATCAAGCAAATATATAGTTTCTGATTTTTCCATTCTCACGACGTGAGCAAATAGGTCTCACATCGTGAGCATGTAATTATCCGTGTTTGATAAGGATTCTTCCTCCCGATGTCTATCTTCTCAAATACTCCAACTCACGTCGTGAGCCTTCAATTCTCGTCGTGAGTACGTGTTTTTGCTGGTTTTTTATTCTTCTTTTCTTCAAGCCTCCAAAGTTCCATGTTCTGACATTTTTAGTTCCTTTTCTTCAAAATGTATTCTATTCGGATGCAAAGTACAATTTAACCTTATAAGTATCATTATTCTATGAAAATAACCAAAATGTACTTAAATATTGCCTAAAAACATGTATAAATATGGAAATATCAGTGATTCCAACTCAGACTGGTGTATTAAAGCGCTTGAAGAAAATGGCTCATAGATCACATCATTCTCCTGAACAATCATCAAGCTTTTCTCCATCGTTTATTCGCAAGCCTCAACTCAATAGTAAAGGGGTTGTGATTCACGAAATACCAACAACGGTATCTCCAGCTTCGAAGAAAAGGCGTGCTGAAGACATGTCCAAACACATTTCGAAGAAACAGAAGAAGCAGAGGAAGTTAGTTTTACAAGAAGAATCAATGGATGATGAGGAAGTTGTACCTGAACCTCCATTGAGAAATGATCAGACGGGAAATTCTTCATCTGTGAGGGATTCTTTAGTTAAGTCGAATCTCGAGGAGACTAGACCTGATGGCACTGTGAAAACTTCTACAATGGATACAACCATCAATCACGGTGAACAACCGAAGATTTCTACTCCTGAGCAGACAACTATCATACCACCCGAAGTTTCGAATACCGAATCATTTCATGAGGAGGTTCGAACTTCAGGAATCACTACAAACGTATCTGATACGGATGCAAACGTCAACAAGGGTGATGGAGTATCGATAAATGAAGCCCAGGGTAATTCTTCTATTATTGTCTCATCTACTTTCGAAACTTCTGGTGTTGATCCTACTATCTCCTTACCTCCATTTCATATTCCTATTCCTACTCCATTACCTACAACCACACATTCACCTACTTTCGAAACCATTATGCAACAAACCATTACTTGTTTATTCCCATATCAATCTACCGAAACACCAAAAGTAATTCAAGGTGATGAAATAGATGATGATGAGTTTATGGGTTCCTTTGCAGACATTGAGTTTGATTCTTAGGAAGAAAATATCCCAGATCACATGTTAATCTCAGGCAAACAGTTTAAGATCCTGAATAGAAAGCTCAATTCATTACTCCAATTTCAAGTAAATGCAGGGGGTAATCATTCAGTATCGGGCATTGAAGTAGATGTGATGTTGAATGCTCAGGAGTATCGGATTCAGCATAAACTTGATTATATGAACAGGGATATTGAGTCACGGTTTAACACACGATCTGATTCTTTCAATGGTGAACTTAAAGAATTGAAGGTGGTTGCCAAGAAAAGACATGTTCTTTATGTTCAAGAAGTTAAGACGGTTCGTGAGAATGTAAATTTAAAGCTTCAAGAGTTAAGAGATGATATGGCGAAAGAAGTTGCAGCCTTGGATCACAATTATTCTACTCTTCACAAGAAGGTAGATATACTTGCTGATGCGGTCACAATAGTTGTGGAATGGTATACAACTCTAGTTCCAAAGGTTGATAAACTGGCAGAAGAAGAAGCTAAGGGATTTGGCAATGTTGACAAATTGCTGGGCGAATTGAAGGATCTCATGTCAAAGTATGAGTCTTCGGAATCTTTGTCCATTTCTCATGAATTTTTCAACGAAAAATTTTGCTTGTTAGAGTCAACAATTCACAACGAATTGGCTCCACTTGCGAAGTTTGCCAATTTCATGCCAACAACTGCCCCGCCTGTTGTCACATGGGTGCAAGGGGGAGAAAAGGGTGTTGGAATTGGTGCAAAAGTTGGTACAAGCGAAGGTGGATCTAGAAATGTTAGTGGTGATGCAAAGGTGGTTGGAAAAGTGTTAACTACTCAAATTCCAACTTCCTTACCAAAAACTTCAACTGTTACATCATCAACAACAACTACAACAAGGCCAATTACAAAGGATATAGTCATTGGATCTACTGGTGGAGAAACGGGATCTTCGAAAACTAAGCCAACTGAAGCATACAAAGGCAAAGAGAAAGGTGTTATTGTTTAGCCTTCTAAAGAGGAGAAGAAAGTTGCTTATGAAGCATAAATGGAGAAACAAAAGCATGTACAAAGTCTTCTTCGACAACGTGCAAATGACCCTCCTGGTCTTGACAAAGGTGATCCTACAAAGTTGTATCATTACGAGTATCTTGAAGCTTTGGCTGTTTCAGGAGCTATGCATGATTTTGAGAAGATTCCAAAGAAAAGTTTCGACACTGTGAACACTAACATGAATCAGTTAGATTTTCCAGTGAACAGAATGATGTTCTTGGATGAACATTTCGAACTTGCTGACAAGTACAAGGATAAAGTTGAGTACAGACGCATGAAGTTTCGTTTCCATGATGTACTTGGATAGAAGGAGGAGGATATATGGTCATTAGTCAAGATAGTTCGGGTTCTTGGCATATCCAAAGATGTTTTATTCGAGGGTATGTTACAGAATTATCGATATCATGCAGTCCGAGCAAACAACGTAGCATTCGACTTCTCGGTTGCAGACTTTCCTCTAATGAATTTACATGATTTGTTTGTTGTGGCCATGATTATGAAGAGTGTTGATGTATCGAAACTTCAAGTGACAAGCAAATAAGATTTTATAAATGGTTTTGGTCACTTGAAGGTTTTCATTGATGGATACTATGGAGCATTAGCCTTAACAGATGTTGAATTGGCTATGTCCTTGGATAAAGAGATCGAAATTCCACAAACTATGCTTATGTCTAAGGCTAGTTTGAGAAATCTGGAAGATGGAGAGATTACCTTGAAACCTTTAGGAATTTTTTTTGTTGGCAAAAACAAATAGGGAAATAATTCAAAATTCCTGTTTCAAGTGTGTGATGTCAAAAGGTATACAACGCCTCATTTCACAAATCTCTTAGTTCGGATGAATAGTTGTTCCAAGAACAATGATAAGGAGAAGGTTGAGATTCGAAAGATTGTGAACTGGTATGCAGAGATCCGAAGGGTTATCCATCAAGCTGCGAAGATTTTAATGACCTGATTCATCACTGCTCACAAAGGGGGAGAATGTAGATGTCGAATATTATTGTGAGGTGTCGAATGTCATTAATTGTTTCAATAGTTTGTAACTTTATTACAAGGGCATGTTAGGTTTCGAAACTTACTGTGTGTAGTCCCTTGTATTTTTTGTTCGCTTTCATTTTCCTATAAATAGGGAAGTGTACTAGAGTAGACAAGAACTTTTGCTAAGAACTTTGATGTAATTGTCTAAACACTTTGTACTCATTGAAAGCTTATTAAGCCAAACATATATTATTTAGATCTTGTGTTCATCATTCATACTTTACTCTAATCTTATATTTCATTCTCGATTTCATTGCAACTACACAGGGTGTAACAGTTTTTGCCCCGTACCCTTTCGGTGGACACTCAGTACGTAGGGCATAAGGAAAGAGTACGTAGGGCTATTTTGGGCCTTGGGCCATGTTTAGTTGGGTCTATTTTGGAATGGGTAGAATGGCCTTTTACCCTTAGTGAGAGAGAATATGATTTGGATCTTGATTATGGGTTATTACCCTAATTATTAATTAGGGTGGGTTTTGGATGTGTTAAATGTTAGGAGCCCTTGTACCAGCAAGCGCGTGTGTGATTCGGTTATCTTTAGGTTGAGATGAGTCTTCTCGCTGTACATGTGGGTCGAAGGCATCAATGTCAGCCCACCGGATTGTATATGTAGAATGCTATATCTCTTTGTGACTCTTTGTATCATCCCACAAATTTCAACAAATTTAAATCTTTCGAAAGTGACCCATTTATTAATAAAAGTGTTTACAAACTATTATTTCCAAAACATTATTTAAAATCAGAGTCTCCAAAGATCTAATCAGTTGTAAAACCAAGGATGTGTACGGTCACACCTTTGACTTGCCACTGTCCACTGAGGTACCTGAAACCATTAACCAAAACTGTAATCACGAAGCTTAGTGAGTTCCCCCAAAATACCACCACGCAAAAAGATAACAAACAAACAACATGCATATAGAGCCTTCAGCCTGACTGGAATGCCGCACCAGCCTACAGATTATCTGGTACGCTCACAGAATCTTCAACATGATTGGTACGTATTGCTGGGCCTTCAGCCTATGTGGAACGTTCTCCGGGCCTTGGCCTGACTGGTTCGCCCCTCAGGCCTGCAGTCGATCCGGGACACCCTGGGTCACATGGCCTTCAATCTACACTGGTCCGCCTCAACCCAACCACACACAACATGTCGACATATACATATTCAACATACATATAAGCCCAGTAAACCATAACAACATATCGATATAAACATTACCGAGTTTGTTGACTGACAGCACAAAGCAGTACGGTCTCAACCTACCCACACTACGGCTACATATACCCCAGATAAACATATATCAAGGAAGCGGATAACAGGAAGATCTAGCTATCACTAAGCACAACATCATCCTTGTGACATCCCCAAATTCACGGTCATTTTAAAATTTTCATTTATGCTTATTTGAAAATCATAGTATTCATTTTAAAGAATAATATTGCGGAATTTGTTCCCAGAAAACATGATAAATATATTATCAAAGCATTTCCGAAGAAATGTATTTTGTTTATATTAAAACTTTGGGATGTCATCGTCAATACATAAACATAAGCATAAACAGACCTTACATTCATTTACACTAATGATCTACATCTCCGTTAATCTCTCAGTGTAATGTAGCTTCGTATCGACACATGTGATACAAATAAAGAGAGTGGGTCAGGTTGGGAAACCTGGTGAGTACATATTGTTTTCAATCCATAATAATAAAGTTATTATGTTTCATCATCAAACAATTAACCCAGTTACCCATCCCCATTATCTTCTTTATTCTTAAGTATCTTCCCTAAGAATCATCTATTCCTCAATATTTATTCCTTAGGATTGTCCTAAGGAATAGGCACGAAGTCCATTACTGTCAGGGTTTATTTAACAGGCACTAAGTCCATAGTTGCCAATGTTCGTTTGTGAGGCACTAAATCCATAGCTGCCAACGTTTATCTGTAAGGCACTAAGTCCATAGCTGTCAATGTTCGTTTGTGAAGCACTAAATCCATAGCTGTCAGGGTTTATCTCTTTTAATGATAATATTATTTTAGGGAGTCCACCCTCAATACATGTCAATGGGTTTTTAGAGTACATCTGGTGAACACATCGTTCACAACACCTACAGGTTGCGAGTCTGCTAGTGTTCCAATGGACTGTCTAGAATAGTCTGTGGTTGTCATCTATACTCTGCTAGATGACTGGGCCATCGCTTAGGTAATCGCTTCTCATCATCTTTCACCTCTCATCATCTATATCATCTTTCATCTCTCATCATTTATCTCATCTTTCATCTCTCATCTCATCTCATCTTTAATCTACCCATCTTTACCCATCATAATTATAGGTATAAAATACGTATAAAGTTTAAATCGAATAAATAATGTATATTTTTTTCATTCAGCATAGATATCAAGAACACAGATAATATGCACACATAGCACGTAATTTATATTAAATACTTCATATCTATGTGTAAGATGAAAGGAACTATGCACTCACTTGTTAAAGTGATGACTCGAAATTCGGACATCGCTTCGCTTCTAACAATCATCTTTTCCTTCGACGAAACCTAGTATCATTACCACTAGATTTTAGTCTAATATTTATTGCGATTAATTATTAGTCTAGATTTACAAGTGATATTGTTTTATAGGTGTTAAACAATACTTTTCAACCACTATGAACAGACACGGACCAGACATGAAACACCAGAGGGCATTAAGCTGTTCTGAAATCCAACAACCCTATGCGGCCCTTCAAACCAGATTCCCCGTACCTCAAGTTGTTAAAAGATATTATGATAACACTTTATATTTTATAATACTTACATATATTATTTATAGGTTCATAATAACGATAATGAACTTAAACATAAGCTATACTTATAGTAGGGTAAGCATAACTCACTTACAATGGAGTTTAGCGAAGAACCGGGCTCTGCACGGACAAAACTTTTGAGCTTAAAGCTCTTATTCATGGGGCCTTCTGGCACTCCGGGACTCACTACTAACTCCTAATAAGGGCTAGAGAAAATCATTGAGGCTTTGGGGAGGTTTGGGAGAGAAGTTGAGAGAAGGTGTGAGAAAAATGGAAGATTTAACCCTCTATTTATAGGCTGAGAAATGGCTCAACACGGAGTGTTTTTGTCAGAACACGGAGTGTTGATGTAACATCCCAAAATTCATGACCAAAAAATTTCATTTTTAATTAAGTATTTATAAAACAGTAGTCTGAAAACATCGATAGTGTCATTCCATATCATAATCAAAACTCATACGTCAATAACCAAAACATGTCATAAGAAAACAATGTCAGAGTACAACTCCCAAAGATCTCATATGCGGAAAAATCATAGTGTGATGCACTGGGATCATGCCGGCTTCTTTCCTTTCGAAGAAGAAGTACCTAAAACCAAAACTGAAAACTGCAAGCACGAAGCTTAGTGAGTTCCCCCATCATACCACATAACAACATACTACCAGGAATATTTGTGTGCCCGGCCTACCCTGTCAAGCATATCTGGGTGCCCGACCTACCCTGTCAAGCAAATCTGGGTGGTCGACCTACCCTGTCAGGCATATCTGGGTGCCCGACCTACCCTCCGTTGTATTTCAACCGGTTACGGGGTCTATTTCGCCTCCTACCACTACCACATAATAACATAGCATAAACATACTATCAGGCATATATGGGTGCCCAACCTCTCCTGTCAGACACATCTGGGTGCCCAATCTACCCTGCCAAGCATATTTGGGTGCTCGACCTACCCTCTGGTTTATCTCAACCGGTTACGGGGTATATTTCACCCCTACCACTACCACATAATAACATAGCATATAAGTACATAAATCTCATCAGGTAGTGGCATACCAGACAATTATCACGCAGACAAATATCTCTACTACAAACAACTACTAATGGGTCGCATTGGTGCCTTCGACCCACTCATACAGGGAAGGTAACTCACCTCGAATATTGGAAAGTAGCTGAAAAGCCCTCGGCTTCGAATATCAACCCAACTCAAACTCCTAAACATAAAAGATTTCCTTTAAGTATCCTTTCATACTCATAACCCCTTAAGGGTCAGCTTTAGTCAAAGTCAAATTCAAAGTCAACATTCCGAGTTGACTCAACCTGCCGAGTTACTCTTCAACTCGTCGAGTTTCCATAAATCACATAATCGTGATATAACGATCCAACTCATCGAGTTTCTCATACAACTCATCGAGTCCCTCTTTTTCCAACAGAGTCGGGACACTTCCAAAACAACTCGTCAAGTTCTCTTATGAACTCGTCGAGTTCTTCATTCTGTCAACCTTCTTAATGCATTAAGTCCCTATTCTTCAAACCAAGGCCCTATCTTCTGGATCCAAGCAGGAAATACGTCTAGAAGGGTAAAGTTTCCAACTTTACTCATTAAGGACCTCTCCCTAGCGCATAAAACTCAAACCCTAACCCCAAAATGACTTAGATCCAACTCCAAAGGCCATCAATACTTCAAGATAGACCATGAGGTCATAGATCTGGACTCAAGGGACAAATTGGTCACGTAAAGTACCCATTTTGCTCGCATGCATCACCTAATGGGGCTTAGAAAGCCGAAATGATGGTCCAAACGTTGCATGAGACTTCCATGGCCATAAAGTTGGCACCTTTATGCCATGAAGTCCCCTCCTGGCCCTAGATCTGAAGGGTTTTCCCAAAAGGGACGTCCAAATTCCAACAACTAATATACTTGGACCAAAACATGAAAGAAAGCATCCTAAAACTAGATCCAAGCATGCCATGGTCAAGGTTGAAGTTTTATACCTCAGATGAATCAGAAATGAAGCCCAAGTTCTGGATCTACTCTCCTCCCATACGTTCTTGCTCCTCCATCAAGCTTCTTCTTCTTCAAACTCACCAAGAATGCACAAGATTAGCTTACAATCACCAAAAATGGCTTAGGGTTTCAAGATTAGGGTTTTGGACAGTGGAGGCTGGAGATGAGGCCAACACCTTGGGGTTAAGGTTTTTAAATAGGGTGCAAAACCCCGGAATTAGGGTTTCATTTCTGCCAGTCTACTCGTTGAGTTAAGGCCTCCCAACTCGGCGAGTAGGTTTCCAAAACCCGCGGTCCAATTCATCTCTACTCGACGAGTTTGGGGCCTCCGACTCGTCGAGTTTCTATACAAAAGTGAATAATTATGAGTAAAATACATAACAGGAACCAGGCATTACAATTCTCCCCCACTTGTCTCAGACTTCGTCCTCGAAGTGTGTTGCGGCTGGAAAAAGCTTTGGGTAGTGCTCCCTCATCTCATCTTCCGGCTCCCACGTCCATTCCGAGCCCTTGCGGTGCTACCACTGCACCTTCACAATCTATACCCTCTTGTTCCTCAGATCCTTCGTCTTCCTGTCGAGAATGGCTACCGGTCTCTTGATGTAGTTCAGGCTGTCATCCACCTGAATATCCTCCAATGGAACCACCGTGGTATCATCGACTATGCACTTCCGCAACTGCGAAACATGAAAAGTGTTGTGGACCTGTCTAAGTTCTTTCGAAAGTTTCAACTAATACGCCACCTTGCCCACCCAGGCTATAACCCTGAAAGGTACGATATACCTGGGGCCCAGCTTGTCCCGTTTTCTGAAGCGGATGACACCTTTCCAAGGTTAAACCTTCAGAAGTACCATGTCCCCGACCTGAAACTCCAAGTCCGACTCTGGGTCGTATGGAGTCTACTCTGAACCTGTTGGATATTCTCCATCGTCGTGAGTACAACCTCGGTACTCCCCATGACCCTCTAACCAACCTCACCCCAAAATATTGGGGTCTTGCACTTCCTCCCGTAAATCATCTCGATGGGAGGTCGGTCGATACTGGCGTGGTAGCTATTATTATAGGAAAACTCTGCCAAGGGAAGGTAGGTATCCCAGCTACCACTGATGTCTAGAACGTTCGCCCGCAACATATCCTCCAAGTTCTGGATGGTCCGCTCACTCTAACCATCCGTCTATGGGTGAAAAGTCGTGCTGTAGTGCAGACGAGTACCCAACTCGTTATGAACTTTCTTCCAGAATCTGGAAGTGAACCGCACATCCTTGTCAGAAATCACAGAAACCGGCACCCCATGCCGAGCTACTATCTCCCTGATGTAGATGTCTGCCAGCTTCTCGACCGAAATACTCTCCTGAATCGGTATGAAATGGGCGCACTTGGTCAATCGATCCACGATGACCCATATCGTGTCAACTCTGCATGCCGTTCGAGGCAACTTCGTAATGAAGTCCATAGTGATCTCCTCCCACTTCCACACAGGAATGTCCAACGGCTGCATCTTGCCATGCGGTCTCTGGGGCTCTGCTTTGACTTTTTTGCAAGTCAAGCATCTCTCAACGTACCAGGCTACATCCCGCTTCATGCAGGGCCACCAATAGTCAGGACGAAGATCCCTATACATCTTCGTCGCTCCGGGATGGATAGAAAATCTTGATTTTTGTGCCTCCTCTATCAGAACCTGGCGCACACCTCCATGATATGGAACCCACACTCTCTGATGAAGTGTCAACAATCCACGACTATCGTAGTCGAGGGAAGCCACCTTCCCCACAATGCGCTCACTTTTCCGGTGTTCTTCCTTCTTAACCTCTACCTGTGCCTCCCGAATCTGTTCCAGCAACGAAATAATCACTGTCATCCTCAGTCATATATCTCGAATCGGAGCCGCGACTGCTTTGCGCCTGAGTGCATCGGTCACCACAATGGCCTTCCCCGGGTGGTAAAGGATCTCACATTTATAATCCTTCACCACATCCAACGAACGTCACCGCCTCAGGTTCAGATTTGGCTGATCCATCAAGTACCTCAGGCTCTTGTGGTCCGTGTATGTCACACCCCCAAACCAGAACGGCGGAAACATTCGGCGGTGGAGGATGTCATGTAATGTGACAACCGTCAAATTTCGGTCAAGTCAAAGTAAAACAAAGTCAACAAGTCAAACCGGTCAACTCCAATAATCCTTGTATGTTAGGGTTTACGTTATGTAATCACTATACAATTCGCTATTTTAATGATAAATCATCATTTGGAAAGTTCATGTGTTTGATTTTCCTTAGCCTTAACAGTGCTAAACAACGAACCAAAGCGATAAAACACTATTGCACAATCATCGGGATTGTGTACGACACTAAAACACGGTTTAACGGGGTTTACGAACCTTGCGTTGTGAAGCCGGACACTCAAATTAATCACAAACGAAACCTCTCTAAATTGTTTTCACTCTATCTATTTCTATTTGAAATCTCTCCCAAATCTCTCTCAAAAGTTACTTGAACTTTTTGTAATCATTTGGGTCATATCGACCCTTAACCGGGTCAAAAATCGCTTGAAACGGGGTAAAAACGGGTAAAATAGCCTTAAGGACCTGGAACTGAAGCTTCAGGACCGAAGCCTCTCATCCGAGGCCTCGGATCCGAAGCCTCTCATCAGGACCGAAGCTGAAGCCTCTCAGGAGACCGAATCCGAAGCCATCAGACAGCAGCCTCGCATGCGAGGGTCCGAATCCGGCCTCCATGCGAGGGGTCTCGCAGACGGCCCCTTTTTACCGGTTTTTCGACTACGACTTCGTTTTAACTCCGTTTTTCATTATTTTAACGTGGGATTTTCACCCAAAACTTTATTTTATAAACTAAGGCCCCAAAATATATAAATCTCCAGGGTTTTTATAAAAATATATTAAAAGAATTAGTGGTTGAACTAATTATTGAGGGAATATTTGCTTTTCCTTAATTTATGGCAAAAGCAAACCACCACCACCTCACTCTATGATCAGCCACTCTTTCCCACTACCCCTTGTCTCCTTAGTGGACCTTTACACCCAATCTCCAGCTCTTCCCACGTTCTAAGAGCTGGAGGATTGATCCTCTCTCCTCATTCTCCATAAAGTTCTTTCATTCTACACTTAGCAACCAAAGGACACTCTCCAAAATTCTCTCATCTTTTCTCTCAACTTCAAGAACTTCAAGGCTTTCTTCAGGGATTTCTTTCTTCAATTAGTAAGTATCTTCATCATTCATATAATTATTACACTCCATTCTACTCAAATCATTGATATCTTACACAAATTCCATCTTATTCGGTGTTAGATTCTCGAATCATCAAGACATCTTCTTAGTGTTCTTGGGTTGAATACTTCCTCTCTCTCACTTTCATCTACTGAAACCACATAAGGTGAGTTCATACCCCTACATTTACATGTTTTTCTTAAGTTTTAAGGGGGGGATACAAGTAAAATCATCAAGAACACAATTAAACTTTTTCTAACAGATTACATCAGAAAAGATGGACTTTAATCACAGACTGTTTTGGTCAACTTAAATATTTTAGTTTTCAAAACTGTTCCAGTTGCAAGTAGTTCAAACTTTTAGCTTTAAAATGGCTACTTGCACATCTCCATGTGATGTTTCTACAATTTATGGTGATTTTTACAAAACTGCCTATCATTTCAGAGGCAAACCCGGACCAGCCTGTGATTATGGACATTTTGACCTCTGTTAGAAATCACTAAAAATCATGATAAAGATTTACGAACAAACTAGACTCATATTCCAAACTCTCAGAATTTGCGGATTTGGATTTGGAGCTTTGATGATTTTTCTATAAATTTTCTAAGAACAGCAACAGAAACTGTATTCAACAAAAAGCTGCTGTCAATTTCATTTCACCTTGTAACATGTTGAGCAAGGTGTATATCTTTATGTGATTATATGTTATTGCAATATATGACATTTTATCTTAATATTTAGACACACATCAGTTTACAAATGGATTTGGACATATAAAATATAAAGAATAACAAGTGATTATAATCAAAGTACAACCGATACATTCAAACATTTAATAAACTATTTTGAATATAGTTTGCATACATTACTACGTACTACCCTTGGTTGATAAACTATAATAGGTATAGTTTATGATACATTACATAACACATACATTTAAAAAGGGTACATTTATACAAAGGATATTTTCATTAAGCAAGGTACGGCCATACGGTACCAAGTTTTCATAACACGTAATTCCGTTAATGACTTTGTGAGACATTTACTTCAAATTACCATTAAGTCTTGTATTGTAACCAGAGTCTCCTTTAGGGAGAGCGTGATAGTTGTGTATAGATCTATATTGGGTTTGACAAACCCACACCTAAACTGCATGCAACAGTTAGACCGATAGGTCTGGGGTGACAAATGTCATAACATTTCCGACGCCTGAAGAACGTCGTTTTAGGCAACCTTGGTCATAGTATGGTTATAATAAACTCACATAAAGTATTAATAAACATTGGAATTTACGGGAACTTCATTAAAATTTAACGAGTTTATGTCGATTTAAACTTGCATTGTTTTACTATAAATATGACAAATTACTTGTACATTTCGGTCTTTGGGTTTTAAGACTACATTTACACATTAAGGAAAATATTGGATTTTCTAACACAAATACTACTTTTACAAACGAAAGGCTTTTAATAATACCAAACAAAAGCTTATGAACTCACCAACCTTTGTGTTGACATTTTTTTCAAACAACTTGTATTCTCAGGAAATCATTAAACAGGTAACCAAGTGCTTTTGAGGATGGGGCGCTAAGGCGTCTACTATTTCATATTTTGTCAACATATTGTAATTTATTCGTAAACATGTAATTCATACAATGATGTCACTTTTTCAATTATATATATGTTGGTTGTGTTTGCTTCAATTACTATTACAATTGTTGTTATGATACTATACATGAAGTCCTCCACCCCCGGACGTTTCCGCCATCCTTGGTTTGGGGGTGTGACATGTAAGTATCACAACACATGCATTATAGTAATCAAAGTACAACCAGCCATTGCATTAATAAGTATAAGTTTTACATAAGTGTTTAAACATTACATAATCAAACTTCAAAGTAGATACAGTAGAAGACAAGAGACGCAGTACGGTACTAGGCAGTCTTCTCAAAAGCTTCGGGAGTGTACCTGTCTACTGGATTCCCGAGAATACAAGTTATTTTGAAAGAGTAGATCATCATTTCAGCTGGTGAGTTCATAAGTATTTTAGTTATATGAAGTATACTCTAAGTTCTTTGAAAAGTTAACCGGTTCCTCCAAAAAATCCTATATTTTATGACGTGACAAATGATAACCGTAATAGTTCCCTCTACAATTACTTAGTTTATACTAGTTATGTATAACCTAATATCGAATGGACAGTTAAATGGGTGAATCTGCCCTAAGCCCACAACCAAACAAGGAATAGGAAGTAAGGCGGAAGTCACACATTTCACTGTCAATTGGATATTACTTATATATAACTCTGATGTATAAACTAAGGAATTATAGAATTAACCACTAAAGGTCCTTTATGTTATACTAGTTTAAAGAGAGTAAATGACTAAGTTATATCTGATAAGTAGTTTTAAATCCCATAAAACCGTTATGATAAGTAGTTTTAAATCTCCATAAAACCGTTTCTGAATAGTAGTTTTAAATCCCCATAAAAACGTTCTGATAAGTAGTTTTAAATCCCCATAAAACTATTCTGAATAGTAGTTTTAAATCCCCATAAAATCGTTCCGTTTTGATTATGGAAAGTGATTACTACAGTAGTATTTCTTAAAAAGAATAAACTACTGTTGAATAACTATCCTAATATTAACCTGGTTAATTAGGTTTTAAAATGTGATAAAGTTGTAACCATGCTGGACTAGAATGAACACGACGACCTACTAGTTTCGAAACTGAATATGAGACATTTGTCACCCCATGGTTGGTCTGCCGGACTGTAGCTAGCAGTCGGGATGTGGGAATGTCGGTCCCATATATATCTATACACAAAATACCCGCTCTCCCTCCAGGTGACTCTGGTTACAAGAATGTAACATAGCAAGTATTCTTATGTCCTGAAGACGTACCATCACATTTTAGTTTGAGTAAAGATTGAATTATACCCTTTTCTTGACAAAGTAGTTTAGACCTCGTATACTTATCTAGAAAATAGATTTCTCGTTGGTTTAATAAATTATACCTATTATAATTTACACGTTCTATCTGATTAGCATGATCTATCCTGAAAGTAACCCTTTGCTCAGCATGATACAAAGGTAATGATACCGACTGAAGTCACCTTTTATATTCCCATATGTATAATATATATATATAATTAAGAGAGAAACGGCTTTCGGACAAATAACCCCACCTTAAGCCCACATTCAGACAAGGAAAAGGAAATAAGCCAACTCATTAGTCCTAAGCCCTTTAAGTCTTATTTATATACATGTACATATATAAACATGATTTTGACAATTATAAGAAAAAAGAGTTATAAATACATTTTAAAGAGTTTAACGGCATCTTTAAAAGAGTTTATATGATTTTGAAAAGAGTTCACATAACTTCAAGTCATTATGGAAGTATTGGGTAATCCTTTATTATAAAAATAAAGATTCAAAGCATAAGAAAATCTTTTATGTGATTGATATCACAAGTATTTATTAACACAATTAGATTGTGTTCAACTTGTATTCCCCCCTAAAAAGCATTTAAAATCATTAAAAAGGTAGATTATAGGGGTATGAACTCACTTGATAAGTGGTGATTTGGGCAGCGTTTCGTTTCTATAAATGATTTTTTTCGAAGAAATCGTGAGTTTTTGATGAAAACTGGGCTTTACGCGGGCAGCACTTTGACTGGAAAGAGGTTATTTTCACGAGAACTTCGGGGCTCGGGCCTTCGTCTGAGCTTGGATATGATACCGGGGTGTCGGGGTAGTGTAGAGGGGCTTATAATTAAGTTTAGAATGAAAGAGAGTTGAATTTTGTAACACAAAGCCGGAGACCTTGTATCTTATTTATAGGGGTGGGCTGGTCCTCGGTACGCAGGGCGTTCCTGCGAGGAGCATTGAGCGTTCCGTTACACGGGGCGTTCCCTTCGTACGCGGGGCGTAAGTTGCACGTGTCAGGTTCTCGGATACATGGCTCGGACGTGTCGTGGTGCGAGAAAATGTGTCAATCATGCGAAGAAGAGGGTGACGTGGCCGGCTCCGAACCATATGTATACAAACGCGGGGCGTAACCCTCTACGCAGTGCGTTCCCCTTCGGACCAATCTCGATATTTGGGCCATGAATTTCAAAAATTCATAACTTTCGCCTACGAGCTCCATTTTTAACGGTCTTTATATCCACGCGTAGGTGAGATCAAGCTCTACAACTTTTGTTAGACTTCGTTGGCTAATTTTGACTTTATTTTTAAAGCTATATTTTTAACAGGCCGGGACAGGAAAAGTCTGTTAAAAATTCATAACTCTTCATCCGACGTCCGTTTTTGTCTGTCTTTTTACCATTGGATTTCTTTTGATAAGATCTCCGATTCTCATTTAGGTTGTTTTGGACAAAAGTTGCTCGATCTAAATTTCGAGTTTTTAGCTGTGTACCGCTAAACTGAAACTTAGAAAAATCATAACTTCCTCATACGAAGTCAGATTTGGACGTTCTTTTTATGTAAACTCTAAGTTTAACATATTCTACGACTTTTATTTTGATTGTTAAGGCTAAAAAGCATTCGATTGTAAACTCACTTTTTACGTCGCTCAGCGTTGTGCCGGTTTTATCGCGGATCTTCGATTGGTCATAACTTCTTCGTTATAACTCGGATTTTGGCGTTCTTTATATGTACAGAAACCTAGTTACGATCTCTACCACTTTATTTATCCCAATTAAGATTTTTGAACAATTTATTTTTGACCTAAATTTGACTGGTGTTACATTATCCCCCCGTTAGAGGGAATTTCGTCCCGAAATTAAGTCTAAGGCATACTCAAGGACGAAGGGAAAAGAGGTAGATACTTATGTTTCTGATGATCCTCACGCTCCCAAGTGAATTCAGGCCCTCGTTATGCATCTTAGCGGACCTTCACCAATAGGGGTAAGGATCTGATTAGTCCTAATGACATTGTTGTCTAGGAATTCCACAGATTCTTCCACAAAGTTGAGGTTCTCGTTTACCTCAATCTAATCGAGTGGGATAACAAGAGTCTCATGGGGCAAACAGGTTGAAAGATAAGGACGTGGAAGGTAGGGTGTATGTTATTGAATTCTCGAGGTAGTCAGGGTCTATACGTTACTGAATCAAATCTAGTAAGAATCTCGAATGGTCTTATGTACTTTGGATTTAGTATTCCACGCTTTCCGAAGCATATCCTGGTCTTTCGGGTGAGACCTTCACATGGCGTGGTCAACAACCTAGAATTCCAAGGGTTTTCTCTTATTGAAGGCATAGCTTTTCTGTCTGACTCTGGGAGTTTCACGTCGCTCCTAGATTTGTACTCTCTTCTTGGTAGTTTCTCGGATGAATTCCGGACCAGCGAAGGTGTTGTCTGGAAATTGGACCTCTAGCTAGTTATGTGTCTTCTACTTTAGTCCAATGCAGAAAGGGTGTGCACTTGCGACCATAAGAGATTTCGAATGGAGCAACGTTTAATGCTAGTATGGTAAAGGAGTTGACTAATTGGTAAATGGGTATCCCATGCTTTACCAAAGTTGATTACATATGCTCTCAGCATTACTTCTAATGCTTGAATCGTTCTCTTATTCTGTCTGTCAGTTTAAGGATAGTAAACTATGCTCATGACTAGCCTAGTTCCCAGAGATTTCTGAAGTGACTGCCTGAACTGGAAGATGATTCTATTATCTTAAACAGAGATAACAGATATTGGAACACAGTGCAGTCTTACTAATCTCTCTAACACACATTCTAGTTATCTTCTCTATTTTGCCTGTTTCTTTAAAATTGTAGGAAGTGCGCGGACTTGGCTAATCTGTCGACGATCACCCAAAATGGCATCAAGTCCACCTGTTGCCTAGGTAACTTGATTATAAAGCCCATTATAATCAGCTACCATTCCTACTCAAATATATCTGATTGTTACTATAAGCCTACGAGCTTTTGCTCAGAAGTTCATGATAAGACTCATACTTGGCTCATCCACCATTACCTCATGTATACAAGTCGTATATAATTTAGATTTGACAAAATATTCGGATGGGTGGCTCTGTCCCAAGTGCACAACCAGACAAGGAACAGGAAATAGGGCAGAATCACACATCCTAAATCTTGTTGAGTCTAAATTATATGCCACTCTTGTGTATACATTTAGCAGCGATAGATTAGTCTAATGAGTTCTTAGTCTCTATTCTTGAACTTGACTTTCGGCACAAGTGGTCTTCCTATGAGGTTTTTTGGGTATTCTACGAGTGGTTACTGACTTCTGAGACTTCTTTGGCGTTTTTCGCTTCGAGTTTTCCTATCTATTGGGCGGGCTAGAAAGTGTGGTACCCCTCGCATGGGTACTTTTGAGGACTTGAAGTGAGAGATGATATAAAGGTTTGCGTTATGGATTGGAAGAATTTCATCTGATAGATGATTAAGGAAAAAGTTCTTTTACATAGCATAAAAATTTTGCACGGTAAGGACCAAGCCAAACCATGTCGGATGAGGATGTCGGAACTTCTTGATGAAATAGATATTAAGTCGATCTAGAAGAAATGATTACTAGGACGATGAACTATCCTATGTACATAAGTTTTTCAGTGCTTTCGGTTCTATTCTGTTACTATTGCTGCGAACCCCTTTTTGATTCGAAATCGGCGAGTATTAATAATACGAGGGTTCTAGAAATTTGAAATTATTAACTTTCATGAAATGATCCCTACTAGGTCTCTCTATAACCGCTTGGTGTACACAAGTCATGTATAATTAAAATTGGTAAGACAGTTGACTGAGCAATCCTGCCCTAAATTGTCACACCCCCAAACCGGAATGGCGGAAACATTCGGGGGCGGAGGACGTCATTTTTAGTATCACAACACATGTATCATAGTAATCAAAGTAACAAACAACCATTGTATTAATATTAAAGTGTTTACAAAGTAGTGATTCACAAAAGTTTGAATCCAAAAGTAAATAACAAAACAAGACATGAAGCTACTATGCTCCATATTCTGAATCCCAGCACGCGTACATGTCTACTAGTTACCTGAGAATACAAGTTATTTTGAAAGAGTAGATCAGCATTTAAGTTGGTGAGTTCATAAGTATTTAAGTGATGTATTAGTAAGTTGAAAGCTCTTTTAGAAAAGTTCGTCTGTTCCTTCAGAAGATCCTATATCTTATGACATGATGAAAGATAAGTATAAATAGTTCTACAATCCCTTATATGAGTACTAAATGAATATAAGTTATATAGAATACAGATCAAACAAACAATCGATTGTGTAAATCTGCCCTAAGCCCACAACCAAACAAGGAATAGGGAATGAGGCGGAAGTCACACATCCCATTGTTTGTTAGATCTTTACTGTATATAACCCTGGTGCATTCATTTGGTACTCACGGAGTTAATTATAATAGTTCCTTTATATTTGATGAAAACATTCTTTAAGAAAACCCTTATTTCTTTTAGTAAAAATGGTAACCACAATAGTTCCTTCTATAATCACTTAGTTTATACTATCTATATATAATCTAATATCGAACAGATATTTAATTGTGTGAATCTGCCCTAAGCCCACAACCAAACAAGGAACAGGAAGTAAGGCGGAAAGCACACATCTAACTATCTGTCGGATATTACATATATATAACCCTGATGTATAAACTAAGGTATTATAGAATTAACCACTTAAGGTCCTTTAAGTTGTACTGGTTTAATAAAATGGATTAAACCTTTCACTGATAAGTTTCTAGTATAGTATACTCAATGTTCTATCTGAAAGTATGTTTTTGTACTAGAAAACAGTGTATTGAATTTGTATACTGTGACCTGACCTATACATGGTACTCCTTATGATTTCTTGGTGTATACGGAATATATATATATAGTTAAGATCGAATAGATAGTAGAATGGGTGCATCTTCTCTAAGCCCACAACCAAACAAGGAACAGGAAATGAAGTGGAAAGCACACATCCTACTATCTGCTGGACTCAATTAATATATATCCTGATGTAACTACCGAGGAATCATAAAGTTAGCATTATAGGTCACCTTCTAACTGAATGTTCATGTTACGAGTAAGTTATGAGGCGTTGTTCTAATATTTGGACAATTACTAGAAGTAATGAAATCCTGTACTCTTAACGCCTCAGACGATACTGCTGTGAGTTTTGTATAGATTTATGTGTTTCCTGTATCATACTTCGTGTTTGCTAACCCTGGTACGTTGTATTTGTACCTTTGTTAGTGTAAACCCGGTATGACGTTTTACCTCGTGTTTGCTAACTTTGGTACGTGGTATTCGTAACGTTGTTAGTGCAAACCCGGAATGATGTGTTATTACCTCGTGTTTCCTAACCCTGGTACGTTGTATTTGCACCGTTGTTTGTACAACCCCGGAATGATGTGTTATTACCTCGTGTTTGCTAACAGTTGATACTTTTGTGAGTTTTACATATGTTTATCTGTTTTCTGTATCATACTTCCTGTTTGCTAACCCTGGTACGTTGTATTTGTACCTTTGTTAGTGTAAACCCGGTATGACGTTTTACCTCGTGTTTGCTAACTTTGGTACGTGGTATTCGTACCGTTGTTTGTGCAAACCCTGAATGATGTGTTATTACCTCGTGTTTGCTAACCCTGGTACGTTGTATTTGTACCGTTGTTTGTACAAACCCGGAATGATGTGTTATTACCTTAATTTGTTATAAACAATGAGTTAAAGATACGACAACTTCCTAGGATACTAGGAATATATAGTATAAGTGTGTAATTCATGATTTGTTCTTCTGTTATAGTTATAGTATGTTCCTCCTTGTAATAGTTATAGTATGCTCCTCCCTGTACTAGTTATAGTATGCTCCTCCCTATACTAGTTATAGTATGCTCCTTCCTGTACTAACTATAGTATGAACTGAATCCCTAAACTATACCCATTATAGTTTACTAGTATGTTTGTTTGAACTGTTATTACCTTGAAATAAAGACTCATTTATCTACTAAGTTATGATTGTACTTTAAAAATGAAGTTTTATAAACCATAAAGTAACATAACTTTAAAAGAGTTTTTACAATGATTTGATCACTTATAAACACATAAGCAATCTTTAAAAATGATGTTTATCACAAAACATTTACACAATTATCATTGTGTTTAACTTGTATTCCCCCCTTAAAAGCATTTAAAACATTTAAAAGATTGATTATAGGGGTATGAACTCACCTTATGTGGGTGATTCAACTGCAGATTCGGGTAAGGATGAGAAGTTCCACGAACAAATTCTCGAGACACAAACGAGTCCTAAATGATGTATAATGGCATATATAGGCATGAAATTAGTGTTTTACACAACTAACATGCAAGGAAACACTCTTAGGGACTAGGAAACACTTGGACTAAGTGTTACAATCACATGTTATTGATTAAAGGGGGTTTAAGGCCACAACATAGAGTGTACGACCAAGGTGAGTACGGCCATGGAGTGTACGGCCATACACACCTGGTGTGGCCGTACACACCTCAAAACCCTCGAAAATGTTAGTTTTGCTCATCCTTTGGTTGTGCATTTGTCACACTAGCTTCCCCATGGATCAAACACCCATTTTTGTCATGTTTTACCATGAGTGTACGGTCGTACACTCCATGGCCATACACACCTTGGTCGTACACTCTATGTTGTGGCCTTAAACCCCCTTTAATCAATCACATGTGATTCTAACACTTAGTCCAAGTGTTTTCTAGTCCCTAAGAGTGTTTCCTTGCATGTTAATTGTGTAAAACACTAATTTCATGCCTATATATGTCATTATACATCATTTAGGACTCGTTTGTGTCTCGGGAATTCGTTCGTGGAACTTCTCATCCTTATGCGAATCTGCAATTGAATCACCCACATAAGGTGACTTCATACCCCTATAATCAATCTTTTAAATGTTTTAAATGCTTTTAAGGGGGGAATACAAGTTAAACACAATGATAATTGTGTAAATATTTTGTGATAAACATCATTTTTAAAGATTGCTTATGTGTTTATAAGTGATCAAATCATTGCAAAAACTCTTTTAAAGTTATGTTACTTTAAGGTTTATAAAACTTCGTTTTTAAAGTAAAATCATAACTTAGTAGATAAATGAGTCTTTATTTCAAGGTAATAACAGTTCAAACAAACATACTAGTAAACTATAATGGGTATATTTTAAGGATTCAGTTCATACTATAGTTAGTACAGGAAGGAGCATACTATAACTAGTACAGGGAGGAGCATACTATAACTAGTACAGGGAGGAGCATACTATAACTATTACAGGGAGGAACATACTATAACTATAACAGAAGAACAAATCATGAATTACACACTTATACTATATATTCCTAGTATCCTAGGAGGTTATTGTATCTTTAACTCATTGTTTATAACAAATTAAGGTAATAACACATCATTCCGGGTTTGCACAAACAACGGTACAAATACAACATACCAGGGTTAGCAAACACGAGGTAATAACACATCATTCCGGGTTTGCACAAACAACGGTACAAATACAACGTACCAGGGTTAGAAAACACGAGGTAATAACACATCATTCCGGGTTTGCACAAACAACGGTACGAATACCACGTACCAAAGTTAGCAAACACGAGGTAAAACGTCATACCGGGTTTACACTAACAAAGGTACAAATACAATGTACCAGGGTTAGCAAACACAAAGTATGATACAGGAAACACATAAACATATGTAAAACTCACAACGGTATCAACTGTTAGCAAACACGAGGTAATAACACATCATTCCGGGTTTGCACAAACAACGGTACAAATACAACGTACCATGGTTATCTAACACGAGGTAATAACACATCATTCCGGGTTTGCACTAACAACGGTATGAATACCACGTACCAAAGTTAGCAAACACGAGGTAAAACGTTATACCGGGTTTACACTAACAAAGGTACAAATACAACGTACCAGGGTTAGCAAGCACGAAGTATGATACAGGAAACATATAAATATATACAAAACTCACAGCAGTAGCGTCTGAGGCGTTAAGAGTACATGATTTCATTAATTCTAGTAATTGTCCAAATATTAGAACAACGCCTCATAAATTACTCATAACATGAACATTCAGTTAGAAGATGACCTATAATGCTAACTTTATGATTCATCTGTAGATACATCAGGATATATATTAATTGAGTCTAGCAGATAGTAGGATGTGTGCTTTCCGCTTCATTTCTTGTTCCTTGTTTGGTTGTGGGCTTAGAGCAGATGCACCCAGTCTACTATCTATTCGATCTTAACTATATATATATTCCGTATACACCAAGAAATCATAAGGAGTACCAGCTATAGGTCAGGTCACAGTATACAAATTCAATACACTGTTTTCTAGTACAAAAACATACTTTCAGATAGAACATTGAGTAAACTATACTAGAAACTTATCAGTGAAAGGTTTAATCCATTTTATTAAACCAGTACAACTTAAAGGACCTTAAGTGGTTAATTCTATAATACCTTAGTTTATACATCAGGGTTATATATATGTAATATCCGACAGATAGTTAGATGTGTGCTTTCCGCCTTACTTCCTGTTCCTTGTTTGGTCGTGGGCTTAGGGCAGATTCATACAATTAACTATCTGTTCGATCTTAGATTATATATAGCTAGTATAAACTAAGTGATTATAGAAGGAACTATTGTGGTTACCATTTTTACTAAAAGAAATAAGGGTTTTCTTAAAGAATGTTTTCATCAAATATAAAGGAACTATTACAATTAACTCCGTGAGTACCAAATGAATGCACCAGGGTTATATACAGTAAAGATCTAACAACCAATGGGATGTGTGACTTCCGCCTCATTCCCTGTTCCTTGTTTGGTTGTGGGCTTAGGGCAGATTCACACAATCGATTGTTTGTTTGATCTGTATTCTATATAACTTATATTTATTTAGTACTCATAGAAGGGATTGTAGAACTATTTATACTTATCTTTTATCATATCAGAAGATATAGGATCTTCTGAAGGAACAGGCGAACTTTTCTAAAAGAGCTTTCAACTTACTAATACATCACTTAAATACTTATGAACTCACTAGCTTAAATGCTGAGCTACTCTTTCAAAATAACTTGTATTCTCAGGTAACTAGTAAACAGGTACGCGTGCTGGGATTCAGAAGATGGAGCATAGTAGCTTCATGTCTTGTTTTGTTATGTACTTTTGGATTCAAACTTTTGTGAATCACTACTTTGTAAACACTTTAATATTAATACAATGGTTGTTTGTTACTTTGATTACTATGATACATGTGTTGTGATACTAAACATTACGTCCTCCGCCCCCGAACGTTTCCGCCGTTCTGGTTTGGGGGTGTGACATAAATCCACAACCAAACAAGGAACAGGAAATGAGTCGGGATCACTCACTCTAAGTCTACAAATCTTAATAATAAATGACCCTAATGTATACACTAAGCCATCATTGCTTACTTGTTAGGGTTCCGAGTTTTATATGAGTGTTGTGATTTGATTCGAGCGAGAGAGTAATTATAATTATAATTAAGTACTGGGGTTTAGAAGCATACCAAACTATAGCAGGGTTCTTTGATGCCTCCCCATACATTGGGGTCAAAGTCCTCCTTCTCCCCCGTTACACTTTTCCGTTGGACAGTCCCTCTTTAAGTGTCCTATTTCACCACATAAATGGCATATTGGACTGATTCCAACATTGGTAGTTAAAGTGATGAACTTGACCGAAGACTTACAGATGCAGGCGGTGTGCCCCTTCATGTTGCATCTATTGCAATGCAACACTTGGCAGACTCCATGATGATGGTAGTTGCACTTGTTGCAGTATGGGATGTTTCCTAAGTATGGTGTGGTCGGTGCTGGAATAACAGGGTTGATGGGGGTATTGACTGCCCCAGTTCGTTGCCCTCTGCTAGGTTCTTGAGTTGAACAACTCCCTTTCTCGTTCTCGAACTTTCGTTTCAGGATATTAGGTTTGAGGTTTGGAGTGTCCTTACAAGTAGGCACTCGTTACTGAAATTGGTTACCACCACGATCGGGATTGCCGATAACATTTTCGCTAACATTTGCGTTATTAGCATTAAGATGGGCCATGACAGCTGTTACGGCTGCTGTGACTGCAGCTTGAAACGTAGCTGCATCATCATGATTCGGTTACATTTCTTCAGAGGCATGATTCGGTTATAAGATGAGAACACGAGCTCGTGAGTAACAATGGTTGGCTCTAGATGTATTCTAATCATTTATATGAATATAAATTTTTCGTTTCGTTATATTGATCTCAAAGGTTCGACCTACATCCCTATGATGCAGTCCTAGTAGTAGTAAGTTTCTAGAATGGTTATCAACCGAGTGTCATCCGAACTGAGTTATATTTGGTTGGTGGATATCATGTTCCAACTTTCGAAAAGATCTGAAAGTAATTCATAACAGTGTCTACATAAAATAGACTTATGAATTTGAGAAGTAATCACTCTCGATTGAGATTTCGTGATCCGATTTATTGTTATTAGCCGTAACAGGAAAATACGATAAGCTCAAAACCTAATGTGAGTAATGTAAATACTAACTCACTAGGTTGAATCTATTTACTAGTTATTAAAGTGACGAAAAGACACTCAAACACTTCGCATGTAACACACATGGTTTTCCTCTGTTCTTAGTTCTATTGTAGGTGGTAAATATTTGCTCTACCCTGATATCTATATGGTGTACTTCTCCTCTGTAGTTATATATTGAATTCATGTGTTGTTTTACTTCAGATTCTGATACGGATCCCCATTACTTCATAATGGAGAGTTCGAATCCCGAATGTTCATGCGAATCTCCCATCGGTGTCCTTAATAAGGCAAAGGCACTTAGTGGTTTCTACAGTTTCTTTTACTTCTCATCTGTTTCTTTCTTGGAATCCTCCTAATAAATCTCTTAATGTAACTCTGTTGGATCCTCCTTGACTCTTCTATTGATTGCTGGAGTGACTACATCTATCTAAAGGGTTTATACGAGAATGGGAATGTCTAAAGAATCTATGAGATTAATAGAAATTAAATTTTTACGAATATGATCCTTTCCGGTCAAATTGATAATCACATAGTGTGTACTGATTATATAATCCAGATCAAATAGACCTTCGAATAAGTAATCCTACTCTAAAACCACATCCAAACAAGGAAAAGGGAGTAGAGTGAAAATCACATATTCTAAGTCTATAAAATCTCAACTATATATAACCTTATCGTATTCACTTCGTAATTATAGACTTACCAGAAAAGATCTTTTAAAATGTAACGCCCGTGTTTCTAGGCTAGGCATTAATATTGACATAATGGTCTAGGTTAACCTTTGTGACTCATTTTGGAGAAATGAAAAGGAATTATGTGAATATTATGTGGTTTATGTGTTTATGCTTAATTATTAGGGTTTAAATAATTAGGAATAAAAATGAGCGTCAAAAATTAATTTTTAGATAAAGCCGATATCTATTAAGAAACTTGTAGTGGGTGTGACAAGGATTACGGATATATAAAGAATGCCGAAATCCGAGTTATAACGAAGAAGTTATGACCTGTCGAAGTTTCGCGACAAACCGGCACGGTGCCGAATGTCGTAAAAAGTGAGGAAGTTATGATTTTATCCTTAGTAATCTAAACGAAACTCATAGTATTCATTAAACCAAGAAGTTCGATGAAAAGAACGCCCAAATCTGACTTCGTATGAGGAAGTTATGATTTTTCTAAGTTTCAGCTTAGCAGTAGACAGCTAAAAACTCGAATTTTAGATCGAGTGATTTTTAGCCTACACGACCTAAACGAGAATCGAAGGTCTCGTCATTTGTAGCACAACGGTAAAAAGTCTGACGAAAACGGACGTCGGATTAAGAAGTTATGAATTTTTAACGGATTTCCTGTCCCGGTCTGTTAAAAATAATAATATAAAAATTAAAGTCAAAATTAGCCGATGAAGTCTAAACAAAAGTTGTAGAGCGTAATTTTACCTACGCGTGCATATAAAGAACGTCAAAAACGGAGCTCGTATGCGGAAGTTATGGATTTTAGAAGTTTTGGCGCGAAAATCGAGAAAATTCGCATAGTCACGTTTTTGCCACGTCACCTTCGCTGAAAGAGTGCCACGTGTCCGAAATTGGTGAGTCATGCGAAGCCACGTGTCGCCTTCCCTCGCATGAACAGTAGTTGCGTGTCGGATTCTGATTCGACCGAAGGGAGGCCCAATCCGAAGCTCGCAGCTGGACCGAGCCTCGCACCGCCTTAGCCTCCGAGCCTCGCAGATGGACCACTAGACCTCGGTCCAATCAGCAGCTGCCACCGAGGCCTTCGCACGTGCAGCCACCTGCGGACCCTCGCATGCGGACCCCACTTCCTTAGCCGACCTTCGGACCTGGACTTCGGTCCAATCAGGGACTGCCACCTGATCCCTCGCATGCGCAGCCCACGTGACTACTCTTCGGATCTGCTGCCGCGTGGACTCTTCTCATCCATCCGATCAGCAGCTTCGGACCCTATAAAAAGAAGGGTATGCGAACCCTCCCGGTTACTTTTGAGATTTTGCCATATTTAGCCCCTTTTTCCATATTTTCTTCATCTTAACATTCCCCGAAGCCCCGGTATCGATTCTAACACCCGGAATACGCCACGAAGTGCCCGAGAAGCCCGGAAAATTTTTCTTTTCGGTTTTGAAGCCCGACCTTTCGCAGAGCCCGGTTTCTCAACAAAACTCCCGGTTTTATTAGAAACGATCGTTTTACGAAACGAATTGCTGCCCCATTTTCATTAGATCAGGTGAGTGTGTAGTTACTTTCACTTTACACATAGATATGAAGTATTTAGCTTAAAATATGTGTTATGTGTAAATATGTTAATTGTTTATTTGAGGTGACTGTTGAATTGATGTTTTATACAAGTTTTAAACTGTATATGTAGTTTATCTACAAATATGTTGGGTAGAACATGGGTAAACAAAATAGTCGGTGGGTGTTAAAATGATGAGAGGCCTTGGTATCGGTGTTGTTGTTGGTGTTATTGGTGAAGTTGTCTAACGGAGTATAGATGACGACCACGGACTTTCTAGACAGTCCAGTGGCACACTAGCAGGTTCGCAACTTGTAGGTGTTGATGAACTAAATGTTCATTGGTGTACTCCAATCCCCCTCATGGTTGCCTTTAGGACATGTATGGCTGAGGAGTCCCCTTAGCAGTAGTGTCCAACCCGATGATATTCCTTAGGCTAAGCCCCTTGTGTTAGGTGTTTAGGGACGTAAAGTGAGGACAACGGGAATGGGTAATCAGGGTTATTGTTAATTGGTGAACTTAATAAGTTATTATTATTGTGGGTTGAAAACCCTATATGCTCACCAGGCTCCCAAGCCTGACCCACTCGGCTTTTTATGATTACAGGTAGTGGACCCCGAGCATAGTCGGATGATGATGATGAGTGATTTATGGATTATAGGCCAGTAGTTATAAATAACTGTTGTAAGGCTTATAATGTCTTGTTTATGCTTTTGATCTGTATAGGAACATGACATCCCGAGGTTTTAATATAAAAAGGAAATTATATATTTCTTAAAGAAAGGTTTTGATAAAATTTTATCATATGTTGTTTTGGGGACCAATTCCGCAACATCTTTTAAAAAAGATTCTCTGATTTTATTTTAAAAAGCATAAATTAAATCGGTCTTTTCTGGCCGAGAAATTAGGGGATGTCACATAAAATTTCCCAAGAGTTTATTTATGGCACCTAAAATACTCCTATGGTATTTTAATTATATGATTGATTCTTGAACTTCTTGATATATGAAGTTAATAAGTTTTCAGTTTTGTGACTATAGTATCATAAAATACTCCTATAGTATTTTAAACTTTATGTTCGATTCTAGAATTCTTCTAGTATCTAGGTAAGTTTTAGACTTGTTGCAACACCACAATCACTCCTAAACACATGTTGGTCATATCTCAAATGAATACAGTTGATCAGGTTATATTGATCCCATATATGATTACATAACTGTTCAGGTTTAACTGTAATGTCCAACATCCAAATACTTTTATTTTGTTCTTCTTGTGATACTCGTTCTAGTATATATATTCTGTATGTATTTATACTTTTATAAAATATTGTTAGATTTTAAAGTATAATTCTTCCTCAGAGTGTTTTTATCCCAATGTGTTTATAGTTGTATATCTTTTATGACTGATATACTGAGTTCACTATAAACAATGCTCTGATACCAATCTGTCACACCCCCAAACCAGAACGGCGGAAACGTTCGAGGGCGGAGGACGTCATGTAAGTATCACAACACATGCATTATAGTAATCAAAGTACAACCAACCATTGCATTAATAAGTATAAGTTTTACATAAGTGTTTAAACATTACATATTCAAACATCAAAGTAGATACAGTAGAAGACAAGAGACGCAGTACGGTACTAGGCAGTCTTCTCAAAAGCTTCGGGAGCGTACCTGTCTACTGGATTCCTGAGAATACAAGTTGTTTTGAAAGAGTAGATCAGCATTTAAGCTGGTGAGTTCATAAGTATTTTAGTTATATGAAGTATACTCTAAGTTCTTGGAAAAGTTAATTGGTTCCTCCAGAAAATCCTATATTTTCTGACGTGACAAATGATAACCATAATAGTTCCCTCTACAATTACTTAGTTTATACTAGTTATATATAACGTAATATCGAATGTATAGTTAAATGGGTGAATCTTCCCTAAGCCCACAACCAAACAAGGAACAGGAAGTAAGGCGGAAGTCGCACATAAACCGTTTCTGAATAGTAGTATCGGATATTACTTATATATAACTCTGATGTCTAAACTAAGGAATTATAGAATTAACCACTAAAGGTCCTTTATTTTATACTAGTTTAAAGAGAGTGAATGACTAAGTTCTATCTAATAAGTAATTTTAAATCCCATAAAACCGTTCTGATAAGTAGTTTTAAATCCCCATAAACCGTTTCTGAATAGTAGTTTTAAATCCCCATAAAACCGTTCTGATAAGTAGTTTTAAATCCCCATAAAACTATTCTGAATAGTAGTTTTAAATCCCCATAAAACCGTTCCGTTTTGATTATGGAAAGTGATTACTACAGTAGTATTTCCTAAAAATAATAAACTACTGGTGAATAACTATCCTAATATTAAGCTGGTTAATTAGGGTTTAAAATGTGATAAAGTTGTAACCATGTTGGACTAGAATGAACACGACGACCTACTAGTGTCGAAACTGAATATGTGACATTTGTCACCCCATGGCTGGTCTGTCGGACTGTAGCTAGCAGTCGGGATGTGGGATTGTCGGTCCCGTATAGATCTATACACAAAATGCCCGCTCTCCCTCCAGGTGACTCTGGTTACAAGAATGTAACATAGCAAGTATTGCTATGTCCTGAAGATGTACTATCACATTTTAGTTTGAGTAAAGATTGAATTATACCCTTTTCTTGACAAAGTAGTTTAGACCTCGTATACTTATCTAGAAAATAGATTTCTCGTTGGTTTCATAAATTATACCTATTATGATTTATACGTTCTATCTGATTAGCATGATCTATTCTGAAAGTACCCCATTGCTCAGCATGATACAAAGGTAATGATACCGACTGAAGTCACCTTTTATATTCTCATATGTATAATATATTTATATATATATATATATATATATATATATATATATATATATATATATATATATATATATATATATATATATATATATATATAATTAAGAGAGAAACAGCTTTCGGACAAATAACCCCACCTTAAGCCCACATTCAGACAAGGAAAAGGAAATAAGCCAACTCATTAGTCCTAAGCCCTTTAAGTCTTATTTATATACATGTACATATATGAACATGATTTTGACAATTATAAGATAAAAGAGTTATAAATACATTTTAAAGAGTTTAACGACATCTTTAAAAGAGTTTATATGATTTCGAAAAGAGTTCACATAACTTCAAGTCATTATGGAAGTATTGGGTAATACTTTATTATAAAAATAAAGATTCAAAGCATAAGAAAATCTTTTATGTGATTGATATCACAAGTATTTATTAACACAATTAGATTGTGTTCAACTTGTATTCCCCCCTCAAAAGCATTTAAAATCATTAAAAAGGTAGATTGTAGGGGTATGAACTCACTTGATAAGTGGTGATTTGGGCAGCGTTTCGTTTCTATAAATGATCTTTTTCGAAGAAATCGCAAGTTTTTAATGAAAACTGGGCTTTACGTGGGCAGCACTTCGACCGGAAAGAGGTTATTTTCACGAGAACTTTGGGGCTCGGGCCTTCGTCTGAGCTTGGATATGATACCGGGTGTCGGGGTAGTGTAGAGGGGCTTATAATTAAGTTTAGAATAAAAGAGAGTTGAATTTTGTAACACAAAGCCAGAGACCTCGTATCTTATTTATAGGGGTGGGTTGGTCCTCGGTACGCAGGGCGTTCCTGCGAGGAGCGCTGAGCGTTCCGTTACGCTGGGCGTTCCCTTCGTACGCGGGGCGTAAGTGGCATGCGTCAGGTTCTCGGATACGTGGGTCGGACGTGTCGTGGTGCGAGAAAACGTGTCAATCATGCGAAGAAGAGGGTGACGTGGCCGTCTCCGAACCATGTGTATACGAACGTGGGGCGTAACCCTCTACGCAGCGCGTTCCCCTTCGGACCAATCTCGATATTTGGGCCATGAATTTCTAAACTTCATAACTTTCGCCTACGAGCTCCGTTTTTGACGGTCTTTATATCCACGCGTAGGTGAGATCAAGCTCTACAACTTTTGTTTAGAATTTGTTGGCTAATTTTGACTTTATTTTTAATGTTATATTTTTAACAGGCCGGGATAGGAAAAGTCCGTTAAAAATTCATAACTCTTCATCCGACGTCCGTTTTCGTCTGTCTTTTTGCCGTTGGATTTCTTTTGATAAGATCTCCGATTCTCGTTTAGGTTGTTTTGGCCAAAAGTTGCTCGATCTAAATTTCGAGTTTTTAGTTGTCTACTGCTAAACCGAAACTTAGAAAAATTATAACTTCCTCATACGAAGTCAGATTTGGATGTTCTTTTTATGTAAACTCTCGGTTTAACATATTCTACGACTTTTATTTTGATTGTTAAGGCTAAAAAGCATTCGATTGTAAACTCACTTTTTACGTCGCTCAGCGTTGTGTCGGTTTTATCGCGGATCTTCGATTGGTCATAACTTCTTCGTTATAACTCGGATTTCGGTGTTCTTTATATGTACGAAAACCTAGTTACGATCTCTACCACTTTATTTATCCCAATTAATATTTTTGAACAATTTATTTTTGACCTAAATTTGACTGGTGTTACAGTGTAGATGGTACAGCGGACCCCATAGAGGTAGTGTCGCCAAATCTTGAGGGCAAAAACAACTGCCCCCAACTCCAGGTCATGTGTCGGGTAATTCATCTCGTGAGGTTTCAGCTGCCTCGAGGCGTAAGCGATTATGCGCCCTCTCTGCATCAACATTGTGCCTAAGCTCGTGATAGACGCGTCACAATACACTACGAAATCCTCAACACCCTCTGGCAGGGTCAATATCGGTGCCTCACTCAACTTCTGACTCAAAGTCTTGAATGTTGCCTGCTACTCAGGCCCCCAGCGAAATGTCACCGATTTCTTGGTTACTCGGGTCAGTGGAACAACAATCTTGGAGAAATCCAATATGAATCTCCGATAATAACCCGCCAGACCAAGAAAACTCAGAATCTCGGATTGAGACCTCGGAACCTCCCACCTCATCATGGCCTCTACCTTGGCCGGATCGACCAATATACTGTTCTGGTTGACGAGATGCCCCAGAAACTGCACCTCGCGCATCCAACACTCGTATTTGAAGAACTTTGTGAAAAGTCTCTCCTTCCTCAACGTCTCCAGCACCTCCCTCAGGTGCTCCTCGTGCTGCTCCTGAGTCTTGGAATACACCAAGATGTCATCAATAAAAACTATCACAGACCGATCCAGCATCGGTCTGCACACACGGTTCATGATATCCATGAATGCAGTAGGAGCATTGGTGTGCCCAAACGGCATCACCACGAACTCGTAATGACCATATCGAGTCCGAAAGGTTGTCTTCTGTACATCCTCGTCTCTGACTCTCATCTAATGGTAGCCTGATCGCAGGTCAATCTTGGAAAACCAAGATGCTCCCTGAAGCTGGTTGAATAAGTCATCAATCCTCGAGAGGGGATAACGGTTCTTCACCATTACCTTATTCAGCTCTCGGTAATCTATACACATCCGATGTGACCCGTCCTTCTTCTTCACAAACAAAATCAGGGCTCCCCATGGCGAACTGCTTGGCCTGATCAACCCCTTGTTTAACAGCTCCTGCAGCTGTGTAGACAACTCCTGCATCTCAGGAGGTGTCATCCGATATGGTGCATTGGCTATCAGAGCCGCACCAGGAACTAGGTCAATCCTGAACTCTACCTGCCTCTTCGGGGGTACCCCAGGCAAATCCTCTGGGAACACGTCCGGGTACTCTCGTACGATCGGTACATCGTGTACGGTCGCCGTACCCTTCTCCCGGGTATCCATGACATAGGCGACATAACCTGCGCAACCTTGTTGAAGGTAGCATCTCTCCCTCGCTGCCGAACACAAGATCAGTCTACCTTGCGGCCTCTCGCCCTGAATCACCAACCCTCCCACACTTGGGGTCCTAACTCGCACTAGTTGTCGCTCGTAGTCGATCACTTCCCCATTAGGGTTCAACCAGTCCATACCCACAATAACCTTATTCCCTCACAGGGGAATAGGGACTAAATCCACAGAATACTGTTCATCGAACAGCTGTAGTGTACATCCCCGATGAACCCTCGCGACCCGAACGGTCCTATCATCCGCAATCTCTACATCAAGGGGACATTCCATCTCCCCTGGAGCTCCAACAAATCGCTTGCTAAGCACGAGCGATACAAAGGATCGGGTAGCCCCCGAGTCAAATAATATCAGCACTGGGATACCGTTCACATGGAACGATCCTTAAACAAGATACATGGAATATAAATATCAAAACTGACATAAAATAAAAACTAGAAAGAAGAAACATACCCATCACCACATCTAGTGCAACATGCGCCTCCTCGGCGGTCTGCTGGAAGGCTCGGCTCCTCACCATAGGAGCATCTGACTTGCCGTGTCAGCCATCTGTAATCCGCAGGGTCGCTAGAGTTGGCGCTGCCACCGGTGCTCCTGATACCAATCTTGGGCAGTGGGCCTTTTATGGCCCCGCTGATTGCACTGGAAGAAAATCATGTCTGATGTCTGAATGGTGGGGGTAGGGGCAGTACAATCCTTGCAATAGTGCCCAGTCTTGCCGCACTTGTAGCAGCCTGATCCCCCAGCTCTACACACTCCCTCGTGTGGCTTGCCGTATTTCCCACAGTGGCTCCGGCCCTACTGGCCCTTCAACCTTGAGTCGAATCCCTTGGGTTTCTTCACCGAAACCCCAGTCGTCTTCCCAGTCTCCGCCTTCCTCTTCCTAATGTGCTCTATATCAATCTCCCTCTCTCGTGCAATGGCTATCATATCATCCAAAGTCGGGCACGCCGAGTAACTGACATATTTCTGAATGTCAGCTCTCAACATATCATGGTACCGGGTTTTCTTCATCTCCTCATCACCCGCGTATTGAGGCACCAACAAGGCCCTCTCTCTGAACTTGGCGGTAATCTCCGCCACCGTCTCAGTAGTCTGTCTCATATCCAAAAACTCCCTGGCCAGCTGCTGAACCTCCACAGCTGGCGCAAACTCGGTCCGGAACCTGGACATAAAATCTGACCAGTTCATGGGCTCAATGGTTGGGGCTCCTAAAGTATCACCGACTGCCTTCCACCAGTCTCTAGCTCGCTCCCTCAAACACCCAGCAACAAACCTAACCTTCGACCCCACAGGGCAGAAGCTCGTCACCCGTGCAGACTTGATGTCCGCAATCCATCATCTAGCTACAATGGGGTCCTTCACCCCGCTGAATTCTGGTGCTCCGCATCCCCTAAAATCCTTAAATGAGAGTGTACGAGTCCCAGACTGTCCAGGTACCATCTCACTCTTGAATGCCCTAAGTTGATCCTCCATCAACTCAATGATACCCTCCTTGGTCGACCCGAAAATCACCGGGATCGCCTCAAGGATGCCTCTCGTAATCTCGGATGCATTGAACTCGCACAATCCATCATCAGTCGGTTCGGAACCCGTACCCCAACTAGACCCAGATCCTGAGCCCCCTGCTCCATGTCGTGTCACCGCCATTCTGAAACAAACCATACAATCGTCATGGTCATACCTAATCATCGAGAGGTCTCACACTCTGCCACTCCTGGTTCCCCGCAGCTCTCCAAGAGTTAAGTACAGATCCTCTGCTTTCAGTAGTACAGGCCCATACTACCTTCCACATATATCCGTACCTTCCTCGTGGGTTGCCTTGGGTTACCAAAGCCGCTTCTTATCCATGAATACAATTCTCAATCAAATAATCCTTGTCACCACTCTCATCCTAATCTTACCCTAGGGTAATCTCCGTCCGCCATCAGCTGCATAAGAAGTCCCTGCTATCTCTCCCTAACTATCTCACGAATACCATTACATACTACTAATACCAGATAATTCTTCGAATGAGAGGTCTCTCCCTACAACGGTTAGACTCAGACGAGAGCTGCGAAATAGGGCTAAACCTAACCTTCTGAAATTATTTAGTCCTTGTAATATGTAACTTAGCATATTCGTTTACTAGTTAGTTAAAGATAACTAGAACTCCTAAAAGCACAAAGCAAGCAGCATTCGAGCATTGAGTAACCAAAACCAAGCATATCCAAGTCATGCCATCATGTCACTGACTATTCAGTACTAGAATGTAGTTCAATAAGCACATACAGTATGCATACAAGGCATCCTTCCTAGATCCTTAGCCCTAATCTAGCATGCAATTCTCATAACCATATCATATATTATAATAAACATGTGTGGTATCTTGGGGAAAACTTACTTGAGCTCGGCCGATTGCACGCATAACACTCCTTGTTCTTTATCAAAACCCTTAATTTTAAATTTTAGAAAAAATATTTTTCTTGTAAAAACCTCTCAAACCCTCGATTTGAGTCCAGACACCCCCGAAAGTGTGTCTGAATCCCTCAAACCAAGGCTCTGATACCAACTTGTAACTTCCCAAAATTCATGACCAACAAATTTCATTTTTAATTAAGTATTGATAAAACAGTAGTCTGAAAACATCGATAGTGTCATTCCATATCATAATCAAAACCCATACGTCAATAACCAAAACATTTCATAAGAAAACAATGTGAGAGTAAAATTCCCAAAGATCTCATATGCGGAAAAATCATAGTGTGATGCGCTGCGATCATGCCGGCTCCTTTCCTTTCGAATAAGAAGTACCTAAAACCAAAACTAAAAATTGTAAGCATGAAGCTTAGTAGTTCCCCCATCATACCACATAACAACATACTGCCAGGCATATCTGGGTGCCCGGCCTACCCTGTCAGGCATATCTGGGTGCCCGACCTACCTTGTCAAGCATATCTGGGTGCTCGACCTACCCTTTCAGACATATATGGGTGCCCGACGTACCCTCCGCTGTATTTCAACTGGTTACGGGGTCTATTTTGCCCCTACCACTACCACATAATAACATAGCATAAACATACTGTCAGGCATATCTTGGTGCCCAACCTACCCTGTCAGGCATATCTGGGTGCCCAACCTACCCTGCCAAGCGTATATGGGTGCTCGACCTACCCTCCGGTTTAGCTCAACTGGTTACGGGGTCTATTTCAACCCCTACGACTACCACGTAATAACATAGCATATAAGCACATAAATCTCATCAGGTAGTGGCATACCAGACAATTATCACGCAGACAATTATCTCTACTACAAACAACTACTAATGGGTCGGCATTGGTGCCTTCGACCCACTCATACAGGGAAGGTAACTCACCTCGAATACTGGAAAGTAGCTGAAAAGTCCTCGGCTTCGAATATCAACCTAACTCAAACTCCTAAACAAAAAAGATTTCATTTAAGTATCCTTTCATACTCATAACCCCTTAAGGGTCAGCTTTGGTCAAAGTCAAAGTCAAAGTCAACATTCCGAGTTGACTCAACTCGCCGAGTTACTCTTCAACTCGTCGAGTCCCTCTTTTTCCAACAGAGTCGTGACACTTCCAGAACAACTCGTCGAGTTCTCTTATGAACTCGTCGAGTTCTTCAGTCTGTCAACCTTCTTAATGCATTAAATCCCTATTCTTCAAACCAAGGCCCTATCTTCTAGATCCAAGCTGGAAATACATCTAGAAGGGTAAAGTTTCCAACTTTACGCATTACGGACCTCTCCCCAATGCATAAAACTCAAACCCTAGCCCCAAAATGACTTAGATCCAACTCCAAAGGCCATCAATACTTCACGATAGACCCTAAGTGTTGGGTTTTGAGCATTCTAACACTCCTATGGTGTACATGCAACCCTATAAACCTTGGATCTATATTTTCTCTATTATACATGCAAATATTAACTATTCCAAGGTTTCATACTAACTAGCGTATTAAGAAGCACCTATACTACAAAGTTCTAGTTAGATGACATACATTTTGATGTAGCTTGATGTCTTCAAGCTTTAAGAGCTTAGCCCCAATAGTGTGGAAGCCTCAAATGGAATCACAAATCACCAAAACACCTTGGAAGAACTTGAGAGAATATGTATGCACACTAAAATCGTCCCACTCTTATTTTCATACACTTGTTCCAATTTTGTGAGCCAAGGACCCCTTTATATATTATGGAGGATTAGGGTTACATCCATGTAAACTCTAATACCCATGACCTTTCATTTATATAGGATCCATGGGTTAAAAGCTCCATGGACCATCCATGAAAGCTTAGCCCAACCTAAATGAACTTGGCCCATTCCATATATATAAGAGTCCATATTTAATTAGTTCTTTTTGATCACTTAATTAATTCTAAATTAATTCTTGATCAATACTAATTAAATAATATGATTCCATATTAATATATTAGAACTTATAATATATTAATATAAATCATAAATATACTATTCTCAAAAGACTATCCATATAAATTATGCCGGTGAAGTGCAACCCAAATGGACCATGCCGGGTCGGGTCAAATACATACCAAATATAGTTATGGACTTAGACATTAATCCAACAGTCTCCCACTTGGATAAGTCTAAAACTATTACTGAGTATGACTTCAAAACCTAACTGGCAATCGTAGCTCTTAAAGCCGCTGTCGAACTCTGACCTTGTCAATGACTTGTCCATTAGATAAGGGATCATATATTCCTCCATTCTAGATATCATATGGACTGAGACATGGATTATAATCATTCTCTCTGTCCATTTGTTGTTTCCTGATTTTCGATTTATGATGACTGACTGATTGAACAAATCAAATCAGTCCTGGCTTGGCCAAGCACTCACATGTGTCATTGCTAAATCATCGAGGGGCCCACAGATATCGCTTTTATCCCGAAGGTAAAAGGAATGGATAAACTTCGACTCATATGGCTTGTTCTACTACTTGTTGGATCATACACAAAGGCATGTTTTATAACATCGAGTTACCAATGCGTTTTCGTGCAATCAATGTATAACCAACTCATAGTAACAACTCATATCTCTAGGTTTTAAGAATATAAGATATTATCGTCTCATGATCACTCGTGATAAAATCCATGAAGTGATTCAAATGAGCGTGGGTTGAATCCAATACTCAGAACTTATGAGCACTCATGAGTGTTGTAGCACCACTTTGTCCACCAACTTGGACCTCTACAAACCAACCCATGACAGTCTTGATTCATATCTACTTCCAACATATGACCGACTGTGGATGGTTTGAATAACTTAATCATTCAGGAAGAGCGACTTAGTTATTCTGGAAGTCAAAACATGCAAAGTGAAACACAAGAATAAATGAATCAAATATGGTATCAAACCCTATGAATATAAATAAACACTTTTATTTATCACCATACTGATTACTCATTATTCATTGTTTCGGTTTTATCAACTTTATACTTGAATTAAAAACACAAGTTGTCCTATGCACCAAGCATGTACACTATGTTTTTCTTAAACAATAGCTTTGCCATACACCAAGTATGCACTCTATGTTTGTCTATGATCCTTACTGATGGGTTTTGAGCATTCTAACACTTCCTAAGTGTACATGCAACCCTAATAACCTTGAATCTATGTTTTCTCTATATACATGCAAATTTCTTTTCAAGGTTATTTCCTAACTAGCATGGCATGGGGATTACATAGAACATAAAACTAGTAGAAATACATACCTTGTTGTTGCTTGGATTCCTTCAAGACTTTGTGAGCCTAGCACCCCAAATGTTGTGCCTCAAATGCTTCACACAACACCACAAGACTTGGAATAACTTGAGAGAATACTTCTTACACTTGAAAATCGGTTATGCCCTCACTAGAAAAACTAGGTCACGATTTTGCTAGCCATAGGGTTCCTTTTATAGTGTTGTCACAATTAGGGTTTACATATGAATGCCCTTAATTGTCATGACTCTTGATTTCTCATGACCCATGGGTTTGTAACTCCCATGGACTATCCATGGAGCTCCATATGGTTATAACCAAACCCATAAACCATGGATCATTAATCCACCATAAAAGAATTGATGATTGTCATAATCAACCCTATATATTTAATTAGTCTCACTTTGATCACCAAATTAATACTAGATTAATACTTGATCAATACTAATTAAATAATACTATTATTAATATATTAGAACTTATAATATATTAATAATCATAAGTGCCTTATTCTCTCATCTAGTCTATCCAAGTATTGCAATGCCATGCAACCCAAATGGACCATGCCGGGTCGGGTCAAGTACATACCAAATAAAGTTATGGACATAGACACTATATCCAACAGTCTCCCACTTGGATAAGTCTAATAACTATATTTGCAAATATGACTTCAAAATCCGACTAGCAATCGTAGCTCTTTCAAAGTCTCTCGGAACTGAGATGATGATGATACGCCATTTAAGATAAGTGATCATATAATCCTCTGTTCTCATGACATCAGCCGGACAAACACATGGAACATGGTCTTACTTATTGTCTAGCATTTGTTTCTCGATCTCTGATTTGTTTCGACATAGAACTAAATTGAACACATCAATTAGGTTCTGACCGGGCCCGGTACATAGGTCAAAACCAAATCATCGAGGGGCCCAGATATCGCTTCTATTTCTAGAAGGAACAGATAAACTTCGACTGATATGCTTGTACTAACTACTTGTTGAATTATTCACAAAGGCACGTTTTATGACATCGAGTTACCAATGCGTTTTCGTGCAATCAATGAATAACCAACTCATAGTCAACAACTCATATCTCTAGGTTTGAAGATTTATATGATATTACCGTCTCACGATCACTCGAGATAAATTCCATGAAGTGATGCAAGTGAGCGTGGGTTGGATCCAATACTCAACCCTTATGAGTACTCATGAATGTTGTAGCAACCATTGCATTGTCCAAAGCACTTTTAGACAAATCATACAAGCCAAATTCATGACAGTCTTAAATCAATACTTACTTCCAAAGTTTGACTGACTGTGGATGGTTTGAATAATAACATAATTATTCTGGAAGTAAAAACATGCAAAATTGAAACATAGTAAACAAGCAACACAAGATAGTAACACCTTACTCATAAATAAATAACAACTTTTATTTATCATCAAATGTCAATTACATTTTACAAGTTTCAGGAATCTAATTATTGAAACTAATATCATCCTTCAGCCCAATGCGCCTCGCATACTGTAAATGCTTAACCCTGCTCGGTCCCTTCGTGAGGGGATCTATCGGGTTCTCATCTGATGATACCCTCTTAGCCACGAGGAGTCCTTCTTCTATTCGATGTCTGATGAAATGGTATTTTCTGTCAATGTGCCTAGATCTCCCGTGATCTCTCGGTTCCTTAGCCAAAGCAACCGCACTTTCGCTGTCACAGAAAATTTCCATTGGCTCCTTTATAGCTGGTACAACTCCAAGGTCTTCGATGAAGTTCTTTAGCCATATCGCCTCCTTAGCTGCTTCACTTGCTGCTATGTACTCTGATTCACAAGTAGAATCAGCTACTGTCTCCTGCTTGGAACTTTTCCAAGTAATTGCCCCTCCATTTAGGATAAAGACCCAGCCTGACTGAGAGCGGAAATTATCCCTATCAGTCTGGAAGCTAGCATCGCTATATCCTTCCACTCTCAAGTCATCACTGCCTCCGAGGGTAAGGACACAATCCTTAGTCCTCCGCAGATACTTGAGAATGTTCTTTACCGCTGTCCAGTGTGCCTTGCCAGGGTTCCCTTGATATCTACTGACCATGCTCAAAGCAAATGCCACATCAGGGCGAGTACAAGTCATAACATACATGATCGAGCCCACAGCGGAAGCATATGGTATATGACTCAACTCAGCTATCTCAGCCTCTGTACTCGGACTCTGAGTCTTACTCAGCTTGGCATTACCCTGGATGGGTAATTCCCCTTTCTTGGATTCTTGGATTCTTGCATGCTGAACCTCTTCAGCACCTTATCCAAGTAAGTACTTTGACTAAGTCTAATTAGTCTCTTACTCCTATCTCTCAATATCCTTATCCCTAGGATATAGGCAGCTTCCCCAAGGTCCTTCATAGCGAAACACTTCCCAAGCCAGGACTTAACCTCCTGCAAGGTTGGGACGTCGTTTCCTATGAGAAGTATGTCATCCACATACAACACCAAGAAGCTAACTATGCTCCCACTAGCCCTGACATACACACAAGACTCATCCTCACTCTTAGAAAAGCCAAACTCTTTGACTTTCTCATCAAAGCAAAGATTCCATCTGCGAGATGCTTGTTTCAATCCATAAATGGATTTATCAAGCTTACACACTCTATTAGGGTATCTTGTATCGACAAACCCCTCTGGTTGAGCCATGTAAACATCCTCAGCCAACTTTCCATTAAGGAAAGCGGTTTTGACATCCATTTGCCATATTTCATAATCATGAAATGCAGCTATGGCTAACAATACTCTAATAGATTTAATCTTAGCTACTGGTGAGAAGGTCTCATCATAGTCAACTCCCGAAGTTTGAGTAAAGCCCTTCGTAACCAGTCGCGCTTTGTAAGTATGTACCTTCCCATCCATGTCGGTCTTCTTCTTGAAGATCCATTTGCACCCAACTGTCTTACGACCTGGTACATTGTCAACCAAGTTCCAAACTTGATTGTCATACATGGACTGAATCTCGCTGTCCATAGCCTCCTTCCATTTAGCAGACTCAGGGCCTGCCATGGCTTCCCTGTAATTATTAGGTTCATCCAAATCTATTAGTGTACTATCACTAATAAATGTATCACCTTCAGTGGTGATGTGATAACCATAATAAAAATCAGGTGTGTTCCTCACCCTAGTGGAACATCTTGGAGGTACAGACTCATCTATCGGATCAACAGGAGCTCCTCCTCAGGTTGGTCAATAGCATTTGAGGTTCCTTCACCACTTGACTCTTGAAGCTCTTCAAGGTCAATTTGCCTCCCACTGTCCCCTTGGCTTATGAATTCTCTCTCACGAAAGACTCCTCTTCTTGCTACAAAAACCACATTATCACTGGGTCTGTAGAAGAGGTAACCAAAGGATCTCTGTGGGTAGCCGATGAAAATACACCTCTCACTTCGAGGTTCAAGCTTATCATGAGTCTCACGCCTCACGAAAGCTTCACAACCCCAAATCTTGATGTGGTCCAAATTGGGAACTTTCCCAGTCCACATCTCGTGAGGTGTTTTGGCAACCTTTTTAGTAGGGACTAGATTAAGGATATGGGCGGCAGTCTCTAAGGCATACCTCCAGAAAGAGATTGGTAACGAAGCTCGACTCATCATGGAACGAACCATATCCAACAAGGTTCGATTGCGCCTCTCAGCTACACCATTCAACTGTGGTGTTCTGGGAGGTGTCAATTGTGAGACAATCCCACATTCCTTAAGATAGTCAAGGAACTCAATGCTAAGATACTCTCCTCCCCGATCGGATCGGAGCATCTTGATGTTCCTGCCCAATTGATTCTCCACTTCCTGCTTAAACTCTTTGAACTTTTCAAAGGTTTCTGACTTATGCTTGATTAAGTAAATATATCCATATCTACTGTAATCATCAGTAAAAGTCACATAATAGCGATTAGCATCCCTTGTAGCAACTCTGAAGGGCCCACACACATCCGTGTGTACAAGGTCCAACAAACCTTCACCCCTATCACAAGTACCTGTGAAGGGTGACTTTGTCATTTTTCCAAGTAAACAAGACTCGCAACTATCATCTGACTTGAGGTCAAATAATTCCAAGGCTCCAGCCTTTTGGAGTTGGCCTATGCGCTTCTTGTTAACATGTCCAAGACGACAATGCCACAAGGATGCTTTATCCAAGCTATCTGAAGAATCAATATACAACACATTATTTCCTAGATTGTCTACAACATTCACGGCTTCATATACACCATCACAAGGTAATGCTTTAAAGTAAAATACATCATGGTAGTAAACATTAATAGCACCATTTTTTATTATCAAATGAAAATGAAAAACCTTGTTTGTACAAGCCATGAAAAGAAATAATATTTCTTGCCATTTCGGGCGAGTAACAACACTTATTCAAATCTAACATTAACCCATTATTAAGCAATAAAGAATAAACTCCTATCTTGGTAACAGGTGATGCTTTCCTATTGCCCATGACTAAGTTTATCTTCACGTGCTCCACTTGCTCACTTCTTCTTAGTGCCTGCAAATCAGTACAAATGTGATTACCACAACCTGTATCAAGCACCCAAGAATTAGCATTAGATGAGTTATTAGACAATATTGTGTAAATACCTGCATGGGTGGGTTTAACCTTCCCATCCTTTACATCTTGCAGATCTTTAGGGCAGCTTCGCTTGAAGTGTCCCTTATCCTGGCAATAGAAGCACTGTGCTTCCTTTGGGTTTGAAGAAGGAGTAATGGGACCTTTCTTTGTCCCACTTGAAGAGGAACCATCAAGAGTCTTACCCTTGGTACCCTTCGAAGGGCTTTTCCTCTTCTTACCCTTTCCCTGCCCAATAGCCAGAACAGGGGCTGTTGAAGGAGTAGAAGTAGCAACCGCTTTACCCTTAAGGCCATTTTCAGCTGTCCTTAAGAGTCCTTGAAGTTTGCTAAGTGTGACTTCCTCCTTGTTCATATGATAAGTCATACGAAACTGATCATAACTTGGAGGTAAGGAATGGAGAATGATGTCAATCGCCATTTCCTCAGGAAAGTCAACATTTAGCTTCAGCAACCGGTCAACGAACCTTTACATCTTCTGCAAGTGACCGGTGATGGGTTCGCCATCCTTCATCCTTGCGGTTATCATGGAGGAGATGATTTCATACCTCTCCTGACGCGCGCTCTGATGGTACCTTTCCATCAGATCCAGGTGCATCTCATAGGGGTAGAAATCTTCATAGGATTTTTGAAGTTCAGGAGTCATGGTGGCCATCATGATGCATGCTACTTTAGTAGCATCCTTTTCATGTGCAACAAACTCCGCAAACTCTTCAGGAGTAGCAGTGGCTTCATTCACAACCTTAAGCTCCCTATCGAGGACATATTCTTTGTCCTCATAGCGGGTAATCATTCTGATGTTTCTGATCCACTCATTGAAATTGGATCCATCAAAGATGACCTTACCACACAAGTTCATAAGGGAAAAGGAGCCTGTTGGGTTTGAGCCAGAAACATTGTTGGAAGACATCTGAAAGGAAAGAAAGACAAGTTTCATTAGATTAGGAATCCTTAATAATTCACCCAAATGAAATATTAAGGCTAGGATCCAACAAACTATTTATAGTTGGAAGAGGGATGCCGTAATCCATACTATAAAATATTTGAAGGTAGGTAAATGACGATTTACCAATTTCCACCATAAGAACGAAATATTTTATTATTAGGTTTTATTGGTTTTGAAACTCCTAGATCTTTTGAGATACATTGAACTTTTCAATGGCATGTTTGAATCTCGATTGTGCCCTCTCAAGTTTGTGACTGGGATGCCGAGGATCACAAACAAGGTGTGAATAACCATACAAATTGACTTGGTACCCTTAACAATATTACCTAATCGACGTGCCGGTTAACCACACACGCTCCACCGATCTATAATAAGGTCAAGTTACCCTTTGCCACTCTTACTAGTCCATGTTAGTGTGCCGGTTAACCACACACGCTCTACTAACGACTTGGTAAGGTACAAAGTGTAATTTTATGGGCTAGCATCAATTTCACATTTTCCTAAAGTAACTAAGATTGGGAATTTATAATGTATAGTTACTTTATAATTCATTATACTTTTAACGAGTATTTAAAGTCGTATCCTACCCGTTCGGCTAACGACCCTCCACCGATCAAGGAAGCGGTGGGTGAGAGTGGACACCCATTAAGTCACCATTTTATAGGCAACAACCTTATACCCCCCTTATAGACCGGCTTCGTGAATGAGGCCTACTAACGGTAAGAATGACATATTCTTATACATATCTATATAATAAAATTATAATAATAGTATAAGTGTTGATTTTTAAACTTTTTAAAAATCTAAGGTTTAATTTGGAATTAAAGTATTAAAGTGTAAGACTTTTCAAATTCCAAAACTTGAGGGCAAGATTTGAAACTATTCCAAGTCTCTTCAATCTCTTCAATTTGTAAATTATGAGTTTTAATGGTTCATAAAAAAAGAAGACTCTTCATTTTATGAAACCTCTTTAGTTCTTTAATCATAATTAAAAGAAGTGACTTTTGGTTATCCATAACTTGAGGACAAGTTATGGACACCATTAAGATCATGAATTAAACACACATGGAGGTTACACATAATTCCTATGATCTTCTAAACTCATATGCACACAAATTCATGTCAAGCAATTTCAAGAAAATCATATAAACATATACAATACTTGAAAATTGATAAAAGTCATGTAAAATGGGTTAACATAATCATTATCATTTTGAAAAACAGATTTTACAAGTCCAAAACAGATTGGGATAATGATCTTAATCCATTTTCAGCAACAAAACTCGAAAAAACTGCCCAGCACGCTCCTACTCGTCGAGTACATTATTCTACTCGTCGAGTAGGATGAATTTGTTCATGGACTCGGCGAGTCCTCCCCATGGACTCGGCGAGTCCAGTCGTCAGAGTGCAGAATTTTCGATTTTTAAGCAGTTTTGCATCAAGTATACAGAAAACAATCCTAGGCTCTGATACCACTGATGGGTTTTGAGCATTCTAACACTTCCTAAGTGTACATGCAACCCTAATAACCTTGAATCTATGTTTTCTCTATATACATGCAAATTTCTTTTCAAGGTTATTTCCTAACTAGCATGGCATGGGGATTACATAGAACATAAAACTAGTAGAAATACATACCTTGTTGTTGCTTGGATTCCTTCAAGAATTTGTGAGCCTAGCACCCCAAATGTTGTGCCTCAAATGCTTCACACAACACCACAAGACTTGGAATAACTTGAGAGAATACTTCTTACACTTGAAAATCGGTTATGCCCTCACTAGAAAAACTAGGTCACGATTTTGCTAGCCATAGGGTTCCTTTTATAGTGTTGTCACAATTAGGGTTTACATATGAATGCCCTTAATTGTCATGACTCTTGATTTCTCATGACCCATGGGTTTGTAACTCCCATGGACTATCCATGGAGCTCCATATGGTTATAACCAAACCCATAAACCATGGATCATTAATCCACCAAAAAAGAATTGATGATTGTCATAATCAACCCTATATATTTAATTAGTCTCACTTTGATCACCAAATTAATACTAGATTAATACTTGATCAATACTAATTAAATAATACTATTATTAACATATTAGAACTTATAATATATTAATAATCATAAGTGCCTTATTCTCTCATCTAGTCTATCCAAGTATTGCAATGCCATGCAACCCAAATGGACCATGCCGGGTCGGGTCAAGTACATACCAAATAAAGTTATGGACTTAGACACTATATCCAACACTTACTTTGTGAAATAAACCAATTGAACTTAATTTCAATGATTCTAATTTCACACTCCCAAATCCTTATCGAAAAATGTGAGAATTTCAAATTCCTATCATTTATCGAAATCTGTTTAGATTTTAAACTTATATGCACTGACCCTCCTGTAATGAATATGTACAAAGTCACAAAGACTTGTCAACAGTCATTATAAGGTATTCCAATGGAGATCAACTCCATGGAAACTAAGTCTCATATTCAAAGTACATTGCTTTGGACATGCTTCTTGCATTAAGTTTTCTAATCTTACACAGATAACTTCCACCTATGGAGACAACTCCATATTCTTATTTTGACTATCACTTCTAAATAAGAGATGCCTCTTTTCAGAATATGTCAATATGGTCCTTCCAAAATTAGCACTATACTTCCAACTGTCCCTGAGCAACCAATCTTTGGTAAACCTCAGATTGTCCTCGACAATTGCTTAATCATTTTAGTCATACCCAATTCTAGACCTTTTCCCTTCTTAATGCCTCTGGGCATTTGGAAAAATTTAGAAATGACAAATATTATAGCACATGCAATCGACCCTGTACCCAAAGCAAATGGTACACGATTCATGATGTCTCACATAAAGACATGATTCTAGACCAGTCTTTTGCTACAATATTTTTATTTGCCATGTTTTCAAAATTTGACTATGAAGAGGGATGCCGTAATCATAATCGAATTTTGAGAACGCAATATATAAAATTTCCTTAAGTTGAACCAATCCAACATGAAATTCATATATATATTCTTGACTAAAGATGATTAAGGTCTCAATCTAAGCCTTTAGAACTGAAATGAAGTATATCCTCTCCCTTAATTATAGCAAAACAACTTTTTCAATCCCTGCAGCCTCACGAATTGAAACTTTTGTTTTCTATAATTAACATTGCTAACTTGCAACACTAACAATAATTATCATGCTCCCACTAACATGATGATTATTAGCATAACACTTATGCTCCCACTAGCTTTGACATGTACTCAGAAATCAGCTGGACTTCTAGAAATCAATACTTTATTGACTTTCTTACCAAAGTTCAGATTTCTGATACGAGATGCTTTGATAAAACTTTATCAAAATCATACACCTTTCCTTAGATAGCATGCATGTGTGTCTAAACAATTTCAGAACTATGAAAAGGGATGTCGTAATCATAGTCTCAATTGTTTAGACCTTTTGCCATCTGCTTCAAATCTACTTGGTGGAAGTGTTTCCTCACCATCATTTTCATGAATCGGAGAGAAACCTTATGACCCTTACATTTTATGGTGTATGTGTTCTTATCCATGTGAATCGTCAAAACCATAGTCACAAGACAAGGATAATGACAAATCCAAACTCATATGGACTGAACTTATGCAATCTTAACTTCTTGCCACCTAGCAGTACAGGGCCTGCCATTGCTTCCAAGTTGTTATGCAACCAATTGAGAACTTTCAGAACTCCTATGCAAAGCCAACTTTAACTGGAATGGGCACAGAATATGTCAACGCGATAGGTTATAAACCTCAAGTCGTGTGCTAGTGAAGAACCTCAGGTTTTATTCTTGATTAGTTCTTGAAATTCTTTTTAGGATCTTTAAGACTCCCACTATCCTCTTGACATATAAGACTATCTTGCCAAATATTCAAGAGATAGTGCGGATTCTTTATCAAGACAAACACTTCACACAATTGGCCTTAGTTGGTCTTTGTTTTATCCAAAACATCACAACTTACCAATTTCAAATGTACAAGAGTAGGACACTTTTACTCTTACATTTGACAAGTTTTTTAAACCTTTCTTTAAGATATGTCACTCAAGTTACAATCTTGGAGTATGACTCTAAGAATTGTTTTGGAACGAAGTATGACTCATCTTCCTGATCTAACCATTTCAACAATTCATGACTCCTCTTCTTAGTCATAAGAATGCACTAAGATGACCTTTAGAGGACTAATTGTGATATGATTTCTAAATCATTAAGATGATCACAAACATGATACTAAAGTACTCTCCCATCTTTTCAGATTTGAGAAACTTTTATCTTTCTGCCTAATTTGATTCTTCCCATTCGTTCTACAATACATTGAGACTTTTCCAATGTTTCAGAATTATACTTAAACTTGTAAGTATAACCATATTTACTAAACTTTAGTAAATCAAATAGTCTTAACGAGCTTTGTGGTGGACATGACCAGTGCACAAGAATGTGTACTCGATCCCTTTAGTCCTTCACTTGACTCACACATCCATGTGAACAAGTAATTAGTCTTGATTTTCCAATGCTTGAAAGTTCTCATTCATCATACTATTCAACTTGCATGATTCCAAGTTTCGGTCCAATTGAAACTTGCGTGATGAGGAACTTTCTTGATTTGGTAAATTTAGACACTACCACAAATGAAATTATCAAATCCATTTTCCAATATTGATGTCAGTGGAATCATATAAGCAACAATTTTCCACAAATGCCATTGTAAGGATACTTCAAATAAATAAAATTAAACAATTTTCTTTTATTTTAAAACTTTGCGGAAAAACTTATCCTTACAATCCACATGGAAAATTGTTGTTATCTATTCCTTAGCAATATATCATAACTTCTTAAGCAACTACTCAAAATTCTGATGCGATCGAAATCCACCTTCGCGATCAGAATCAACATATACTTCCTTTAAGATTTCTCTCTATTCTTTGATTCTTAAAACATCAACATGTGACCTAGTCACATCATGTAATGAGGATCTCAGAATAGAACTTAACAAAGTTAGATGATGGGCTCTACCTGATGTAGAGTCAAACTTATTGACTTTAACATCCTTAGGTAAATTTGGCAGCTTTGCAATCAACGCCCCTTCCTTTGGCAAAATAAACATATGGACCCTTTGGTAATGGGACTATCTCAGACTTAGCCTTTCTCTTTACCATTTGGTCAACCAGGTTGACTATGGCCAATCCCTTTCCATTGGGAAGAGAATGTTTTTTCTGGATTTCCAGTGTCACCATTGTCACTGTCCATAAAGTTTTTGGGAAGTTGATCTTCTAATCAAATTTGCTTTACTATCGTTCCAAATCATTGCTGATTCAGCAGCACCAAGCAAATAGATATGATCATTAAGGTTCATGTCATAGTCTGTTTCATATTAGTCCCAAAGGAACTCAGTATGTGACTTAGAAAATGATTGAACATCCAACTTTCTCAAGACTTTGACACCCAACTCTCCCGGCTTGTCTATATGTAACTTCATCTCTAAGATGTGATCACACATAGACCTTGCTTGCCATTAGGGCTTGAGTGACCTTGAACTTGTGGGTTAGGGAGAATAATTAGAGGAGGTGGAGGAAGAGAAGTATGACTTCCATGAGCCAAACTCGGGAAGTCATATTCATTAGGAAAGCTTGGTTTGGGAAGATCATTGTTGTCTAAACCAGACATCAACAATGGGATAAATTCACGTAAAGTTGATTTAAGTCCTTAATATAACACCCAATATGATATATTAAGGCTAGGACCCAACAAACTATTTTATAACTTGGAAGAGGGATGCCGTAATCCAAGCTATAAAATATTTGAAGGTAGGTGAATGATGATTCACCAATTTCCACCAAGATAAACGAAATATATTATTAGGTTTTAATTGGTTTTGAAACTCCTAGATTCTTTTGAGATTCATTGAACTTTTCAATGGCATGTTTCAATCTCGAGTGTGCCCTTCAGGTTTTGTGACTGGGATGCCGAGGATCACAAAACAAGGTGTGAAGTAACCATGCAAATATACTTGGTACCCTTAATATTTACCCCTCAATCGATGTGCTGGTTAACCACACACGCTCCAACAATACTATGATAAACATTAAGTTACCCTTTGCCTACCTTGTTAAGTCCAGGTTAGTGTGCCGGTTAACCACACACGCTCCACTAACAGCTTAAACAAAGTGCAAAGTGTAATTTCATGGATTAGCACCTTATTCACATTTTCCTAAGTAACTAAGATTGGGAATTTATAAGTGTTTAGTTACTTAGTATTTATCATTATACTTATAATGAAGGGAGAATTATAGTCCTTGTCCTACCTGTTCGGCTAACGACCCTCCACCGGTCAAGGAAGCGGTGAGTGAGAGTGGACACCCATTAAACTGCCATTTTATAGGCAGTAACCTTATACCCCCCTTATAGATCGGCTTCGTGAATGAGGCCTACTAATGGTAAGACGACTTGCTCTTATACATATATTAAACTTTTAATATTATAATAGTATAAGGGTGTATTTTAGACATTTAAAATACTTGGTGGTTTAATCTATTAATTAAACTAGACTTTTAATTTAATTAAACTCAAACCATATATTTATGAATTAATAATACTCTTTTAATTAAACGCTTTAATTAACTATTAATAAAGTCCATAAGAGTTAATTTGAACTATTCAACAAAACATCATAATTCCAATTATTAAACTCAAAATTAAAACCATTTAATTAATTGTTTAAGTTATGAACCCAAGAGTTTTAGAATTCAATTCTTTTTTTCATAAAAAAATTTTCTCAAATTCCAAAACTTGAGGGCAAGTTTTGTAATTCTTGAAAACCTTTGGATTCCATAACTTATGGAATTAATGGTGTTTTGTGATGAAACTTTTCATGTTCCATAACTTAAGAACAAGTTATGGAATTCTTTAAAACATTAACACCAAATTTTGTCACTCCATAAAAACTTTAAATCAAAAAAAAAAATTAAAACTTTCATATCCATAACTTATGGAAGTTTCAAAAACCCTTAAGATCACAACTTTAAAAAAAACTTTTGAGCTCCAAAATTTTATGACAAAATATGTAACTCCTTAAAACATTTAGATTAAACTTTTAAAACTAATAAAATAATCATATCATTTTATCTTTTACTAAATTTGACCTAATTCAATTCATATAACAAATGATTCAAATTTTACAAATAATTCGTTTTTCACAAAACAAGTAATTATCTTAAAATTTGACAAACGCCATGTTTTTTTTTCCTTTTTTTTTTTCAACTTGAAAATAAAACATTTGCATCAATATAACAGAAAACAACCAGGCTCTTATACCACTGTTGGGTTTTGAGCATTCTAACACTCCTATGGTGTACATGCAACCCTATAAACCTTGGATCTATGTTTTCTCTATTATACATGCAAATATTAACTATTCCAAGGTTTCATCCTAACTAGCATATTATGAAGCACCTATACTACAAAGTTCTAGTTAGATGACATACCTTTTGATGTAGCTTGATGTCTTCAAGCTTTAAGAGCTTAGCCCCAATAGTGTGGAAGCCTCAAATGGAATCACAAATCACCAAAACACCTTGGAAGAACTTGAGAGAATATGTATGCACACTAAAATTGGCCCACTCTTATTTTCACACACTTGTTCCAATTTTGTGAGCCAAGAACCCCTTTTATATATTATGGAGGATTAGGGTTACATCCATGTAAACCCTAATACCCATGACCTTTCATTTACATAGCATGGACCATCCATGAAAGCTTAGCCCAACCTAAATGAACTTGGCCCATTCCATATATATAAGAGTCCATATTTAATTAGTTCTTTTTGATCACTTAATTAATTCTTGATCAATACTAATTAAATAATATGATTCCATATTAATATATTAGAACTTATAATATATTAATATAAATCATAAATATACTATTCTCAAAAGACTATCCATATAAATTATGTCGGTGAAGTGCAACCCAAATGGACCATGCCGGGTCGGGTCAAGTACATATCAAATATAGTTATGGACTTAGACATTAATCCAACAATAAGGTCATAGATTTGGACTCAAGGGACAAATTGGTCACGTAAAGTTCCCATCTTGCTCGCATGCATGACCTAACGGTGCTTAGAAATCTGAAATGATGGTCCAAAGGTTGCATGGGACTTCCATGGCCATAAAGTTAGCACCTTTATGCCATGAAGTCCCCTCCTGACCCTAGATCTGAAGGGTTTGCCCAAAAGGGACGTCCAAATTCCAACAACCAGTATACTTGGACCAAAACATGAAAGAAAGCATCCTAAAACTAGATCTAAGCATGCGATGGACAAGGTTGAAGCTTTATACCTCAGATGAATCAGAAATGAAGCCCAACTTCTGGATCTACTCTCCTCCCACATGTTCTTGTTCCTCCTTCAAGCTTCTTCTTCTTCAAACTCACCAAGAATTCACAAGATTAGCTTACAAACACCAAAAATAGCTTAGGGTTTCAAGATTAGGGTTTTGGATAGTGGAGGCTGGAGATGAGGCCAACACCTTGGGGTTAAGGTGTTTAAATAGGGTGTAAAACCCTTGAATTTGGGTTTCATTTCTGCCAGTCTACTCGTTGAGTTGAGGCCTCCCAACTCGTCGAGTAGGTTTCCAAAACCTGCGGTCCAATTCATCTCTACTCGACGAGTTTGGGGCCTATGACTCGTCGAGTTTCTATACAAAAGTGAATAATTATGAGTTAAATACATACCAGGAACCAGGCATTACAATTATCCCCTACTTTTCTCAGACTTCATCCTCAAAGTCTGCTACGGCTGGAAAAAGCTTTGGGTAGTGCTCCCTAATCTCATTTTCCGGCTCCCACGTCCATTCTGAGCCCTTGCGGTGCTACCACTGCACCTTCACCAACTCTACCCTCTTGTTCCTCAGATCCTTCGTCTTCCTGTCGAGAATGGATACCGTTCTCTCGATGTAGTTTAGGCTATCATCCACCTGAATATCCTCCAAAGGAACCACCGCGGTATCATCGACTATGCACTTCTGTAGCTACGAAACATGAAAAGTGTTGTGGATCTCTATAAGTTCTTCCGAAAGTTCCAACCGATACGCCACCTTGCCCACCCGGGATATAACCCTGAAAGGTCTGATATACCTGGGGACCAGCTTGTCCCATTTTATGAATCGGATGACACCTTTCCAAGGTGACACCTTCAGAAGGACCATGTCCCCGACCTGAAACTCTAAGTCCGATTGGTGTCTGTCGGCGTAGCTCTTCTGCCGACTGTGGGCCGTATGGATTCTACTCCGGACCTGCTAGATCTTCTCCATCGTCTTGAGTACTACCTCGGTACTCCCCATAACCCTCTGACCAACCTCACCCCAACATATTGGGGTCCCGCACTTCCTCCCGTAAAGCATCTCAAAGGGAGGCTAGTCGATACTGGCGTGGTAGCTATTATTATAGGAAAACTCTGCCAATGGAAGGTAGGTATCCCAGCTTCCACTGAAGTCTAGAACGCACACCCGCAGCATATCCTCCAAGGTCTGGATGGTCCGCTCGCTCTGACCATCCGTCTGCGGGTGAAAAGTCGTGCTGAAGTGCAAACGAGTACCCAACTCGACATGAAATTTCTTCTAAAATCTGGAAGTGAACCGCACATCCCTGTCAGAAATCATAGAAACAGGAACCCCATGCCGAGCTACTATCTCCCTGATGTAGATGTCTGCCAGCTTCTCGGCCGAAATACTCTCCTGAATCGGTATGAAATGGGTGCACTTGGTCAATCAATCCACGATGACCCATATCGTGTCAACTCCGTGTGCCGTCCGAGGCAACTTCGTAATGAAGTCCATAGTGATCTCCTCCCACTTCCACACAGGAATGTCCAACGGTTTCATCTTGTCGTGCGATCTCTAGGGCTATGCTTTGACTTTCTTGAAATCCAAGCATCTCTCAACGTACCAGGCTACATCCCGCTCCATGCAGGGCCACCAATAGTCAGGAAGAAGATCCCTATACATCTTCGTCGCTCCGGGATGCATAGAAAATCTAGATTTTTGCGCCTCCATCAAAACCTGGCGCACACCTCCATGATATGGAACCCACACTCTCCGATGAAGTGTCAACAATCCACGACTATCGTAGTCGAAGGAATCCACCTACCCCACAATGCGCTCACTTTTCCGGTGTTCTTCCTTCTTAGCCTCTACCTGTGCCTCCCGAATTTGTTCCAGCAACGGAGTAATCACTGTCATCCTCAAACATATATCCTGAATCGGAGCCGCAACCGCCTTGCGGCTGAGTGCATCGGCCACCACATTGGCCTTCCCCGGGTGGTAAAGGATCCCTAAGGCTGAAAAGTAATTTATCAAAAATTCACTTTTTACGTTACGCGGAGCCGTGCCAGTTTAGCCGTAAAACTTCGACGGGTCATAACTTCTTCGTTATAACTTGGACTTCAGAGTTCTTTATATGTACAGAATCCTTCTGACATATACTATAACTTGGTTAATATTATTCCTTCTAAAAAGTCATTTTTTGATGCTTATTGTCTCTAAATTGACTAGCCCGAATCTGTGGGCGTTAGAATCCTATATACCAGGATACCGATCTAACAGATCACTACAGCACAATAAAATACTATCACATAACAGGATATCAAATCCAAATGGCCGGCCTTGGTTCCTTCGGCCCGTAAGTACATGGAGAAAAACTCACCTCAAACTGCCGAATATCTCAGATAAAAGCTCGGACTGCCGATCTAGAAAATCCCACATGCTAGCACCAACAAATAATACCAAATTAATAATTGGTCCACAACCCAAAGCTCCAAATGGGCCCAAGCACCAAAAAGGCCCACATACAGAAAACTAGGGTCCAACAAGGCCCAAATGCCCAAAAAACCACATCTCACGTCATGACCAGACTTGGTCACGTCGTGAGAGCTCCGTCAATCAGATCCCAACTCATCACGACGCAACATAATCAATTGAGCCAAGGAAAAGTCAACGGGGTGCCCTCACGTCGTCAGCCCCAAGCAGATGACCAGAAAGAGGACCAACGCTTCTCACGTTGTGAGACCCTGTGTCATCACATCATGAGGACAGTCTAATGCTAAAAATACAACTTTTAAGTCCTTAATCCATTAAGCCTTCAATCATATTTCTTTCAGAAGCTAAAAAGGACTCCAAAGGCCAATAAAAACGATTACTTGATGGACATGCATACCCTAAGCATGTCCTAAACTCATCTTAGGTCAAAATGACAAGAAATGGCCCCAAACGCAAATAAGATTCATATATCACAACCACACTCCAGATCCATACGACTAAATCATAGGGAATGACTCATTGATCCATAAAGTTGCCAACTTTATGGATCCCAAGCATGCAATCCAACATAAACATGAAAAAATGAGCTTAGAACTTAGATCTAGCAATTTGAGCTCATAAATATTGGATCTTGGATACTTACAATGGTCCAAAACGTGCACAAGATGATGATGATGAAGCCTCCTTGCTGAACCAACACTCTAGAGCCCCTTCTTCTTCTTCTTCTAGCCACCAAAACACTAAAATGGATTCAAAATCACCAAGATGGATTAGGGTTAGGGTTTTCTGAGTTAGGGGAAGGTGGAGGCTGAGAAATGAACCCTAAAACCGAGAAAACATGGCTTAAATACATGGGAAACCCTAAAACTTCGTGGGCTTGGGTTACAACGCTCCTCACGTCGTGAGCTCTTACTGCTCACGCCGTGAGCTCAGTCCCGGATGGAATCGTCATGCGGCCCTCCTCACGTCGTGAACTTCCATTCCTCCCGTCATGAGGACCTTTTTTCACTAAAAATTTAACCTTTTGACCCTATGAAATCCTAATTCGATTCGTTCAAGAAAACGGATGTTACACTCTTGCATGTTTGTATGATTGGGTTGAGACAAACCCCATGGTTGGGCCCATTATTGCGTGATCAGGTTGAAATAAACTCCAGCGCTAGGCCCATAAGTATATGATGGGTTGAAAGAAACCCCAGGTATAGGCCTACTATGTTGGATTAGGTGTCTAAGCCCATAACTATAATTGGTATGTACTTGATCTGATAGTAGCATGGTCCTTTTGGGTTGCCTTCACCATAGCAACTTGACAGTATGACTTTTGGAGAGAGAGGTTATTTAATGATTTATTAATATATTATAAGAATAATATATTAATTGGAAATCATATTATTTAATTAGTATTTAATCAGAAATTAATTTGGTATTAATTTTGGGATTAAATGAACTGATTAAATGTACGGGGACTGGTTATGCAAATCATTGATAGTTGCAAACTGGGCTGTTGGACTACCTTGGAATGGGTTGGACGAAATCTATAGGAGGCCCTGTAGAAATCATCCAAGGCCTTCTATAAGGAAGTCCATGGGATGCTTGGAGCCTAAGTAAGGAATTAGGGTTTTTCCTGGAAACCCTAGCAGCCACAAGTATATAAAGGCCCCTAGACCTCTTGAAATCGGCCACTACTTCACAATAAGAAACCCTAGCCAATTTTGGCCCCTCTCTCACTCATCCTTTGCTTTTGGTGTGTGTGATTCCATTAGAGGTGCAACACGTGAGGCACTCAAGCTTTCAAGAGTCAAGATCATCTATGGATTACTTGTTATTACGAGATAACAAGAAAGGTAACAATCAAACCCTAGTTTTCATATTGATTTCTGAAATTGTATTCTAGTATTAGGGTTATTGCTTTGGAACTTCTACTTGCATGTATAACTAGAGAAAAACTTAGATCCAAAGCATTTAGGGTTGCATGATCACATAGGAATGTTGTTGTGCTCATAACCAATCAGTGGTATCAGAGCCTAGGATGTTTTTCTGTTATATTTGATGCAATAGTGAACTGTCCAAATCGAATGCAAAGCAAAAAAATGTTTTCTGCCTGATAACTCGACGAGTTCCATGAGGAACTCGACGAGTCCATGCCCTGAATCGACGAGTTGACTCGTCTGTTAGCAGATTTTTCGAATTTTTGGTCTATTTTGGATTAGGATAATTACCATAAATCGTTTTTATCTCCATAAATTGATTTTGCTGAATGGTAGTCTGATTTCCTTGTCAAAATAAATAGATTTGGTCAAATTTAAGATAATAATAAAATTATATGATTAATTTAAATTATTTGAAATTTGATCTAGTAATTTTGAAAGTTTCAAATTACACCCTTTGAGTTTTGGAATTTAAAATTTAATTAAAAGTTTAATTTTGAAATATTAAATTCTAAAACCCTAGTATTTTAAAAGTTTAAAATACAACCCTTATACTATTATAATATTAAAAGATTAATATATATACATATATATATATATATATATATATACATATATATATATATATATATATATATATATATGTATAAGATGAGTCAGTCTTACCGTTAGTAGGCCTCATTCATGAAGCTAGTCTATAAGGGGTGTTTAAGGAAGCGGCATGTAAAATGACCGCCATTGGGTATCTATTCTTACCCACCGCACTCTTGACTAGCGGAGGGTCGTTAGCCGAACGGGTAGGATAGAACATTAATTCTATCATTAATAAGTATAATGATAAATATAAAGTAACTAAATGTTTTTATAAATTCCCAATCTTAGTTACTTTAGGAAAATGTGAAATTGGTACTAATCCATAAAATTTCACATTGCACTTTGCCAAGTCGTTAGTGGAGCGTGTGTGGCTAACCGGCACAGTAGTTTGGACTAGCAATGGTGGCAATGGGTAACTCGTAAATTACCATAGATCAATGGAGCGTGTGTGGTTAACCGGCACATTGATTAGGTGGTAAATGACATCGAGAGTACCAAACTAATTTGCATGGTTATTCACACCTTGTTTGTGATCCTTGGTATCCCAGTCACAAACTTGAAGGGCATAATCGAGATTAAACATGCCATTGAAAAGTTCAATGAATCTCAAAGAATCTAGGAATTGCATTTCATTTAAAACCTAATTCTTTTAATTTCATTTTTCGTGGTGGAATTGTTAAGTCGTCATTTACCTACCTTCAAATATATTACAATTGGATTACGGCATCCCTCTTCCGAATTGTGAATTATTGTGTTGGGTCCTAGCCTTAATATTTCATTTTGGGTGTTATATTAAGGATTCTTTATCTAATCAAAACTTTGTCCTTCAAATAATTTACAATTGGATTACGGCATCCCTCTTCCGAATTGTGAATTATTGTGTTGGGTCCTAGCCTTAATATTTCATTTTGGGTGTTATATTAAGGATTCTTTATCTAATCAGAACTTTGTCCTTCTTCTTTTGCAGATGTCTACTTCAAACAACGCTTCTGATTCCTCCAACAACAACTCCTTCTCACACTTGAACATTTATGCGAGGGTCACGTTCGATGGTTCCAATTTCAATGATTGGATCCGGAACATTCGAATGGCCTTGCGTTACGAGGACAAAGAATATATCATCGACAAACTGTTAAAAGAGGTTGATGAGTCCAAAGCTACTCTCAAAGAAATAGCTGAGTATGAGGCTCACTACAAGGATGCTACTAAGGTGTCATGTATTATGGTAGCCACCATGACTCCTGAGCTACAGCGGTTCTACGAAGACTATTGGCCTTACGAGATGTGTAAGGACTTGATGGAAAAGTACCATCAAAGAGCGCGTCAAGAGAGGTATGAAATAGTCACCTCGTTCATCACCACCAAGATGAGGGATGGAGAGTCCATCACGACCCACCTGCAACGCATGCAGAGATATGTGGATTGTCTCTTGAAGTTGAATGTGAAATTCGATGAAGAGTTGGCTATTGACATAGTCCTACACTCTTTGCCTCCTTGCTATGATCAGTTCAAGATGAATTATCATATGAGCAATGAGGAAATCACATTGAGAAAGCTTCAAGGCCTGCTAAGAACTGTTGAAAGTGGATTAAAAGGGAAAAGTGTCGAATCCACTCCCACTCCTGTTGCTGCCCCAGTCCTGGATATTGGACATGGAAAAGGGAAAAAGAGGAAATCTCCCTCGAAGAACTGAAAGGGAAAGTCTCGTGATGGATCTTCTACTAGTGGATCCAAAGCCAAAACCGGTTCTGCCACTCCCTCCTCCGATCCTAAAGAAGCAACGTGCTTCTACTGCCATGATAAGGGGAATTGGAAGAGAAGATGCCCCAAATACTTGGAGGACATCAACGATGGGAAGATAAAACCCTCAGGTATTTATATTATTCTATCAAATAACTCATCACATGCTAGTTCTTGGGTCCTTGATACAGGATATGGTTTTCACATTTGTTCTGATTTGCAGGGGCTAAGAAGAAGTAGGGATGTGGAACATGGGAAGATGAACTTGATTATGGGCAATAGGAAGTCGTCTCCTGTTACCAAGATCGGAGTTTACTCTTTAGTGCTTAGTAGTGGGTTAGGGTTAGATTTGAATGAATGTTACTACTCGTCAGAGATGACAAGGAATATTATTTCCTTTCATGGTTTGTACAGACAAGGCTTTAGATTTTTATTTATAATGAAATTGGTTCTATTAATGCTTATTATAATGGTTTATTTTATTTTGAAGCATTGCCTTGTAATGGTGTATATGAAATTGTGATGGTTGTAGATAACTTAGGAAATAATGTGTTGCATATTGATTCATCTAATGGTTTAGACAAGGCATGCTTGTGGCATTGTCGTCTTTGACATGTCAACAAGAAGAGCATAGCCCAACTCCAAAAGGATGGAGTGTTGGAGTCATTTGACCTAAAGTCAGATGACACGTGCGAATATTGTTTACTTGGAAAGATGACTAAATCACCTTTCACTGGTACTTGTGAAAGAGGTGAGGGTTTGTTGGATCTCATACACACAGATGTGTATGGGCCCTTCAGATCCACCACAAGGGATGCAAACCGCTTCTATGTGACTTTTACTGATGATTATAGCAGATATGGATATATCTACTTAATCAAGCGTAAGTCGGAGACTTTTGAAAAGTTCAAAGGGTTTAAGCAAGAAATAGAGAATCAATTGGGCAGGAAGATAAAGATGCTCAGATCCGATAGGGGTGGTGAGTATCTTAGTATCGAGTTCCACGACTATCTTAAGGAATATGGAATTGTTTCACAATTGATACCTCCTAGGACACCGCAGCTTAATGGTATGGCTGAGAGGCGCAATCGAACCTTGTTGGACATGGTTCGTTCCATGATGAGTCGAGCTTCGCTACCAATCTCATTCTAGGGGTATGCCTTAGAGACTGCCGCCCATATCCTTAATCTAGTCCCAACGAAGAAGGTTGCCAAAACACCTCACGAGATGTGAACAGGGAAGGTTCCCTCATTGGCACATATCAAGTTTGGTGTTGTGAAGCTTTCGTAAGATGAGAGACTCACAACAGCTTGAACCACGAAGTGAGGTGTGTATTTTCATCGATTACCCACAGAAGCCCTTTGGATGTCTTTTCTACAAGCCTAGTGATAACGTGGTCTTCGTAGCAAGAAGAGGAGTTTTCTGCGAGAGGGAACTCATATGCCAAGAGGACAGTGGGAGGATAATTGATCTTGAAGAGATTCAAGAATCAAGCGATGAAGGAACCTCTAACACTAGTGCTCAACATGATGAATAGATTCTTGTTGAACCGATTGACGAGTTGTTACCTCTTAGACGTTCCACTCGAGTTAGAATGGCACCAGAGTTTTATGGTTTTCATATTACTACAGATGGTGATACGTTTATCAGTGATAGTACACTGGTAAATTTGGATGAGCCTTCTAGCTACAAGGAAGCCATGGCGGGCCCTGAGTCTGACAAATGGAAAGAGGTAATGGACAGCGAGATCCAGTCCATGTATGACAATCAAGTTTGGAACTTGGTTGACAATGTACCAGGTCGAAAAACAGTTGGGTGCAAGTGGATCTTTAAGAAGAAGACGGAAATAGATGGAAAGGTGCACACATTCAAGGCACGGCTGGTTGCGAAGGGCTTTACTCAAACCCTGGGGGTTGACTATGATGAGACCGTCTCACCAGTGGCCAAGATCAAGTCTATTAGGGTTATGTTAGCCATCGTTGCGTTTCATGATTATGAAATTTGGCAGATGGATGTCAAAACTGCTTTCCTTAATGGGAAGCTGGCTGAAGATGTTTACATGTGTCATCTAGAGGGTTTTGTGGATGCTAAATACCCCAATAGAGTGTGTAAGGTTGAGTAATCCATTTATGGATTGAAACAAGCGTCTCGCAGATGGAATCTTTGCTTCGATGAGAAAGTCAAAGAGTTTGGTTTCTCTAGAAGTGAGGATGAGTCTTGTGTGTATGTCAAAGATAGTGGGAGTATAGTTAGCTTTCTAGTATTGTATGTCGATGACATACAGATCATAGGAAACGACGTTCCAACCTTGTAGGAGGTTAAGTCCTGGCTTGGGAAGTGTTTCGCTATGAAGGATCTAAGGGAAGCTGCTTATATTCTGGGAATAAGGATCTTGAGAAATAGGAGTAAAAGACTAATTGGACTTATTCAGAGTACTTACTTGGACAAGGTGCTGAAACGTTTTAGCATGGAGAATCCCAAGAAAGGGGAGTTGCCTATCCAGAGCAATACCAAACTGAGTAAGACTCAGAGTCCGAGTACCAATGCAGAGATAGTAGAAATGAGTCGAGTGTCATATGCTTCCACTGTTGGCTCGATCATGTACGCTATGACATGTACTCGCCCTGATGTGGATTTTGCGTTGAACATGGTAAGCCGATATCAAGGGAACCCGGGTAGAGCTCACTGGACAGCAGTTAAGAACATTCTTAAGTATCTGTAAAGGACTAAAGACTGGGTCCTTATAATTGGTGGCAGTGATGACTTGAGAGTGACAGAGTATAGCGACTCCAGCTTTCAGACCGACAGAGATAACTTCAGCTCTCAGTCGGGCGGGGTGTTTACCTTAAATGGAAGAGCAGTGACTTGGAAGAGTTCCAACCAGGAGACCGTGGCTGATTCAACGTTCGAATCAAAGTACATAGTTGTGAGCGAAGCGTCGAAGGAGGCTATATGGTTGAAGAACTACATTGGAGACCTTGGAGTAGTGCCAGCCATAAAGGAACCCATGGAGATTTTCTGTGATAATGAAGGAGCGGTTGCCTTAACCAAGGAACCAAGGGATATGGCAGATCCCGACATATCGAAAGAAAATATCACTGCATCAGACATCGTGTAGAAGAAGGACTCCTCGTGGTCAAGAGCGTATCGTCAGAAGAGAATCATGTGGATCCCCTCACAAAGGGTCTAAGTAGGATCAAGCACGTTCAGCATGCGATGAGCATTGGTCTGAAGGACGATATTAGGTTTAGTGGTTAGATAGATGTTTAGAAACTTGTAATAGATAAATGTAATTGACATTTGATGAGTAAGTAATGGAGATTTATTTATGAGTAATCATTTACTATTGTTTCACTTTTGCATGTTTTATTTCCAGAATAATTGGATTATTCAAATTATCCGCAGTCAATCATACGTTAGAAGTATGTAATGAGGCAAGACTGTCATGAATTGGCTTGTAGATTGTCTAAGTGCTTAGACATAGCAAAGGTTTGCTGCAACGTTCATGATTACTCCTGAAATAGGATTTGAGTATTGGATTAAACCCACGCTCATTTGAATTACTTCATGGAATTTATCATGAGTAATTGTGAGACAATAATATTGTATAATCTTTAAACCGAGATATATGAGTTGTGGTTTACGGGTTGGTTGTGCGTTGATAATGCGTAAACGCATCAGTAACTTGATGTTATAAAACGTATTGTTATGTACGATTTGATGTGTAAATAGTACAAGCATATAAGTCAAAGTTTATCTGTTCCTTTTGCCCTAATGGGAAAAGCAATATCTTGGGCCCCTTGATGATTTTGTGTTGACTTATGTGTCGGGCCCGGTCAGGACTGAATTGATGTGTTCAATTAAGTTCCTGGTCGAAAAATTCAGAAATCGGGAAAAAAAACTGTTGGACATTGAGGATGATTATATTCTATGTCTTTGTCCACACGATATCTTGCAGAACGAAGGAAGATATGATCCCTTATCTAAAGGACGCGTCATTGACTAGGTCAGAGTTCGACAGCAGCTTTTGAAAGCTACGATTGCTAATCAGATTCTGAAGTCATACTTGCGATTTTAGTTATTAGACTTATCCAAGTGGGAGACTGTTGGATTAGGTGTCTAAGCTCATAACTATAATTGGTATGTACTTGTCTGATAGTAGCATGGTCTTTTTGGGTTGCCTTCACCATAGCAACTTGACAGGATGACTTTTAGAGAGAAAGGTTATTTAACAATTTATTAATATATTATAAGAATAATATATTAATTGGAAAACATATTATTTAATTAGTATTTAATTAGAAATTAATTTGGTATTAATTTTGGGATTAAAGGAACTGATTAAATGTACGAGGACTGGTTATGCAAATCATTGATAGTTGCAAACTGGGCTGCTGGACTACCTTGGAATGGTTTGGACGAAATCTATAGGAGGCCCTATAGAAATCGTCCAAGGCCTTCTAGAAGGAAGTTCATGGTCTGCTTGGAGCCTAAGTAAGGAATTAGGGTTTTCCCTGGAAACCCTAGCAACCACAAGTATATAAAGGCCCCTAGACCTAGAAGAAACGCTAGCCGATTTTTGCCCCTTTCTCACTCATCCTTTGCTTTTGGTGTTTGTGATTCCATTAGAGGTGCAACACGTGAGGCACTCAATCTTTCAAGAGTCAAGATCATCTATGGATTAGTTGTTATTACGAGATAACAAGAAAGGTAACAATCAAACCCTAGTTTTCATATTGATTTCTGAAATAGTATGCTAGTATTAGGGTTATTGCTTTGGAACTTCTACTTACATGTATAACTAGAGAAAAGCTTAGATCCAAAGCAATTAGGGTTGCATGATCACATAGGAATGTCGTTGTGCTCATAACCCATCATATTATTGTATATTGGGTTGGAATATACCCCAAGGTTGGGCCTAACTATATGTACGGTATGTGGTACTTTGGGAACTCACTAAGCTTTGTGCTTACTGTTTATGTTTATGGTTTCAGGTACTTCCAGTACGAAAGGGAAGGGCCCGACGTGATGACACAACATCCCCCTCATGATTACGCACTTACGATTATTTGTCTCTGAGGATTTGATATTTTGTATCGTGGTTGACTTTGAGGCATATGGTGTATAGAATTAATGGTTTTTAAAACGAAAAATTTTATCACTGTTTTCGGGTTGTTTCAAGTTGGTATCAGTGCCTTGGTTTCAGGGATTCGGGCACACTTTTGGGTGTATCAGAACTCAAAGTGAGGAATTTATAATTTTTCAAAAGAAAAATGAAACTTTAAAAGATTTTTACAAAATAGAAAGGGGTGCGATGCATGCAATTAGCGAAGCTCAAGTAAGTGGTTCCCAAGATACTCATACCCATGTGTTATGATTATTATGACATATATGTGAATTGCATGCTAGAGTAGGGCTAAGGATACCTTCAAGAATCATATGATAGAGTTGTCTGATTTGTGTGATGCCTTATAGCCTAGGAGGATTGGATGCTATGTGTTACTTGGAATTGATATCGTCTCAGTTAATCGCTAAGTGTATGCTTTAAAAGTTGTATACGATTAGGTTCATATAGCCCTAGAATGATCAATTTAGCCGCATTTTCTATTCCTTGTTTGGTTGTGGACTTAGGGTAGAATCATTGATGCGGTGCAGACTATACCTATCTAGTTTTAAATTTATATCCTAACTACTTATCTACTATTGCACCTATAGGCAGTGTACCTAGTCGGATTTTAGTATAGTAAAGTAAGTTGGGGTCGAACTCAGGGAACGGATTTAATTAACCAAGATAATTACTAAAAATTAACCTAAAACTAGCAAAAGTTAAAAAGGGTTTTTATCTGATTTTTCAAGTTCAGACAAACTTAAATACTTAACTAACGATTTTAATCAATATTTTAAAAATACTTCATTTAGTTCAAATCCACCTTTTCCCTATGGTTAGTTACTAATTATGGATTATTAAAGTTGGTTACCAATTATTATGTAATTATCAATTCAAGTCCAAATTTACTAATATTTTCACCAATTCATGAACTATCTTATATGGTCATACACAAGCAAAACACATAATTAGTTATTAATTATAGATGGGTTATGTAAGATTTATCTAAACAAACACAATTATGGTCACGGTTTATGTTCTCTAGCACGGCTAAATTTGTTGCTTTTATTACTTATCTAAGATTTGGTCGATCCTAGCTCTAGTAATCTAATGGTCACTAAATCACTAGGTAATCAAGTTCATGTAATTTAAGGGTCACTAAGTTACACATAACTTGACTTTAAGCAACAAAATCACAACTTTAACATGCTAGGTAATGATAATCAAACACAATCACAAAACCAACTATTAAAATCCATAAATTAAATAACTAAACCATAGAGTCAAAGTATCATCTAGCTAAAGGAAAGCAACTAAGTTCAACTACACATGGCTGAAAACGAAAAAATAAGTTCAACATAAATCAACATGATTAAAGTAAATCAAATCGATGTGATGATGTGTTCTTCAATATCTTAATCTCCAAGCTAAATCTCCTTCAAATGAATGTTTTGTGCACTTCTCTGAACTCTAAATCAGATATCTCAGAATACCTCCCCTTCCAAAAGTCCTCCAAAAGCCTCCCCAAATCCTAAGAGTGAAGGAATATTTATAGTTTTGGAAAAGACGTGGCTCACATCGTGAGAATTAGTGTCTCGTGTCGTTAGCTCAGTAGTTATCCGTATCGGGCAAGGATTCTGACTTCCCGTATGCTAATCTTCTAGAATATCCCACCTCACGTCGTGAGGTTGATGGCCACGTCGTGAGTTGGGTTTTTCGCTGGAATTTTCTTCTTTTAATCTTCAATCCTCCAAAGTTCCAATCCTTGTCAATTCTGGTCCATATTCTTCAAGAATGTTCCATTTGGCTGCAAAATACAATTTAATTCAGTAAGTACCAAATATCTTTGAAAATAACCAAAATATTACTTAAAATGTATTAAGATATTGCCTAAAAATGTGTATAAATATGACAATATCCATCATTATTCTATAGTCTATGTGATCCCATTTTATATACAGCTTGCATGGATAAGGCAACCAATAGTGTTGATTGAGGTTCTCAGTATTGCAGGGCAGGTGAGTTTAGAATTCCTAAGAGAGCCTAGGAAATGCCATAGTGATATATGTATGCTGTTTAGAATAGGTATGGTGTGTATGGATTTAGTATGGTGACTTAGAGGATTCAGGATAGTTATTGACAAAAGTACAAATAGGTATGGAAGGTAGTATTGGGCCCATACTACTAAGAGCACATGATTTGTACTCGAGGCAAAGACGGTCTTGGAAAATCTTAAAGGCCTATAGAGTGGAAGTATCCCCTGTATTATGTTCATCGTTTGTATGTTTGTATTTCAGTTGAGTATGGTGTCTACTCGAGGAGGAGCTTCTGGATCTGGTTCTGGAGATGGTTTCAAACCAAAAGATCAGCGGTTACGCGAGTTTATATCATTAGAGATCACTCGCGGTATCATGGAGGCCACCCCTGTGATTTTCGGTGCCATTAAGGAGGGGATTATGGAGCTTATGGATGAGCGACTGGGGCCCTTCGAGAAAAGATTGTTGTGGGATAGATAAGATCAAGGATTCCCTCATTTCGGAAGTTCAAGGCTTGTAGAGCACAGACTTGGCAAACGAGCTTATGCCATGAGGAGGCGAAGGTGGGGTTTGCCTCCTGCCTTTTGAGAGACCGAGCATGTGACTAGTGGGAGGAGGTCGGTCGTGCACTGGGATCTGAGGCGGTGGTGCCATGACTTGGGAGGAGTTTGCTACGATATTTTATGAGGAGTTTGCATCAACGATTGAGGTGCAACAGCTTGTGAGAGAGTTTCAGGACCTTTACCATACTACTGAGACTGTGACGAAGATCACTGCCAAGTTCCGTGAGAGGTCTTTGTTGGTTCCGCGCTACGTTGTTGATGAGGAGATGAAGAAAACGAGATATCATGACATGTTGAGGGATGATATCAGGGAGTTTGTGAGATTTTTGGGTTGCAAGACCTTAAATGATATAATTGTGAGGGCCTAGGAATGGGAGATTGAGATGGAGCTTCGGACGAAGCGCAAACCGAAGTAGGTGAAGATAGCAGTGGGTCAGGCTAAGAAGCCAAAGACTTCTGATTCACATACTAGAGGACAACAGGGTCTAATCCATTGCAGCAAGTACGACAAGTTGCACGGTGGAGCATGTCGAGCAGTGGGCTCGGGTTGTTTTAGATGTAGACAGACTAGTCTTATAAGTAGGGACTGCCCTCGGGGTACACTGATTTGCTTTCATTGCAATAAGACTAGCCATAAAAAGGCTTGTAGTCTGAGGATGACAGGAGGAGCAGTGGCGGCGCCAGCACTGGCCACTTTGAGGATCATCGATGGCCGCCAGGGCAAGGCGGAGGCACTTGTAGTGAAGAGTCGGGCATTCCAGCTGACAACGAAGGAGGCACGTTCAACACCTGATGTGGTCACTAATATTTTTTCCTTCTTTATTCTATTTCGCTTTCCTTATTTATGCTTATGTTTTACCTGATTATGTATAGGGACCTTCTTGGTCAACGGTATGAGTGCTCATGTCCTGTTCGATTTGGGTGCTACCCGATCCTTTGTATCTCTTACACTTAGAAAGAAGTTTAGTGATGCTCCCGGGATTCTGGATTATTCGTTGGAGGTAAAGATTGCTGATGATCGTTCAGTGAGTGCTTCGAGGGTTCATTGAGGGTGTATTCTGAACCTGTTCAGCGAGAGATATTCTATTGACTTAGTTCTGATTCCTCTGTGAGGGTCGAAGGTTATCATAAGGATGGATTGGTTAGGTAAATTGGGGTCATGATTGACTGTGAGCACCAACTAGGGAGAGTTTGAACCCTAAGTGGGGGAGAACTGGTTATTCATGGCGAGGGAACTCTGCATGGGCCGGCTCTCAGTTCAACTGCGAGGGCCAGAAGATATCTTCAACAGGGCTCTTCTGGTCTTTTGGCTTATGTGGCGAATACTTGAGTTGGGGGCACGACGACGTTGAGTAAAGTGCCCATTGTTTGGGATTTCTTGATGTGTTTACTGAGGATTTTCCTGGAGTACCTCCCGAGAGGCTGGTTGAGTTTCATATTGATTTAGTTCCTGGTGCGGCCCCGATAGCCAAAGCACCATATCGATTGGCACCGCCGGAGATGCAGGAGTTGTCTATGCAGCTTCGGGAGCTATTAAACAAAGGGTTTATTAGACCAAGTAGTTCACCATGGGGAGCATCGATCCCGTTCGTGAAGAAGAAGGACAGTTCCCACAGGATGTGCATTGATTACCAGGAGTTGAATAAGCTAATTGTGAAGAACCATTACCCACTCCCAAGGATTGATGATCTTTTTTGACCAGCTTCAAGGTGCATCTAGTTCTCCAAGATTGATTTGCAGTCAGGTTACCATCAGATGAGGGTCAGAGACGAGGATGTGCAGAAGACGGCCTTCAGGACTTGTTATGGTCATTACGAGATTGTGGTGATGCCATTCGGTCTCACCAACTCACCAGTAGCGTTCATGGATCTCATGAACCGGGTATGCAGACCGATGCTGGATCAGTCTGTGATCATGTTTATTGATGATATCCTGGTCTACTCCAAGACCAAGGACTAAGGTAGTGCTCAAGACCACTGAGTTGACACAAAAGATGCATGACTGGTTGTGAATCATGCAAAGTCGACAGAAGAGTTATGCAGACTGTCGTCGATCGGACCTTGAGTTCTAGGTAGGGTATTTTGTGATTCTGAAGGTGTTACTTTGGAAAGGTGTCATTCGGTTTCGGAAGCGAGGCAAGCTAGGCCTACAGTTTATCGATCCCTTCAGGATTATCACTCGGGTGGGCAAGGTTGCATACCGGCTGAATTTGCCTGATAAGCTCATTCAGATCCACAACATTTTCCATGTCTCTCGGTTACGAAAGTGTTTGGCCAATGATTTTGCGGTGATTCCTTTGGAAGACATTCAGGTCGATAAGCACCTGAACTATGTAGAAAGACCGATTGTAATTCTCAACAGAAAGACAAAGACTCTACGCAACAAAGTGGTAAACCCGGTGAAGGTGGAATGGTAGCATCGAAAGGGTTTTGAGTGGACATGGGAGCCCGAGGATGAGATGATGGAGCATTAACTGCAGTTTTTTGCAGTAGCAGCTTTGAGGAAGAAGTGTGATTCAAGTGGGGGGTTGTAACACTCGTCTTTCCAAGTATTTTCAATTATGGATTAAAGTTTAAATAATTGAATTTTTGTCCTTGAGTGGGGCATACCCTATGGGTACGCTGGCCGTAGTTCATTAAAAGGTATGGTGGACTCCTTTGAGTACGCATGGCGTACATAAGAGGTATGCAGGGCGTACTCACACATATCCCAAACCCTAATTTTTAGGGTTTGGACCCTATGTAAAGGACCTTAAGTCCTTGAGACCTCCCTTACCTTCAGTCTCCACTCCCTCATTCTATCATTTCAAAACCCTAACCCTTGAGAGCTTGTTTTGGACCTTTAGAGTATTCTTTGTGCATTTTGGAAGAAGAAGGAGTTCATTATTAGTGATTGGTGGGCTTGGAGCTTGTAAATCCAGAGTTTTCTTTTCATTTGTCAACTTCTAGAGGTATAAATCTCACACCTTTATGGTTTTATGGTTTAGATCTAGGCTAGGGTTTAGTTTTGCATAACTTTTGGTCCCTTGGTTTGGTTCTTGTCAGTAAAAGCTACTCCAAGGCTCAAGTTTGTCACTTTATGTTGTTTTTGAGGATCTTGTGTCATAAAAATGAAGTCTTCGTTACTATTTCTCACTCATGCAAGAGTTTGAGGTTATTAAAGAGTGTTATGGACTTAGGTTTTGGTTTTGGGCTCCATTAAGCCATGAAAAAGAATTAAATTTGACGACTTTATCAATTAAGACCTTCCCAAGATTAAGATATGTGATTTGGACATTTAGTCTTTAGGTATTAAGAGCTTAAAAGGTGGTTTTGGACAACAGAGGGTTACACATGGCGTAACCTCTGAGTATACAGGGCATAACGGGTTTTTCCCGGTACCCTTTCTGTGGACACTCAATACGTAGGGCATAAGGAAGGAGTATGCATGCCGTACTCCCAGAAGTCTACTTGTGCCATTTTTGGGCCTTGGGCCATGTTTAGTTGGGTCTAGTTTGTAAATGGTAGAATGGTCTTTTACCCTTAGTGAGAGAGAATATGATTTGGACCTAGATTATGGGTTATTACCCTAATTATTAATTAGGGTAGGCTTTGGATGTGTTTAGTGTTAGGAGCCCTTATAGCAGCAAGCACGTGTGTGATTTGGTTATCTTCAGTTTGAGGTGAGTCTTCTCACTGTACGTGTGGGTCGAAGGCACTAATGTTGGCCCACTGGATTGTGTATGTAGAATGCTAGTTATCTTTGTGACTCTTGCATGTTTATATGATTGGGTTGAGATAAACCCCAGGGTTGGGCCCATTATTGCATGATAAGGTTGAAATAAACCTAGGGTTGGGCCCATGAGTATATGATAGTTTGAAAGAAACCCTAGGGTTGGGCCCATTATTGTATGTTTGGTTGAAATATACCACAGGGTTGGGCCCAACTTTATGTATCCTATGTGGTACTTTGGGGAACTCACTATGTTTTGTACTTACAGTTTACCTTTATGGTTTCAGGTACTTTCGGTACGAAAGGAAAGGGTTCGGTGTGATGGCATAGCATCCCCTCATGATTCCACACTCATGATTATTTGTACTATGGTGATTTGATATTTTGTATCATGGTTGACTTTGATATATCTGGTGTATGGAACTAATGGTTTTTAAAACGAAAATTTTTTGTAGGTTTCATTTATTGACTAATTTAATTTCATCCTATAAGGCAAGAAATTAATGGAAAAAAAATATTTTTTGACAACTTAATACATGCATGAAAGTAAGTTAGAGTACAAAAGAGACGATGTTATAATAACTGACTAATGTTAATATTTTTAAAAAGCTCAACAAAAGTTATATATTAGATAAAACATATCTCACAAAGCAGATGCATGCCACTTGTTTGTTTCTTCAGTCAGTGATGTAATATGGCCTTATGTCAGAGTCTACTATGGATAACTGCTGATAGTGAGATCCAAATAGAAAACAACCCATGTATACATAAACAATCACTACACTTAATCTATAAAAAAAAAAAAAAAAAAAAAAAAAACTTTTTGTAAACTTAAATCAGAAGGGTTTTTTTGAGAAAGTAAAAACAAATGGATTTTTCATTTCATACTATAAGGTGGTAAAAATCTCGCTTAAAGATCTGTTTGATGTACCTTGTCGGGATAGAGTCTTTGAAGCTCCATTTGATATTTTTCTTTGAGAAAAGATTGTTTTTGTCTACTATGAGGATATGCAAGTAATCGTCATATTTAGATCAACCTACATGTAAGAATACAAAAGTAAGAAAAAACTTGTTTATCTCGATTACCAACCCACTAAAAAGAAAACAGTTCGCACTAATTAACAATCCAAAAAAAATCATTTTGATGTAAAAAATACTCAATTTCAAGTTATGAAGCAAAAGAAGAAAAAAAAAACTCCATGGGTAAGCAATTAATACAGCATGTGTAATGTGTATTTAGAATTAAATTGATTAGCTATCCCTGTTTACATATCTTTTAAAATTTCAAATTGAAGATCAATGATTATATAATTTATATCTTTGATCCTTTCCGAATACACCATAGTGTGGTCTACTGCATACATAAAAAATTGGAAGTTAGTTATATAAAAGAAAGAAAACTTATGCAAATGCTCATCTCACTTATATCCTCCCTTCCCTTGTTCACCACTGGGATCAAATCAAAGCTAGGGCCTAGGGGCATGTCTATTAATATATTTATATAATTAAAAAGAAAAAAATATTAAAATACATATTTGATTTTATATAATTTCTGCACAACTACATATTGAGATCTATCCAAACTACATATTGAGATCTATCCAGCTGCTGAAAATATTTATGTGGTTTTTAGATAAAAAAGAAGAAATACGATTTGGTTCAAGAATTTTATCAAGCACTTGGTGTGCATCATCAAACTTTCAACTTTCATCATATAGTATCGTAAACAAAACAATACCTCACTTCATCTATCCTCTTCAATGTTCTAAAAAGCTCGTCATGGCGTGTCATGGCTCCAACGTTTGTACTTTCCGCCAAGCTTTGACAAAATGCCGCCTTAAGTCACATGTATATAAAAATGAATAATAATATAAAATATATATAAAACTATTAATTATATGTACAGAATTGCCCCATTAAGTCACAATTTACAAACGACGTGGCTCGCCACGACTCTATAAAGCTTAAGGCTTCACATTGCTACCAAGTCACGTCTTACATTATTTAGAACCTTGATCCTCTTACACCTTTATTAGAGCAAAGTCAAGAAAAGAATGTAAATTGCAAAAATTGCACATACCCAAGCCAATTCCATTGGAAGGTTTAAAAAAAAAAAAAAAAAAAAAAAAAAAAAAAAATCTTACCAAGAGCTGGCCATAAGTTGCCATCGATAATCGATTATAGGTAGTTTTCCATGAATTCAAAAAACACATAGAAATATAGATTATGTTCTGAGAGAAGTTGTATATGGTGAACGACCATAATCCCCAACAATCGAAAACGAAAAACATCACAAACGAAGACATGACAATAAACCACAAACGCAAATGCACAGAAGAACAACAAAAGAAAAAAAAAGCAGGGAAAAAAACACATGCCCAGAGAGCACCACCGAAGAAAGCAAGAGAAAAACAATTTCCACAGACAAGAGAAAATCATCAACCGGAAAAGAGCAGGAGAACTGGAGAAGACCATGTGCGCAATAGGTCACCATTTCACTAACATTGTAACGCCCCGACTCTCAGGTGATAATCTTATGGCTTTGATTTTCATAAGTTGCAAGGTCTACTCGACGAGTTGGATGCCCTGACTCGTCGAGTAGAAGCGGTTTGGGCCGCGTGTTTAAGTGACCTACTCGCCTAGTCCAAGATAGGACTTGACGAGTAGGAGCTGGAGGATGAAACCCTAATTTTTGGGGTTTGACACCCTATTTAAAGGATCATAAACCTCCTTTAGCCCCCTTACAGCCTCTTGAGAGTCCAGCAAACCCTAATCCGTGTGTGTGCTTCATTCTTGTGTGTTTTAAGCTTTGGAAGGTGGATCTTTGTAAGAAGAGCTTGGAGAGCAAGAGGCTAGAAGCAAGGAACGTGTGGGGATCTGAAATCTACCTCAGTTAGCATCTTTTGGAAGGTATCAAGTCGTTACCTTGACCTCATTTCATTCTAGATCTCATTTGGTTAAAGATTAGGGCTTTTCTAGCATAATAAGAAGCTATTCTTGGTTATGAGCTAAGATCTGAAGTTGTAACTTCAGATCTGAACTCTCTTTGGTCTCTAAGCCCATAAAGCTTTCAGCTTTAGCAAGTATGAGCCTCTCCTTAAGTGTAAAACTCCATTGCAAGCTTGGTTTTGGCATTATGAGCTTTGCATGCACGTAAAGTTTGCAACTTTACGTGATAAACATGCCTTGGGAAGCTGGATCTGCAATATGGGACCTTAAAATGGCTTAAAAAGCATCTGAATGGATAATGGACTGAATGGACTCGGCGAGTTGCATGGTCAACTCGGCGAGTCCGATGAAGATTGTCGTGCAAGGACTTTTGCATGGACTCGGCGAGTTAGAGGGGTGACTCGGCGAGTCAACTTGGGTTTTCCCGACATTTGGACACGCTTGAACTCGGCGAGTTGCAGGGAAACTCGACGAGTCAGTGGGAGGTTTTCACGACTACTCGAGTTCTGGAAGGACTCGACGAGTCGGGTCAACATGGATCGTTGGCCTTGATCGTAGAGTTGACTTTGGCCAAGGGTTGTCTATTTGACTTCTGGGGCATTTTGGGAAATTGGAAATTTATGAGTATGGTTCTATGGTGAATATAGGTGGTGGAGTTTGTGGCGGTGATCCGAGAGTTTGAGCTTATCTTTCGAGTCGGCAGTTGCGAGGTGAGTTATCCTCACTATATCAATAGGGTCTAAGGCACCAAGGCCGGCCCTTTATGGATTTGTATCCTGATTATGGCATGATATGTTTATTGATTACATCCTGGTAGTTAGGATGGTGATATGCTTATGCTTAGTGACCTGGTTAGGTCGGTGTCCTGTTATAGGATGAGGCTATGTTAGTGACCGGTTAGGTCTGTATCCCGATTATTGGGATGTTGCTATGACTAGTGATCTGTTAGATCAGATTGACTGTTATATGATATGAGCTAGCGTATAATATTTATGTGCACATGATTGTTTGGTTGGGGGTTGGGTTGAGGCGGTCCTGCTTTGTGCTGTAGGTCAACATACCCGGCGAGCGGTCCGGATAGGCTGTAGGCCCTGCGAGGCGGTCCAGTCATGCCGAAGGCTCGGGAGCGGTCCAGATAGGTTGTAGGCCCCGCGAGGCGGTCCAGCCAGGATGAAGGCTCATTATGCATACTGTAGACTCAGAGAGTGGACCAGGTGGACTGAAGGCCCCGTGCGGGCGGACCAGTCACATTGTAGACTCGAGATGCATGGCTGTTCTGTTTACTTATATGTTATATGTTATGGTTATATCAGTATGACGTTGGTATTTCGGGAGTAACTCACTAAGCCTTCAAGACCTTACAGTTTCAGTTTATTGTTTCAGGTTCAACGGATGACCGCGAGAAGGCGAAGGCGTGACCGTACACTTCCTCGATTGATGATTTTGATTTCTGAGAACTCTGATGTTTAAACTATTTTGAAAACAAATTGTAATAACTGAATGGTTTTAAACGATTTAAAAAGTTTAAATTGGCTCGAATTTTATGGATGTTACAAACACTTTTCGATTACCCAAGCAGCTCCACCGACCCACCCTCATCTTCCTTCCGATCACCCATAGATCCGTTGAAAAAACCAGCCAGAAATAACAAAACGGTAAAAAAAACGGTCCGGTAAAAAAATAAAGAAGTCGATAACCACATAAAAAGTCAGCCGAAAAACTTACTAGCTCCACTGTTCGTAAGAGCAATGTGTTTTTATTGTATATATAATTGGAGATTTGAATTTATGTTTTTTTTTAAAAAAAACTGTATGCGGAATTTTAATTATTTTTAAAAAAAAAAAATCATCTTTTATCAACAAACAATCCAAAGATGAAACATATGTAATTCGAATTTAAATCACTTTATTTCGGAATATTTTGTAGCCGGTTATCACCACTATACCATTTTAGTGATGCAAGATTTAAGTTCAAAAATACTTTTACGTTTGGACATGGTTTGTTAGGAGTTTAAAATTTAGATCGTTTATTAATTTTAACCACCTTCATTAAATCGTGGGTTTGTTTTATCCTTGATTAACGTATGAATTGGGATTGTAATAACTAGTATTAAATACTTAGGTTGTGTTTGGCGCGCCACAGCTAGCTGATAAGCTAGCTTATTTTTCGAGCTTTTTTATGTTGTCGTGTTTGGTAAGCCAAAAAGTAACTTATAAGCTAGCTTTTTGAAAAACTACTTAGACTAGCTTTTTAGAAGCTTTTTTTAAATTTCCAAATACACCCCTTAATTAATTATAGAAACACATACTCCTACATGTCCTTTTATGTAATTTTATATATTTCAGCTAGTTTTTCAGTTAGTTTTACCAAACGTTATTTTTTATCAGCTAGCTTTTCAGCTATCAACTAGCTTTTTATTTAACAGCTAGCTTTTCAGCTATCAGTTAGCTTTTCAGCTAACAGTTTGCTTTTCAGCTAGTACGCCAAAGAAATTTCTCATTTACCATCTCTTAATTAATTCCTACGTCTCATTCGTAACCACCATCTTTATTAAAGTAAGTAAAATAAATATCTACAAAGTTAGCTTTAGACAAAAACATTTCTAAAGAACAACCGGACTAGCTAGTTTTGATGTTACTGGGCCAAATAAATTAACCAATTTTATTCTACTGGGCCGAATTTATGTCATATGACTATGGACTTTTTCTGGCTTCTACAATTAGAGGTGGACAAACCGGTTTGGTTCGAGTCGGTATGGTCAAATCCGGTTATTAAAGCGGTTAGAAAAAACCACCAATTTTGGGCTTTTGTTCAATTTGTATTGCATTTTGGTAATGTTTTCTTTACCTCATTATCCACAAATGTAAATTGGTAATTTTTTGTAATGTTTGCATTTCACAATTTTAAGTTTTTAACAGGAGGATACATGTGTGTGTGTGTTGAAGGCTTGAAGTATTGAAGCATGAGGCATGGTTTGGAGCAATTTTCAAGTTTTTTTCTTCTTTCTTTCATTAAGGTCCTGCATATCATTAAGCCTATCTTCCTTTGATGTTAGCTCAAGTTGCAAGCCGCTCAATTTAGAAGTCAAACTCTCTATGATTGATTCATTAGTTGCTACAGTCTCATCAAAATTCTTGATTAGATTATCTGAAAAATATATACATATATACTGAGATGGAAACAAGTAGAAATCTCTAGTTTGTTCCATATACACACTTTGGTTAATGTAGGAATCAAGGATCAATGATGAACCTCATAAAGCTGAACCCGATCGGCTAAAAGTTGTAAGATTTGAGTTAGTTGATCACTTAAGGTCTTTGCAGAAAAGAATATTCCAAACCCGTTCCACAATCTGGAACCAATACCTAATATAACAACCGGTTTAGTCATGGGTCATCGATTCTACATTTCAATTCATGGCCTCCTTATAAGTTGTTGTAAAACAAAATACAGTATAATCATAATTGTGTAAAACAAAATAAACTATATATATATATAGTTGTTCCTTCTTAGGTTACACAAAAGATATGACATTTGATGAAGCATGCAAATTAAAAATGTATCCGACTTGAAACTTGATGTAGAATAATGTGGTGAGTTTATCTAGATTGTAAAGTGAAGAAAAAAGCGGGACACCTGGTAAGGTAGTACTTGCATCCACGATGAACGTATTTCCAGTGACGTACTTGGATGAATCATGGATCAAATACCTTACTAGACTAGTCAACCCTGGATCAGTAGTCCCAAATGTTCCTAAAGGGACAATCTTTTCAACCACTTGATTCAGCCACTTCTTCCTCAGTAAACTTTCTGTGATTTCAGACCTAAAAATCCCCGGATTAATCGAGTTCACCATGATGTTGTACATACCCATTTCCATAGCCATTTAATACATAAATATCATCATATGTAATATATCTATAAAAGTTGAATTAAAGGATAAGTACCTTGGTCAATGTGACGACACCTGCCTTTGAAGACACATAAGCCAGACCTCCAGGTAATTCTCCACGAGGAAGACCAGAAATTGAGGAGATATTGATGATTGATCCTCCATGTTTATGTTCATGTTTATGTTTAGCATCACACATATATCTACCCACGTACTTAGCTACCAACCATGTTCCTGTCAAGTTTGTTCTCATGGTGCTGTTCCATGCTTCTTCAGACAACTCCGGCCAGTGGAGACAGCATGTTTCCTGAAAATAATCATAATCATGAAAGCTCTATTTGAACTAACATATTCAGTCAATATAGGATAAACTTATCAAGATTAGAAACCAAACTAGTTTATTCAATCATGGCCTCTTGAATCGTTTAAATCTTTGTTATTACGCACCTCTAACCCCAGCGTTGTTAATCAAACAATCAATGCGCCCAAATGCGTTCCATGCTTTTTTGACAGAGGCTTCTATATCACGGGACCTTCAGCAGCGACGTCAAGTTCCACGGCCACTGCTCGAACGTCATCGATGAGGTCTTTTCCGTTGATCTCATCGCATGCAGAGAGATATCAGCCGATCTAGCCGGCGTGCTGCCGCGATCACTTTGCAACCGGCGTTCGCCAGATCTACACAGAAGCTCCGGCCGATTCCAGATGACGCTCCGGTCACCAACACTACCTTTCCCGTTAGATCGTCCCATTCGGAAGACACCGTTTCCGTTTGACTTGTATCAGCCATGGGTTTTGATCACATGAAATGTAAGTCTGTGATTTGTCAGTGATGTGTATGTATTGCCGATGGGCATGTATCATGTTCAAAAAGAAGGGAAAGGGGGGATTGGGGAAAGAAACTGTGCATGGTGACGAAGCTGGAATTAAACAATAAATCCGGGAATCAAATATTTATATAATATAACAAATTTCCTTTTTCTAAGAAACCTCACTTCAAAATATTAGTGATTTTATAATGTTTAGGTAAAAATGCATATGAACAAAAACCATTAATTAAAAATTTTAACTTCAAATAACAATCATTAATTATCTAGAAATTAACCAGTGATTTTTTTGAAGACCATGCCATTTATGTAGTCTTAATTAGGCATGTTAGTTGCAAAAAACATGAAAGAAACACCTCTAGTATCTTTATTTTCAAAATTTTCCAATGACATCGTCAGTAGTTTCCAAATGTTCAAAAATGAATCTAGATGGAAGCTTTCACTTCATACATACTTATAAAGCTAGCATTTTTCCTTAAACCTCATGCATATGAAACCCCCACAAAAATTTGCAAACACCTCATGCATTTGAAACCTCCTATTTTAATGAATACCACTCAAAAGTCTCTTAATAATGATTAACAATTCAAAGGTTTTATAACTTATATAATATATTTAATAAACAATTAATGGATACTCTACTATAAAAAGGTCAATCTTTTTTAGTAGACACACAAATACAAATCACATACAAAATTCACAAAGAAAACAAGTTTAAAGTTTTTTGTGTTGGTTTGAGGGTTTTGAACAATTTTTCGAGCCATGTTATTATGTTGAAGTTTTTAATTTGTAAGTTTGTTATATACTAATTCTTTTTTGTATTTTCTTGATTTAAGTATTCTTTTAAGAATATCATTGTATGTTGTGGTTGAAATTTTAATGTAAATTAGATTAGATTCATGTTATCGATCATATGTTATGGAAGGTGGTGTATATAATATTTAATTAACTATTGTATACATGTTTGTATGTTCATGTTGCTTCAAAACAATAATTAATTAAAAATCATGGATATGTCATATTATCCATATTATTCATGTAAGCCTTTTTTAAAATGCAAATTATCAATCTTATCACTTTATATTTTAGTATATGTTTAACATTTTAATTATAATAATAAGTGTTTTTTAAAAGTTTCTTTCACTTATTAATAATAACAAGTGGTTTTAAAATTAATAAGCAATAATTATAAATAATAAAATCAAATTACATGGATATGTCATATTATCCATGCAAGTCTTTTTTGAAATGCAAATTGTCTATCTTATCACTTTATTATTTAGTGTATGTTTCACATTTTAATAATAATATTAAGTGTTTCTTAAAAGTCTTCTTTAACATATTATTAATAATAAGTGGCTTAAAATTAATGAATAACAATTTTAAATGATAATAACATCAAATTATAAATTACATTTAGCTATAAATAAATTGTATTTTAAATGAACATCATTATTGAAATTAGAAAATGATCGCGTAAGTAAAAATATAATCAATCAATAATAATAATTGTTAAAAATAATACTAAATAGATAATTATATTTAATTCTATTAATGAGGAATGTGAGTTGATGTCAATGGATATTATTGTTCAAAATAATTGAGATTATATATATATATATATATATATATATATATATATATATATATATATATATATATATATAAATTAGTGTAAAAATATTATCTCAAAGTTAATGTCAATAACATAATCATTTTAAACATATATTTTTTAATATTTTAACAATATATTTTTAATCTTCGCTGCGCAACGCGCGGGAATTCGTCTAGTTGTGCAATAATGGCATGAATACTCAAATCTCCACTTTTTTATTTAGATGATTGTCACCATATCCTCATTGGTTTATTTGTGTAAAATGGCCGATAATTTATGAACATTGGTTGGTAGAATAACATATTTGACTAAAACACAGAACATGACATTAATGCACGTTTTTTGTTTAATTTTAATGGTGAATATATCTTTTTAAACGTTAGACTAAATTACATTTCTTTTCATGAATTTGGATGTTTCTTAGATCATGTCTAGAAACATTATATTAATTAGTTTTTCATGATATTTGCGTTTTTCTCGATGTATAACCCTCTCATAGTCATTGAGGGTTAAGACTCCTCCCCCTTTCATCCTCTCTTCATTCTCCAAAATCGCACTATCATCTCCTTTTTGTCTCAGGATAGTAACGAACTATTAGTTTTGTTCATATTTTTTTGTGCACCATACATTGTCAAAGTTGTTGAATTGTTTATATTTTATCCTTTGTGACCGGTTGTTGCAAGTTATAAGATTAAAATATAAACAGTTTCAACAAGTTAGATGACATATAATATACAAAAAAAGTAACTAAATATGAACAAAATTAAAAGTTTTTTTAGAACTAATATTTGTATGAGAATTTGAGTTTTTTTTTCCGGTCAAATTTTTTTAAAACCAATACCATCATACCATCTTTACTGCATCGTCTAATCCAATCGCACCAAAATAATAAAAAAACAATGTTGTTTGTAATGTGCATATATTTAAATTTGAATATTCACAAATGTGCATATATACACAATGCACATTTATAGTTTTCAACGTTTTTTTCGTAATTTTTTGACACACGATTGGTCTAGACGTTGATTGTTAAGTTATTTTTGGACAAATTATTGTTTCTTAATACACTTAAAATGTTGGTTTTTGTTATTCATATTTAACTGAGAATCAAACATGTAACGCACCGATTCTCAGGTATTGATTAAATAAGAATTTCTTTGATTTCAAGGTCTACCCGACGAGTTGGTTGCCCTACTCGTCGAGTAGCAGTGGATTGGTTCATGTAATTTAGTGACTACTCGCCGAGTCCAAGAAGGGACTCGACGAGTAGGAACTGGCAGATGAAACCCTAAATCCTGGGGCTTTGCACCCTATTTAAAGAATCATAAGCCTCCTTCAGCCTCTTTACAGTCCCTTGAGAGTCCAGAAAACCCTAATCCGTGTAGTGCTTCATTCTTGTGTGTTTTAAGCTTTGGAAAGTGGATCTTTGAAAGAAGAACTTGGAGGACAAGAGACTAGAAGCAAGGAAAGTTTGGGGATCAGAAATCTACCTCAGTTAGCATCATTTGAAGGTATCAAGTCGTCACCTTTACCTCATTTCTTTCTAGATCTCATTTAGGTGAGGTTTAGGGTTGTTTTGGCTTGGTTATGATGATATTGTGGTGTATGAGCTAGATCTGAAGTTGCAACTTCAGATCTGGACCCTTCTTGGGTTCTAGGTTCATTAAGTTTCGAGCTTGATCATGTTTGAAGCCTTCCTTGAGTGTAAAACTCCATTGTAAGCTTGGATTCGTCATTAAGAGCCTTTAGAGCCATGCATGCACGTAAAGTTTGCAACTTTACGTGATAAACATGCCTTGGGAAGCTGGATCTGCAATGTGGAGCCTTTGCATGACTTAAAAAGCATCTGTATGGTTAAAGAATTGAAGGGACTCGGCGAGTCGCAAGGTCGACTCGGCGAATCATATGAAGATAGTCATGTACTCAACGAGTTGGATGAACAACTCGACGAGTCCGATGAAGATTGCCTTGGGCTCGGCGAGTCAAATGTATGACTCGGCGAGTCGGCTAGGGTTTTTCCACAACCCTTTGATACGCGTGAACTCGGCGAGTTGCGAGGAAACTCGACGAGTCAACCAAGGATTTCACGACATCTCGAGTTCAGGAAGGACTCGACGAGTCGGTGAACTGCACTCGACGAGTCGAGTCAACATGGATTGTTGACTTTGACTGAGGACTTTGAATTTGACCAAGAGTTGACCAGTTGACTTTTGAGGGTATTTTGGTAATTTGGAAATTTATGAAAAAGGGTTTTATGGTAACTATAGGTGGTGGAGTTCGTGTTGGTGATCCGGGAGTTGAGCTTTCTAGTTTCAAACGACAGTTGCGAGGTGAGTTATCCTCACTATACTAAGGGGTCTAAGGCACCAAGGCCGACCTATTGGATATGTTATCCTAGCAGTGTTAGATGTTGAGTATGAGTTAGTGTTGCATGCTAGTGATTATGCCAGTTAGGTAGACATGTAGGACTACCTGTGATGTTATATGATTGTTGCATGCTCAGTGGTGATGTTGTATGTTATATGTTATGTGGGATGGGTTGAGGTTGTACTGCTCCGTGTGGTAGCCAGCAAACCCTAGGAGCATTCCAGTTACGGGCTAAGGGAGACTCGTACTGTGGGCTCGGGAGCATTCCAGTTACGGGCTAAGGGAGACTCGTATTGTGGGCTCGATGGCAAGCCAGATGTGAGCTGTGGGCCTATAAGGTAATCCAGACTCACACTGTGGGCCCAGGGGTAATCCAGTCTGTAAAGTTGTGGACCCAGTTCATGCTGTTGTTTATATATGTGTTATGTGCAGTGTATCGGTATTTTGGGGGGAACTCACTAAGCTCTCGGGCTTACAGTTTCAGTTTATTGTTTCAGGTGCATCAGGGGATCGCGGCAAGGCGAAGGCGTGATCGTACAGCTCCTCATGTTTTGTTTATGTTTATGGGAAAACTCTGATATTATACATTTTGAAAACCAGTGTGTAATGTTTTTGATGAATTTGGAATGAGTGTGAAAGTTAAATTTTGAAAAAAAAAAATTATGGGTGTTACAAGTTGGTATCAGAGCTTTGGTTTGAGTGAATTGGAGGAACACTCGTGTAACTCCAGTCTCAAATCAAGGAAAGGTTTTCAAAATAATTTTTCAAAAAGGTTTTCAAAATAAGTAAAGGAGGATGCAGGGTGTACGATCAGCCGAAGCCAGTAAGTAGACCCCAAAATACCATACAAGTTAATTGATTGTGAGATATGTTAGAACAACATGTTAGTACTAGGCTAGGGATCTTCAGGAATGGTATGATAGAATTGCCTGATTACGTGATGCCTGCTAGCCTAGGGTTTCCTTTATATGAGATTGACATCATTACTATAGTTACTTAGTGTATGCATCACGGTTATACATAATTAAGATCTTATAGCCTGAGAATGTTCGATTTGGCCTTATGTTCTGTTCTTATTTGATTGGGAGCTTAGGGTAGGATTAGATATTCGAAAGTCTATAGGGTCCAACGTTATGTATGGCTAGCATACACTTTGGTGGAAGTTTCATGGATGGGTGGGTTGTGTGAGGTCGGGAGGCCAGTTATGAGATATTTAGCATTCCTCTAAGAGTGAGGATTGAGCGTTCACCATGTTGTGTATTCAGTTAGGGCATTGTGGTGATACTTGAGACAAATATGGGTAGGTGTGGAAGGTAGTATGGGCCCATACTACTGAAAGCACAGGACCCATACGCGTGTCAAGTAAGTCACAATCCCTAGGGTTAGTAGGGAGTTGGCTCCCAGTTATTTATATGGATTATATGATATCTTGTGGTATGTTTCATAATGGTGATGACGAGACGCTTTGTGGTTGGATCCGGTTCGGGATCAGGATCAGGGAACAGAGGCCAAGAGGGGCCAACAACACCTGAGCCGGTGGTGCAGATGGGTACAGAGGAGTTGGATGCCAGGATTCGAGAGATCCTGCATGATGAGGTTGCTGCTGCGTTCTGGGCACAGTTGCCGGAGATGTTCGGGTCGATTAAGACCGCCATGGTGGAGTACTTTGATGAGCGTTACGCAGCCCTTGCAGAGACAGCTGCCGCAGCAGCTGCATCAGCTGTATCCGCGACAGGGGGAGGAGTTGGTAGGGGCTTTCAGTACAGGGACTTCGATAGCATGAAGCCCGCTACTTTTGATGGGACGCAGGATCCCAACAAGGCTATGAGGTGGATTTTAGATGTGGAGGGGTGTTTCTTCACCTGCTCGTGTCCTACTGACCAGAAGGTCAGGTGTGCTCTAAACCTGCTAAGGTCCGGGGCCAAGGACTGGTGGAGACTTGTGACTGGATCGTACACTGATGATCAGAGAGCTGATGTTACTTGGGAGCAGTTCAGGGACATGTTATGCGCCCGTTACATTCCGCGGGTTGAGCGGGAACGTTTGGCACAGGAATTTCTGAGTTTGAGACAGGATGGGGAGTCGGTGACGGAGATCACCCGTATGTTCACTGAGAGGGCGATGTTTTGCCCGGAGTTTGCTTCCGAGCAGGCTCAGATGACCCGTTATCTGAGCATGCTCAAGACGGATATCCGTCAGTTTGTGTCTACCCAGCGATGTGATACTCTTTTAGAGTTGCAGGAGGCCGCCAGACGGCGTGAGTTGGAGATTGAGCTGCAGTTGAGAGAGCAGCGGTAGGCCCCGACACAGTCTCAGCCGACGCCGAAGCGGTCTAAGACCGCTGATACTAGGATCGGGGGTCAACAGAGCCGCACTTGTGGGAAGTGTGGCAAGGGTCATTCTGGTGTGTATCGAGTTGGTAGTGGGTGCCACAGGTGTGCCAAGAAGGGGCATTACGCGAAGGACTGTTGTTGGAGCATGAAAATGCTCTACAATGTTGAGTGTTTATTAGGTTAGAATATTCTCTTGTATGAAAAACATATTCTCTCCAGTAGTATATAAAGTGGAGGTGATGGTCATTTTTAGTATTAGTGTTCACTATTTAGACATTTAGATTAGAGAGAGTGTGGTGGGATCTCTCCCACCAAGGGAGAGTTATCTCTCCCAACCCATGAGTGTTCTTGTAATATTTTGTATCTCTCTATCTATTCACTACAGTTTTACTCACATATATTGTTCATCATGTTAATTCATGATTATCTTCTTGGTAATATCTTCCGCACCGATCCAATCGATAAAATGGGAACCTACAAGTGGTATCAGAGCGAGACCTTGGAGATCTCCCGATTATTTCAAGGGAACGATCCCGATTGGTTTATTATCTTGAAGATTTTCGTCATCCTTGAAGAATTTCTCAGCCTTCACAACTGAAAATTTTTCTGTGACTTATTTACTGTTTTGTTGGTGATGTTGCTAGAAAAATAAAAAATTATGCTGCTATTGTTCATACATTTTTGCTGCTGTTGAATTTGAGTTTATGAGGAGAAAAATATGTTTGCTGAAGAAGATGAAGTTTCTTTTAAAAAAGGTGGTGTTTAATCTTTTATCCCATGTAAAAAGTGTTTTGAAAAAGACAAGTTATATTTTTGGGATATGAGAATTAAACAGATTTATTGAGTTCCGACGTAAAAGTTTTTTTGTGGAGAGTATAAATCTTCATGTCGCTGGTACAAGTGTATGAAGCGAGAGTATGGTGGGTTTCCATACAAGCTACGTCAAATTGAAATATATTGGAGGACAAATTTTGTCGATTAGTGGAGGTACTTTCTTGTCCAAAGAATGCGTGTAGTTAAACAAAAAATCGTGTAGCTTTTTGGATTTGCTCAAAAATTGGAGAAAACTTCACTTCTTGTGTCTGCAAGTTTACTGACAACTACACTATCTTTTTGTTTGAAGTCAACCTCTATAAACTCGGTACTGTTTACCCGACATAAACCTGCCACACGCCTCATGTCCTGTCCATTCCACATTCCCATGCCAGCCTTATTCAATTTCATTCATTGTTCCGGACTCTCTCTTTAAACCCACCTTCCGGAGCTAATTTTTTGCTTCAGAAATCAGAATTCTTTTTTTTGGGTTCCGGACCAACTTGATTTTTATGTCCAGACACAAAGTCCACTTCGGACTTTTTCTTTCAAATACCACTCCGGAACCAAATATCTATTTCGTACCTTTCCTCACCCATTTCAGATTTAAATATATATATATATATATATATATTTCCGAACCAAAAATAATTCCGGACCAAAACCAAAAAATTCCGGACCTTGCTTTTTATCCCATTTCGGAACTTTAACATTTTCTATTCCTAACCTTTTTCACTTCTTACCCACTTCTAAACCTTCTGAGACTTAACTCATTCATAAGTGAATCCATTTTTATTATGGATCCACCTCCTGACCCATTTTCCTTTTTTATTCCGAAACTCATCAACTCTTTTCATTTTATTTCATTTTTTATAACCAATTTATTTTTTTTAACACCAATTATTTTTTTTTAACATCAATTTATTTTTTAAAACTAATTAATTTTGTTTAACGCCCATTATTTTTTTAATATCAATTATTTTTATTAAAACCAATTTTTTATTAAAACCAATTATTTTTTTTAACACCAATTTTAGCCCCATGGTGCAAGGCTTCGTTCTTCTTGCTGATTATGAGTGATGACACAGTTGGTTCAGAGATTATTATTTTTGTGTCTGACTTTTACCGAGCTACTCGCATTTTTACTCCCTTCGGACTATTTATATATGGTTTCGGACCATCATTTGGGAGTTCGGGTTTGCATTTCGGTTATCGGCATTACTTCGGTTCAGCATTATGATTTTTCAGCAGCGGGGTTTATCATACATATTCTACAGTGTTTGTTCAGTTCAGCAATACATCACCATGTCTACCCATGACCAAAAAATAATATCCTCGTTTTTTCGGGTAGATGCTCACATCAAGGGGAGCGTGCGATGCTCCATTTTATCCGACATATTCTCTTGCCCGGTTTCATGATTATTTTTGATCTTATTGCATGGTCAATCAAAAATAGGGGGCGAATCATGAGCATCCATTCTGGTTACTATTGGAGTTTTGACGTTAGAGACATTTGAAGACGAAGATTCATTTAGTAGTGTGATGTGGCACTGATTTTTGGTCTTCACAGATCGAATTTTTGGCATTATTAGATGCTCTTCGGATTATGATTATTTATCTTCAGACTCTACACTTTGGGATGTCACATTTGTGTTTGCATCCGGTTCAGATATTATGATTGCTCGAGTTTGGATTTGCAATATTTTGAAGACGATGATTATTTTAGCGATGCGGCGTGACACTTATTTTTGATCTCACGATCAAATTTTTGGCATTGCTAGACCATGTCTTCGGATTCTCATTATTTATCATTCGGACTTTATTTTTGGATGCTTCACATTTTCAGCAGGTTATTCTTCAGAGATTATTTGGTGCATTATCATTCACTTTCGAAATATTGAAGACGTTGTGTGTTTCTACATTGTGCCCTTCGGTTCTACAGTCGAGGGGGAGACTGTGAACATGATTAGTTTTTGGGGACTGATCACATTCGAAGATTGGGCTTTCATACTTTTATTCAGAGATTGGGTTCCTCTGTATGTTCTTTGATGTTAGAGATTCCATTGCCAGATTCCGAGATCACAACAACTTTATCTTTTCCGAGACACTTCAGCACCAGACCTACCGGACCTGCATGTCGGATGTTCTGCCTTTTATCACTGCTTTACCCTCACCATTTCCGAGCATTTAGGGGGAGATTGTTGGAGCATGAAAATGCTCTACAATGTTGAGTGTTTATTAGGTTAGAATATTCCCTTGTATGAAAAGCATATTCCCTCCACTAGTATATAAAGTTGAGGTGATGGTCATTTTTAGTATTAGTGTTCACTATGTAGACATTTAGATTAGAGAGAGTGTGGTGGGATCTCTCCCACCAAGGGAGAGTTATCTCTCCCAACCCATGAGTGTTCTTGTAATATTTTGTATCTCTCTATCTATTCACTACAGTTTTACTCACATATATTGTTCATCATGTTAATACATGATTATCTTCTAGGTAATATCTTCCGCACCGATCCAATCGATAAAATGGGAACCTAAAACTGTCGCCAGGCAGTCCCAATTCAGGGTATGAGGTTATGTTATCACTGCGATCAGGTTGGCCACGTTAAGGCCAACTGTCCGTTGCTAGCCGCCAAGCTGGCGCATACTCCAGCGCCGACTACCTTGAGGATCGCGGATGGGAGACCAGTCAAGGCAGAGCCTCCGAAGGCTCAGGGTCGTGCCTTCCAGCTTACAGCCGAGGAGGCTAGGGCAGCACCGGATGTGGTTGCTGGTATGTTTCTATCATTACTCCCATTGGTTATATCTGTTGTATGTTTATCCGTTATACTTGTGATTAGGTACGTTCCTAGTGAACTCCTTACCTGCATTGGTTTTATTTGACTCGGGGGCGAGTCAGTCTTTTGTATCTCAGACATTTAGTAGGGAGTTCAGAGTTCCAGTAGGCGAGCTAGAGTGTCCGTTGCGAGTTTCTATCGCCAACAAACACGGGGTTTCTGCTTCTTCGATCTACCGAGGGTGCGAGATGGAGATCTTCGAGGTACCTTTTTCGATAGACTTGATTCCGATCCCCATGGGGGATGTATGCGTGATTGTGGGGATGGACTGGCTCAGTCGTTTCGGTGCCATGATTGATTGTGAGGGTCAGCGGGTAGTGGTTCGAACCCCAAGTGGGGGAGAGTTGATTATATATGGCGAGGGGACCAGAGCGGGATTCGGGTTTTGTTCGGCTGCCAGGGCTCGACAGTACATTCAGGACGGATGTGCGGGTTATTTAGCATATGTGATGGATACGCGGGACAGGGATCAGACTCCAGTTTCAGAGGTCCCCATGGTTAGCGAGTTTACTGATGTGTTCCCGGAGGAATTACCCGGAGTACCTCCGGAGAGGCAGGTCGAGTTCAGGATCGACCTGGTGCCAGGTGCGGCCCCTATCACTAAGGCGTCGTACCGATTAGCACCACCACAGATGCAGGAGCTGTCGTCACAGCTACAGGAACTGATGGGCAAGAAATTCATTCGACCTAGCAGTTCTCCATGGGGAGCACCGATTCTTTTTGTCCGGAAGAAGGACGGTTCGCACCGGATGTGCATTGATTACCGGAAGTTGAATAAGTTAACGGTGAAGAACCGTTACCCACTCCCGAGGATAGATTATCTCTTTGATCAGTTGCAGGGCGCATCTTGGTTTTCCAAGATCGATTTGAGGTCCGGGTATCATCAGGTCAGGGTCAGAGAGGAGGATGTGGAGAAGACCGCGTTTCGAACCCATTATGGACATTACGAGTTCGTGGTGATGTCGTTTGGGCTCACCAACGCGCCATCGATATTCATGGACCTGATGAATCGTGTCTGCAGACCGATGCTGGATCGCTCGGTCATCGTATTTTTAGATGATATCCTTGTGTATTCCAAGACCCGAGAGCAGCACGAGGAGCATCTCAGGGAGCTATTGGGAGTTCTGAGACGAGAGCGGCTATATGCCAAGTTCTCGAAGTGTGAGTTTTGGTTACGGGAGGTCCAGTTCCTTGGACACCTCGTTAACCAGGAGGGGATTTTGGTCGATCCGGCCAAAATCGAGGCGGTCATGCAGTGGGAGGTTCCGAAATCTGCCTCGGACATCAGGAGCTTTTTGGGATTAGCAGGATACTACCGGAGATTCATTCAGGATTTCTCCAAGATTGCAGTACCCCTCACTCGTCTAACGAGGAAGGGGGTGGATTTCCTGTGGGGCTCTGAGCAGCAGAGGGCGTTCGAGACCCTCCGGCAGCGGTTGTGTGAGGCTCCAGTTTTGACACTCCCGTAAGGAGTTGAGGACTTTGTGGTGTTCTGTAATGCATCCATCACAGGTCTACGAGCAGTCCTCATCCAGAGGGGACGAGTGATAGCTTATGCGTCGCGGCAGTTGAAGCCGCATGAGACGCGATACCCTACGCATGATTTGGAGCTGGGAGCGGTGGTGTTCGCCCTCAAGATATGGAGACATTACCTTTATGGGGTCTGATGTACCATTTACACGGATCACAAGAGCTTGAGACATATCATGGATCAGCTGAACCTGAACATGAGGCAGCGCAGGTGGCTGGATGTAATCAAGGACTACGATTGCGAGATCCTTTACCACCCTGGTAAAGAGAATGTGGTTGCGGATGCTGTGAGCCGCAAGTCAGCTGGGTCTTCCACCCCAGCGGTATGTATGAGGATAGCGGTGGATTCTCCGCTTGTGAGTTTGATCAGAGATGCCCAGGTTGAGGGCATGCGACTGGAGAATTGGAGGCTGGAGAGAATCAAGGGTGAGAATACCCGGTTTGTGTAGGATAGTCGGGGATTATTGACCCGATGCGCTCGGGTTTGGATTCCGATGTCTGGTGAGGTCAGGCAGATGGTCATGGAGGAGGCTCATAAGTCTCATTTTTCTATTCACCCGGGGGCCACCAAGATGTATAGAGACCTGAGTTTGAGTTACCGGTGGCCATGTATGAAGCGAGAAATCGCTTGGTATGTCGAGAGGTGCTTGACCTGCAGGATGGTCAAGGCCGAACATCAGAGGCCGCATGGTAAGCTGCAGCCTCTAGAGATTCCCATGTGGAAATGGGAACAGATCACGATGGATTTCATTACCAAGTTGTCGAGGACGGCGAAGGGATTTGATGCTATATGGGTCATCGTGGATCGATTGACCAAGAGTGCCCATTTCTTGGCTATTCGGGAGAGTTCGTCGGCCGAGAAGTTGGCCGACATGTATGTTCGCGAGATCGTGTCTCGTTATGGGGTTCCCGTCTCCATTGTCTCCGACCGAGATGTTAGGTTTACCTCCCGTTTCTGGCAGAAGTTTCACGAGGAACTGGGCACGCGGTTTCACTTTAGCACAACATTCCATCCGCAGACTGACGGTCAGAGCGAGTGGACCATTCAGACCCTCGAGGATATGTTGAGGGTGTGTGTCATTGATTTCGGTGGGAGCTGGGATTCCCACCTACCGCTTGCAGAGTTCGCCTACAACAACAACTATCATTCCAGCATTGGCGCCCCGCCTTTCGAGCTGTTGTATGGACGGAGATATCGCACCCTGATTTGTTGGGGTGAGGTGGGACACAGGGTGATGGTGCGGACGGAAGTAGTCTTGCAGACAACTGAGAAGATTCAACAGATTAGGCAGCGATTGCAGACAGATCAGAGTCGGCAGAAGAGTTACGCCGACAGGCGTCGATCTGAGTTAGAATTTCAGGTGGGTGATATGGTTCTCCTGAAGGTCTCACCATGGAAGGGTGTGATCCGCTTCAGGAAGAGGGGGAAATTGGGTCCCCATTACATTGGGCCGTTCAGGATCATTGCCAGGGTTAGCAAGGTAGCTTCCAAGCTAGAGCTACCGGAGGAGCTTAGTCGGATCCACAGCACTTTCCACGTTTCGCAGTTGCGAAAGTGCATTATGGATCAGGAGGCAGTGGTGTCGCTAGATGATATTCAGGGCGATGAACGCCTGAATTATGTGGAGAGGCCTGTGGCCATACTGGAGAGGAAGACGAAAGTTCTGAGGAATAAGGAGATACCTTTGGTGAAGGTACAGTAGGATCATCGTAGGGGGTCCGAGTGGACGTGGGAGCCAGAGGCAGAGATGCGGAGCACTATCCGGAACTGTTCGCCGCGGCAGACTTCGAGGACGAAGTCTAGTTCAAGCGGGGGTAGAATTATAACGCCCCGATTCTCAGGTATTGATTAAATAAGAATTTTTTTTTATTTCAAGGTCTACTCGACGAGTTGGTTGCCCTACTCGTCGAGTAGCAGTGGATTGGTCCACTTAATTTAGTGACCTACTCGCCGAAACCAATAAGGGACTCGACGAGTAGGTGCTGGCAGATGAAACCCTAAACCCCAGGGTTTTGCACCCTATTTAAAGAATCATAAGCCTCCTTCAGACTCTTTACAGTCCCTTGATAGTCCAGAAAACCCTAATCCGTGTAGTGCTTCATTCTTGTTTGTTTTAAGCTTTGGAAAGTGGATCTTTGAAAGAAGAACTTGGAGGACAAGAGACTAGAAGCAAGGAAAGTGTGGGGGATCTGAAATCTACCTCAGTTAGCATCATTTGAAGGTATCAAGTTGTCACCTTTACCTCATTTCTTTCTAGATCTCATTTGGGTGAGGTTTAGGGTTGTTTTGGCTTGGTTATGATGATATTGTGGTGTATAAGCTAGATCTGAAGTTGCAACTTCAGATCTGGACCCTTCTTGGGTTCTAGGTTCATAAAGTATCGAGCTTGGTCATGTTTGAAGCCTTCCTTGAGTGTAAAACTCCATTGTAAGCTTGGATTCATCATTAAGAGCCTTTAGAGCCATGCATGCACATAAAGTTTGCAACTTTACGTGATAAACATGCCTTGGGAAGCTGGATCTGCAATGTGGAGCCTTTGCATGACTTAAAAAGCATATGTATGGTTAAAGGATTGAAGGGACTCGGCGAGTCGCAAGTTCGACCCGGCGAGTCATATGAAGATAGTCATGTACTCGACGATTTGGATGAACAACTCGGAGAGTCCGATGAAGATTGCCTTGGGCTCGGCGAGTCAGATGTATGACTCGACGAGTCGGCTAGGGTTTTTCCACAACCCTTTGATACGCGTGAACTCGACGAGTTGCGAGGAAACTCGACGAGTCAACCAAGGATTTCATGACATCTCGAGTTCAGGAAGGACTAGACTGAGTCGGTGAACTGCACTCGACGATGTTGACTTTGACTGAGGACTTTGACTTTGACCAAGAGTTGACCAGTTGACTTCTGAGGGTATTTTGGTAATTTGGAAATTTATGAAAAAGGGTTTTATGGTAACTATAGGTAGTGGAGTTCGCGTTGGTGATCCGGGAGTTGAGCTTTCTAGTTTCTGACGACAGTTGCGAGGTGAGTTATCCTCACTATACTAAGGGGTATAAGGCACCAAGGTCGGCCCATTGGATATGTTATCCTAGCAGTGTTAGATGTTGAGTATGAGTTAGTGTTGCATGCTAGTGATTATGCCAGTTAGGTAGACATGTAGGACTACCTGTGATGTTATATGATTGTTGCATGCTCAGTGGTGATGTTGTATGTTATATGTTATGTGGGATGGGTTGAGGTTGTACGGCTCCGTGCAGTAGCCAACAAACCCTAGGAGCATTCCAGTTACGGGCTAAGGGAGACTCGTATTGTGGGCTCGGGAGCATTCCAGTTACGGGCTAAGGGAGACTCGTACTGTGGGCTTGATGGCAAGCCAAATGTGAGCTGTGGGCCCGTAAGGCAATCCAGACTCACACTGTGGGCCCAGGGGGTAATCCAGTCTGTAAAGCTGTGGAACCAGTTCATGCTGTTGTTTATATATGTGTTATGTGCAGTGTATCGGTATTTTGGGGGGAACTCACTAAGCTCTCGGGCTTACAGTTTCAGTTTATTGTTTCAGGTACATCAGGGGATCGCGGCAAGGCGAAGGCGTGATCGTACAGCTCCTCATGTTTTGTTTATGTTTATGGGAAAACTCTGATATTATACATTTTGAAAACAAGTGTGTAATGTTTTTGATGAATTTGGAATGAGTGTGAAAGTTAAATTTTGAAAAAAAAAATTTATGGGTTACAAAACAAAATAACCTGAAAACCGATTTATCCAAACCTTATTTCGTTTAGTTTCGGTTAATATTTTAGAAGTAAGAAAACCGATTAAACCGAATTAAATAAACATATAACCGATTAAAACGACGAATAAACCTCGCATACATACATTTATAATCTGGTCTAACAGTAAGAAAATGGCTCTCCTTCTATAAATATACATATATGCAAACTACAAAAAAAAATCATTTTTTATTATGGTGTGATTAACTTAGACGGTGAACTAGAGATGGTGTGGTGGTGTTGGTTTGGAAAAAAATTAGCCGAAAAAAATCGCAAATACTCATGCAAATATTGGTTCTAAAAAAAACTTTTAATTTTGTTGACGTTTAGCCCTTTTTGTTTACATCATATATCATCTCACTTGTTAAAATTGTTCATATTTTACCTTTGTAACCTGCAGCAACCGGTCACAAGGGTAAAATATGAAGATTTGCAGCAAGTTTAATGGTATATGTTGTACAAAAAAGCGACTAAATATGAACAAAATTAATAGTTCGTTACCCTTCTGAATCATTTTTTCCTTTTGTATAAATATATGGCAACTATTACAGATATAATAGATAGAGATGAAAAGATTTCATTCAACTATGATGAAACACCGTAAATTTTCAAACAAATTTTTCGTTTTTAAATCACATAAAAACTCAATGTCACATTTTCTCAAAACCACAGTGTATTAATTTTTAAAAGCTCAAATCAACAAAACCACTGATAGTATCCCAGAATCCTCGAACATAATCTCGAACAGGTGTGTACAATCGAACCTTTGCCTTCCCGAATTCTGCAGAAGTACCTGAAACATATATCACACAACACGGTAAGCACGAAGCTTAGTGAGTTCCCCAAAATACCACACATATCTCATTAGCCTCTCATGGCTATAATTCAAATAAGACCCTCCGGTCAATGTGTCTCAGTGGGACCCTCCGGTCCCACAACTCGGGTGGACCCTCCGGTCCTAACTCAGTAAGCTCAGAATAATACACAACATAAATCACAAAGACATAATGCAGGATATCACAATACTCAATATAAACACACAAGACCCTCCGGTCACACAAAATACCACTCAAGGTAAGTATAGTGAGAAGACTCACCTCGTAAGTAAGCACGAAGATATAGCACCACACGAACAGTCTAGACTCCGCCTACATGATACAATTATCTCTAATAAACAATTTGCAACAACCATTTCGATCATGATAGGCTAACTTTTCCACTAAGTCCCAAAAAGGGTGAAAAGACCATTTTACCCCTTCATGGTCTTCCAAGGTCCACAGTTGACCAACCCTAAAAGTCAACGCTCAAGTCAACAGTCCTTTTTGACTAGACTCGTCAAGTTCATCTAGGTGACTCGTCGAGTTCCTCCTGTTCTCAGAAAAGTCGGGAAATCTCAACCCAACTCGTCGAGTTGTCTCATCAACTCATCGAGTTCATGCACGTGTCCAAAAGACCAGGAACCCTCACCTACTCGTCGAGTTCTCTCATCAACTCGTCGAGTCCACTTAGAATCCAAAGACAGGTAAAACCCCCTCAACTCGTCGAGTTGTCTCATCAACTCGCCAAGTCTGTAACACGTCCAGGCCATCGGGACAAACCCTAACCGACTCGTCGTGTTGGCTCACTGCCTCGCCGAGTACCTTCAGTCCCTTATCTCATTCAGACGGTTTTGAGCAGAAATGATGTCTCATACTCTGGATCTAACCTTCTAAGGCTCACTTATCACGTAAATTTGCAAGCTTTACGTTCATGCATGGCATATGGGGCTCAAAATGTCAAAACAAGCTCCATAAAGGGTCTAAAGCATAAAAGATTTTCTCTAGCTTAATAAATCTTGGACCTTTGGGCTCATAGGGACTCATATAGCTCAGATCTGGAGTCTCAACCTCCATTACCCGCTCAACAATTCAAAAGCCATAAGAAAGGGGAAAAGACCCTAAAACTCCCTAGAAGGAGATCTATCACAAGAAATGCTCAAGATAGAAGCTTTTTACCTCCCAAAGAAGCTAATCACTGAAGAAATCCGGATCCAAAAGTCCCTCCTTGATCCCACCCGTGTTGCTCTCCAAATCTCTTTCCAAAAAGGCACAAAATCACTCAAATAAGTTTCTCTCTCTCTTTCATAAATTGAAAGGAGCTGATATAGGGTTTTCTCAGAGCTCTAAGGTGACAAGGGTGGCTGGAATGACGGCTTAAGGTCCTTTAAATAGGACACAAACCCAGGGAATTAGGGTTTCTCCAAACAGCTCCAACTCGTCGAGTTGGTCTCTCAACATGTCGAGTTGGTCACTAAACCCACGTGGCCAAAACCGACCCCACTCGCCGAGTTGCTCTGTCATGATAAATATAAATTATTTAAATATGCTACCTGGAATTCGGGATATTACAATTCTCTCCCACTTGAATTAGATTTCGCCCTCGAAATCGCTCCGTAACAGCACATAGATCGAACCCAATAACCTGAGAAGCACCACCGAAAAAATCATATCATACAACAATCTCTCTCCCAATACACCTGAAACCAAACAGGAACTCCCAATCCTGAAGAAGGACAGACCCCTCTGCCTTTGCGGTACCAGTTCTGACCCTCCAAAACCTGGAGACTCTAGTGGCCTGTCTCACGGACAGATCGCCCATGAAAAATATCATCATGTTAATCGCTCATCGAATAACAGATACTGATAACACACTGCCAACTCTGATTTTCTTGTTGCGACTGATGGAAAAAAGTCGTTGACCAATAATTGGCTACCGATCACTCATGCCAGATATACTAATCGATCCAGATTATAGCTCAAAAGGAACGGAAGGGTCACATCCCACCAAGGACCCACCGCCTGTACATCTATCAGAACTCATCTGAAAAATAAACCTCAAAACTTTGTCCTCAGACACAAGAAAACGATCATGCCCGCTCGAAACGATCCTCTTGACATCTATAATCATGAGCCACAGCTTCCTCTCAAATATTCCCTCCGACACTGCGCACTAGGTCAACTCCCGACCCAACAGTTGAACCTCCAAAGGCTACTCATTGCACACCCAAAAAACAACTTATAAACTTCCTTTTCACAATAGCTACCTCAGCCCATCATGTGACACACGAAGTCACGAAGTTCGCTTTACCTCAAGCGAACACTACAACCCCATCTGATGTCGCCTCACCTCCGACCTCCGACGTCAAACATTTGATAATTCCATGCGTCTCGTGGTCCTTCCCAAACTCAAAATGAAACCCATCTGGGAATCTGGAATCTCATCCTACTTACTCAATACACAAATAGAACCAAACTCAAGCTCGAGAGTCTGATTCAACAGCAGAATTGGAACCACTCATTTCCAATCTGATACTCAACTCATGACCCGAGGTCCGCGAATTCATGCGTACACCACTTCTCCAATTGCTTCCGATTGCGATAACCCCTCCCTAACTCGGGATGTAATGATTCCTGACCATCACGGAGACCCCAATCTTGCCCCTGGTCTGGCCACCAGGTTCCCAAAGACTCAATTGGTAAGGCTACCTAAGCCTAAGAACTCCTCTGCGTCACGCTCTTTCTAGTGAATATTACAGCTCCCTGTAGTTACAATATTCTCCCTTCTTATTGCCTAATGAGTGTTGCGGCTCCTTGTAGTCTTAAGACACTACCTCACTGACTCGTGAATGCTACGGCTCCCCGCAGGCTTACGACACTCTCTGACTGACTCGTGAAAGCTACAGCTCCCCGCAGTTGCACAATACTCTCTCACTCGTCGTGGGCTCACCCCCACGGGTTTTCCCTGATAGTCCCAAGTGATTACTCCCACTCGGATCCACTCGCTCTCTTAGCACCCCACAATCTCATCCTCGAGTCATCACCCCACTGACTTCACTAACTCATGCTCTGCGGTCCAATCATAGATAGGTACACATACCCACCCAGATTAAGCATCACTACGCCTGATGACAATCGTCACAACAAAACACTTTCTCCTGCTACAACTCACATTCTTGGATAATCTCGTCCAATGACAATGATTTGAAGGGCTCCTACTGGAACAATAGTCAATCGGTACTCCACTTGCCATCTCACAAACTCAAGTCTCAAAATAATCGAAACATTTAGGGCGTCATACTCGGATACCCCGGTACACCATCACAGAACCTCACGATGTCTTGCATCAACCACCAATGTTCCACTCACGGCATCATAATTGGATAATGCAATACACCCTCTCAGAATCTCACAATGTCTTGCCTCGACCACTGATCTTCCACTCGCACAACTCGTAACCTCAAAATACTCCAACTCACAACTTGAAACACGGAGGAAGCGTCAATGACTAAGAACACATTGACGATAATCCGAAAACCCATCCTCTACTGCTCAAAACCCATTCGAGAATACTCATACCAACTCTGAAGTTGGTTGCCAAAACAACTGTTGCCCTTCCTGAAGTGCATATAACAATCCATGTATTTTCATCGGCTACCCACAGAAATCCTTTGGTTACCTCTTCTACAGACCCAGTGATAATGTGGTCTTTGTGGCAAGGAGAGGAGTCTTTCGCGAGAGAGAATTTATAAGCCAAGGAAACAGTGGGAGGCAAATTTGTTGGATTAGTGTCTAAGCCCGTAACTATATTTGGTAAGTATTTGACCCGGTTGTGCATGGTCCTTTTGGGTTGCCTTCACCAAAGCAACTTGATAGGATGATTTGTGGAGAAAGAGATTAATTATGATTTATTAATATATTATATGAATAATATATTAAAGGAGAAATCATATAGTTTAATTAATATTAGACAAGAATTAATTAAGAAATTAATTATGTGGCTAAAAGAGATTAATTAGACTTGGGGGAATAATATTGTAATTATAAGATAATTGCATTGTGGGCTATGGATTCCTTTTGGGAAGGGGATTGGACGAAATCTATGGGAAGCCCATATGATTTTCGTCCAAGGGCCTTCTAGAAAGGTTCCATGGGTTTCTTAAGGCCTAAGCAGAGAATTAGGGTTTCTCCTGAAACCCTAGCAGCCCACACAAGTATAAATAGACCCCTAGGGCACCCAAAAACGTGGCTAAGCATTCTTGGAGTTCTTTGGACGTTTTTTGGTGCCTCCTTCTCTTCTCCTAAGTTATCCTTTTGTTCTTGGTGTTTGTGAGCCATTAGAGGTGTGACACTTGTGACACTAAGCTTTCAGAAGCCAACTACAAGAAGGAATAGATTGTTATTGCTACATAACAATTAAAGGTAAGATCTAAACCGTAATTCATATGTTGAATCATTTATTGTATGTTAGATCTAGGGTTTATGGCTTTGGATGATTATTGCATGTTCATTAGACAAACTATGTCCAAAGCTTTAGGGTTTGCATGTACACCATAGGAATGATGTAGTGATCAATTCCCAACAGTGGTATCAGGGCCTAGGTTGTTTGTATAATGAATTGATGCAATTGTGAACTGTAAAAGATTAGGAAATCAAAAAATTTTGCTGTCTGGAGCATGAGCTCGACGAGTTCTATATGAACTCGACGAGTTGGGTGAACTCGACGAGTTCAGAGCCCAACTCGACGAGTTTCCTGTTCTGTTGTCGGGATTTTCGATTTTTCTGCCAGATTTTGTTTGAGGATAATTGCCAAAACTCGTTTTTCTTGCCTAAATCCGATTTTTTAAGTTTGGAATTATTATCTTCATCAAAATTGATGGATTTGGTTAAATATGGATAATATAGGATTATTATTAGTCAAATATTTGACCTAGTAATTTAGAAAAGTTTTCAAATTACACCCTTAAGTTTTATAGTTTAAATTTGAACTTAATAGTTTTAGTTTTGAAATTTAAATAGTTAAACCTAATTGTTTTGAAAGGTTTCAAAACTTGCCCTCAAGTTTTGGAATTTAAATTTTGATTAAAAGTTTAATTTTAAAATGTTAAATTCTAAAACCCTAGTTTTTGAAAAGTTCAAATTACACCCTTATGGTTTTATTAAATTAATTAAGTGTATAATTAAAGGAGAATTAATAATTCCATAATGACATGGTTTATATATAATTAAATTAAAAGGTATAATTTATTAAATTAGACCACATAGTATTTTAAAAGTGTAAAATACAACCTTATACTATATATAAAATTAAAAGTCTAATATTATACATATATATATATATATATATATATATATATATATATATATATATATATAAGTAAAATGTCAGTCTTACCGTTAGTAGGCCTCATTCACGAAGTTGGTCTATAAGGGGTGTTTAAGGAAGCGGCCTGTAAAATGACCACCATTGGGTATCCACTCTTACCCACCGCACTCTTGACTAGTGGAGGGTCGTTATCCGAATGGGTAAGATAGGACACAACCCTTTCCATTAAAAGTATAATGAAGTAACTAAATGTTTTTACAAAATTCCCAATCTTAGTTACTTTAGGCAAAAGTGAATTTGATGCAATTTCATGAAATTACTGTTGAATCATAAAAAGTGACCCTCTTGAACTTCAGCTACCGCAACCTCTTTAGCTACCGCAGCCATCCAGCACCCGCAGTCAACTTCTTCATCAGCAACTTCAACCGGAGTCTCTTCCTACCGCAGTCACTTAACTAGATTACTTTACTTGTCTTTTATTGTAACACTCTCTTTTGTCCAGTATGTCTTGTATGGCTACTCTTAGAGAGGTAATCTAGTGTACATCGTGAGTCTCTATAAATAGAGCTCATTCTCTTTGTATTCAAAGACACTTACACGCATCTATCTATTCTGAATACACTTCTCTAAAGTTATCTTTTTTATCCCTCTATCTACGCATCACTTCTTACTCTCAATTCTTACTAGAACATAACTGTTTATAACCTCTCTCCGGAGCAAGTCTTCTGTGACTTAATCACTAAGTTTGATCTTCCTTATTAACTTGGTTTGAATGCATTCCATGTTATGAATCAACTTAAGTGTATACTTGATATAATCATTGCTGTCATTTCTATTACTTTACTTTTCCGCAACTAACTCTCTAACTTATTAATATTATTGTTGAGCTTTTAGATCCTTCGAGATTAACTATTCCGCAATACTACTTGTTCTAACGTTTGTTCAAGTGTGTCTCTAAGTTTTTCTCTCAACAATTGGTATCAGAGCCATAGTGGTTGCTTTTTGAAAACAGAACTCTGATTTTCAAAGGGCCTTCTATACCACTAAAGCTCATTTCTTAAAAAAAACAATTTCAAATGGCACAATCGTTATCTCTGAACGTTTCCAACAGTGTTGGTGGTTCTAACCGAGCCCCAATACTGGTAGCAAATGAATATCATCACTGGTCACAAAGAATGGAAAGATACTTAAGGAGACTTGGTAGAGATGTATGGCGATCCATAGAAGAAGGACCTCATGTCCCAGTCCTTACACCAGTCCAAACTGACGGCGCTACAACCAGACTAGGAGGAGGACAACCAGTCATGAGCCGTCCCACCAAGGATGATCTCGATAAAATGGAAAATGATGTTGTTGCTTTTTATGAAATCTCCTGTGGAGTTGCTCCTGACAACTTCGATATTATCATAAATTGCAAATCAGCAAAAGAGATCTGGGAAGTTCTCAAGAATCTGTACGAAGGCTCAGAACAAGCACAAGACAAGAAACTTACCACCGCACTCAATGAGTTCAACAACTTCAAAGCTCATACCGGCGAAAGCTTGGAAGATTCCTTCAAAAGGTTCAACCTGATAGTCACCAAGTTATCCAATGCGGGCACCATCCGCAGTAACCATGAAACAAATCTTCAGTTTCTTAATGGTTTGGGAAGACATTGGACTACGGCTAAGATGATAGTCCAGGGCGATAGAAAGATTCACTCTTTGTCACTCTACAAGCTCTATGGAGAGTTGTAAGCGCAAGAATCCACTGTACTCAAAGACTATGCTGACTTCGGAGGACCACTTGCTCTCATAGCACAAGCCCCACCGCAGTCATCCTACTTTTCCTCGTATGACACTCCACCGCAGTCATACGAAGCAGATTCAGAGTATGATGATGAAGAAGAATTTTAGAAGGCTATTGCTCTGGTTATCCAACAGTTCAACCGTCTACCACCTCCTTCCTACCGCAAGAATCAATATTTCAACAAACCTCCATTCAACCGTAACTTCAGTCCACAGAATAATCATTCTCGTTATCCAAAAGGTTCTCATCCACCACCGCAATCTCAAAATACTCAACCAAAGGAGGTACCGCAGTCTACTCCAACCACTGACTCCGGTACTACCTCTGAAGACAAGACTGATATTGTGATTTGTCACAAATGCAACAAAGAGAATCACTTTGCAAGAGATTGTAAGGCCAATGTAGTAAAAGACAGAGCATTCTATCTTAGAATGGCTCAAGAGTTGGAAGATAAGGAAAAGGCAAGGGCATACATAGCCAATGTCAAAAGAGACCATCAAGTTTGGTCATCCGGAGATGAAGATGAAGCCATCAGCAGTGTCAAAGGAAAAGGGAAAATCTGCATGCTGGCAACTGCGGATGATGATGAGTCTACAAAGATGGAAAAGAACTACTGCTACATGGCAAAGGATGGAACTCTAAGCATCGTCGAACATGTAAAACTCATGATCCAAACTCTAAACTATAGCATGCATGACTGTCAACCATACATAGATGATCTTAATGACACTTGTGCTGTCGTCCTTACAGACTATAACAAAGTATTAGATGAGAAGAACATTGCGTCCCAAGAAATGTTCCATGTGAGAGGACGCCTGGATAACAAAAGACTCAAAATGGCTATGTTAGAAAAAGACTTAGAGTTAGAGAAAGATGCAAGAATGCTGAGTGAAACACAATTAGAGATAGCTTTGAACCAGAAAGATTTAGCTATAGTGAAATTGTACGCTTAAATCTTTGTATCGAAAAATTGTTCAATGAAAGTGAAGCTATTGAAAATTTGGTAAATAATGGCACTGTGGACAATACATACAATTGGGGTTGGTCAAATGGATATCCTACCGCAATGGATTCCTCACCCCGGTTCAACAAAGACAGAGTGTATGTCCCTCCAGACGGAGAATTTCATTTCCCAGTCAATGACAAGACCTTCCCTGAAGACATCAAAACTCACTTCGGTAGACTCCATAATCTAAGCAATAATTGTGTCATTGAGGAAATTGTGCCTGAGGTTTTGGGTCACACAAGTGATCAAATTCCTATCTGTGGCACTATTTACCCAAATTCTCAAACCTCATCCGTAGTTGATGAAGAATTTGTCATTGAGGGCCCCGAAGTCTCAAAAGACTTTCCATCTCTGCCCTCAGACCGCAGTGTCTCACACTATAGTCAATAGTCCCTCAAGAGTCCCACTGAAGTCCCAACTAAGACTTACTCTGCAGTAGTCAAATCTTCACTACCGCAGTCCTCAGTAAAAGGAAATGTGACCCTTCAGGCGATTCATCATGAATTACCTATAGAGAACTTTGAAGTGGGTCAATGCTTACAGACCCCAGAATCTTCAAGTTCGGATGAGTCAAGCCCACGTTTTCAAAATCATTCTAAGAATTCCAGGAAACCGCAGTTGAACAACAATGAATGCGGTTCACCAAAATCCTTGGCCAAAAAGGCCTTCAAAGAGGAAATTAGATCTCGAGGCACAAATAGACACATTTTTTCAAAAAATAAGAAGCATGTTAGAATTCCAAAGTCCAAGAGTCCAGAAAAATTTGTTTTCTCACACTACTTTTCAAAAAACTCTCCCACCAAGAAAACAAACAAAAGGGAAAGTCCAGCTTCAAAAGTCATTCCTACTTCTTCAGACACAACCCAAAAGGGTGTTCAGTCTTTTCAAAACAATGGTTTTCAGGTCTATTCCTCAAATGATCCTAAATGGAAAGGGATTTTACCCACTCCAACACTTTCAAAGTCACGTCAAAATTTCAACAAATGGAAGGGTATTCTACCAAATCCACCAAAAAGGACTCAAAGATTTGCACGTGCTAAACCTTTTCAAAAACAAACTTTTTCAAAATCCAACAACTTTCATGTCAGGGATTACCAACCTTGGACTGGTAACAAGTCCAATTCATCCTATAGACCGCTGACCAAGCATAGTGTCAGATCAAAAGACAAAATCTCTTTTTGTAAATGTCAGTATAGTTGTCAAAAGGATTCATCCTATGTCAAATCTAGTCGGAGTCAGAAACCTCGTACTTTTTCGAAAACTCACAACACTCCAATTCTGCACAAACATCCAGGACTAGGATTAAAAGTTGACAAGAGACCCGTCCCTGCAACCTCGGTCCATGCATCATTCTGCAAATTCACCAATTGCCCCAGGCTCCAAACTAGTTTGGATGCCTAAACTAACCGTATAATTCTCAGGCTTTGTGCAAGGAGGAACAAGAAGAAGAATGGTTAATTGATAGTGCCTGCTCCTTGCACATGACCGGAAGGTTAGAATACCTTCGGGATTTCAGGCCTATATGCAATAGTGGAAATGTCACATTCGGCAACAATGCGAATGGGGTCATCCGAGGTTACGGTGTTCTCACTCTGGGGAATTTCTCTATTCAGAAGGTTGCCTATGTAGAAAGCCTTAAACACAATCTCATCAGTGTAGGCCAACTATGTAAGGCAGGACATCAGGTTGAATTTGATGATCAGTTCTGCTATATAATGACTAGTGACAGAAACACCTGTCTGATCAAATCCAGATCCGAAGGTACCATGTATCCTTTGGATGTCTCTCTGATCATTGGCAGACCGCAGTTGTGTTTCCTGTCCAAAGCTGTATCCGAAGTCAGCTGGCTATGGCACCGCAAGCTAGCTCATCTCAACTTCAGGTACATCAACAACTTGGTCACAGGAGAACTAGTCAGAGGTCTCCATATTCTCAAATTCAGCAACGATACTCTTTGTCCGGCTTGTGAATGTGGTAAACAGTCCAAAGCAAGTCACCCTCTGGTAATAGACTCTTCAATTTCTGAACCACTGGAGCTATTGCACATTGATCTCTGCGGTCCATCTACCGTAGCCAGTCTCCATCATAAAAAATACATACTGGTTATTGTAGATGACTTTACACGCTTCACATGGGTCTTCTTCCTTAGACTCAAGTCAGAAACACCGCAGATTTTCATCAACTTCATCAAAGAGATCAAACTTCAGATCAAGCTTCCAGTAAGAAGGATCCGCAATGATAATGGAACCGAGTTTACTAATCATCTCCTCAACAGTTTCTTGGTGTCCAAGGGCATCTCTCACAACTTCTCAGCTCCCTACACACCGCAACAAAATGGGGTAGTAGAGAGAAGGAACCACACTCTAGTAGAAGCAGCCAGATCTATGCTCAACTTCGCACACCTTCCTCTCTACTTCTGGGTTGAAGCTGTAGCCACCGCATGCTTTGTTCAAAACCGAATCATTGTGTGCAAACGTCTCAATAAAACACCTTATGAGGGCCTTAACAACCGCAAGCCAAATGTTCGCTTCTTTCATATCTGTGGGTGTAGATGTTTCGTGATCAACAACAGAGATCAGCTTAACAAGTTTGCACCGAAGTCTGATGAAGGCATTTTCCTTGGTTATTCCACTAACAAGGTTGCTTATCGAGTGCTCATCAGACGTACAAGGCTGATCATTGAAAGCTTCGATGTGAAATTTGATGATTCTCACATCTGCAACGCCCCTCCATCCACTGAAACCACCGCAATCATGGAAAGCGATATTCCTGCCTCTTCAGGTCCTTTAAATCTAGTTGAAGTCAATTATGACGATCTTTTCGATCCTGTTGAAACGGAAAAACTATCTGAAGTTCTTGTGTCACCCGCAGCTCAACAACAACACGCTGATGTTTCTGGACCATCTCTATCTGAAGTAGCATCTCTCAATACTTTCACCTCTCCGGTTGAGGGGGAAAGCTCTTCTCCGGATCTAGCAACAACCGTCGAGGTTCCAGTACTTGATGTTACTCAAGTTCCTATCCGGAGAGAATCATTACCATCAAACGTATCTTCGGATTCGGATGATGAACTCATAGAGAACATTGACACGAGAACCGATCCAAGGATTATCACTCTCCCATCTGCAGTCCAGGGGGAACCTTCTCAGGTTCCAGAGGAACTCCCATCCGCAATCCAGGGGGAACCTCTTCCAACTGCTCAATAAAATTCCATTCTCGTTCCAACAAACCAAGATGACTCAGCAGGATGTTCTCAAGTCTAGGGGGAACTGCCATCTCCAACCGCAGATTCTTCTGATATTCAAGATATTCCCTCTACCGCAGCTGCTGATCATCTGCAGCCCCGTCTACACGTATGGACGAAGGACCACCCACCAGGTCAAATCATTGGCAACCCATCCGCAGGTATCCAGACTCGATCTTCCAAGGACCTATCTGACCACTGCCACTACACAACATTTATGTCCTCGGTAGAGCCCAGAACGATCAAAGAAGCATTGCTCGAACCGGACTGGATAGCTGCAATGCAAGAAGAGCTAGAAGAATTTCAAAGAAACAAAGTTTGGCAGCTCGTTCCGAAGCCACGTGGTCACACCATTGTTGGCACTAGATGGGTGTTCAAAAAGAAGCTGGATGAATCTGGTGCGGTAGTCAGAAACAAGGCAAGGCTAGTTGCAAAGGGGTATAGTCAACTTGAAGGCATTGACTACGATGAAACGTATGCTCCGGTAGCACGCATGGAAGCTATATGGATCTTCCTAGCATACGCGGCCCACAAGAACGTCAAGGTACACCAAATGGACGTTAAGAGTGCCTTTCTCAATGGGGAATTAAAAGAAGAGGTTTACCTTCAGCAACCTCCAGGTTTTGAAAATGTTGAATTCCCAGACCACTGCTACAAGCTTGAAAAAGCAGTCTATGGTCTGAAGCAAGCCCCAAGAGCATGGTATGAGACTCTTTCTGAATTCCTTGTCTCATCCGGGTACAAGAGAGGAGTGATTGACCCCACATTATTTAGAAAAGCAAATGGTAACCACCTTATGCTCGTTCAAATATATGTGGACGACATCATCTTCGGATCAACTGATCAAGAAATGGTGAATGAATTTGCTAAGCTCATGACCAACAAGTTCAAAATGAGCATGAATAGAGAGATTAACTTCTTTCTAGGGCTTCAAGTGAAATAAGTTCCGCAAGGGATATTCATTCATCAAGAGAAATACACCACCGAACTGTTAAAGAAATATTTTATGGACAATTGTTCTTCGGCTAAGGTCCCCATGGCCTTCGGTTATAAGATCTCTGCTGATCCTTCAGAAGAACCTGTGGATCACAAGACTTATAGAGGTATCATTGACTCTCCAATGTACCTCACCGCAAGCCAACCAGACATTGTCTTTGCAACTGGTATATGTGCAAGGTATCAGGCTGACCCGAAAGTATCACATATGACCGCAGCCAAACAGATAATACGGTACCTGAAAGGAAGCAAATCTCTTGGTCTATGGTACCCCGCAGGCAATGACTTCAGCCTGCAAGCTTTCACAGATGCGGATCACGCCGGATGCAGATTAGACCGCAAAAGTACCTCAGGAGGATGTCAATTTTTGGGTGGAAGACTCGTCAGCTGGTCTTCAAGGAAATAAAGTTGTGTATCTCTGTCTACCGCAGAAGCTGAATATGTGGCCGCAGCCAGCTGTTGTTCACAAGTCCTATGGATGAAGACACAACTTATGGACTACGGATACATAATGTTGCGGATACTGATATATTGTGACTTTGAAAGTGCTATTGCTATTTCTCATAATCCTATTCAGCACTCAAAGACTAAGCATATTGAACTACGGTATCATTTCATCAAAGACCACATCTTGAAAGGTAACATTGAACTCATCTTTGTCCATACTCATGAAGAGATTGTTGATGTGTTCACAAAAGCGCTCGACTCCACCAAACTTAACACCTTCCTGCAAATGTTAGGAATGATGAATCCCGACCCGCAATTCTTTTTGAATTGATAGATACCGCAGACCATCCTTGGTCTCCGTTGCGGTTCTAACTGAAAGTTACTTATGATAGATGGTTTTGGTACCGCAGTCTAGGTACCGCAACCATATATCATACTTATTTTTCATGGGTCCTTATTATTTGTTATTACTAACCATTTGTTATTTTTCATGGGTCCTTATTATATACCCATCCGCAATGACATTTGTTCATCCGCAATGACACCTGGTCATCCACAATAAAGTTTCCATCCGCAATCACGTTGATAATTTCTCAACTGTTTCATCTACCCTTGAATCTTTGTGTGCTATTTAATGATCCTTCATTAAATAAAACATTAAATAACAAAAAAACATTCCCTTGAGAAACTGTCTCATTCTCTTTCTGAATAAACCTTGTGTCAGACCTATTTTTAGGTATGATGACAAAAAGAACTTTTTTCCATAATCACATCCTTAATTTGTCTTTTCCGCTTACCCAGAACGTCCCATCCGTTACAACTTCCTTTCCCCTCACCACTCTATCACCTGACGTGTTGATGCACGTCTGACATTTCATTAAATGCAAATCCCTTTTTGGTAAAATCTCAAAAACTTTTTTAAACCGTTTCATAATTATGTGGCTGAGATTTATTTGCCAATTCAAAAGATTCCCCCCAAACGACCATTTACCTTATCCTTTCTTTTTACCTAGGGTAAAAACAGTTACCGTTCCAATTCACCACCTATATAAACCCTTCTTCTTCCCCAAAATCACTTTACGCTTTCTGAACATTGAACCTTTTCTCTCAAATCCTTCAAGAACTCTGTTTTTCTACTCATTCTCTCAATCTTCAACAATGGTGAAATTCGGTGTCTCCAAGAAACAGTCAAAGGCATCTGGATCAGTGAACCCCACTGGTTCAGAATCTGCTTCACGACAACTCACACCCACGATCGCGTCAAGCAACTTCGGAGCGGTGTTCGAAGATCATCCCTTCTACAATGCTCCGATCAAGCTGATGATCAAGTTCCTGAAGAATCACCCCCTGTTTGGCCCCTTTGATGCTTTCACAGATGTTGTCCCAATCTCAACCCTTTTCAAATGTGCATTCTCCGCTTATCGCCCAATCGAAAACCCCCAAGAAGTTCATCTTAACCTAGTTAATGATTCTTTGGTCATTCTGTCCAAGGAATAGTTTCTTTCTGCCATAAACCTCCTTGTCCATCCCTCCATCAAGATTTTCACCCCCTCCATAACAGACGTCACTTCTGCTCTTTACAAAATGGGATACCAGAAGAAGATTAAGGGGATTGGGGAATTCAAGAAAAACCAATTGCCTGCGGTGTGGCAATTCGTTTACCACTTCGTCATCCGCAGTCTATCCGTCAGAACCGGAGGCACAGACAATATGGGACTGAAGCTTCTAGAGTTGGTATGGAGCATATTCACACGACACGATGTAAACTACGGGCAGATCCTATGGGACGACTTTCTACAATACATTCCCAAGGAGAACCCAAGGGAGAACCCAACCGAGCTCACCTTTGCAAGGTTCTGGTCACTCTGCATCTCAGACCTTCATGCGGATGCAGGAATCGACATGGGCAGTGACATCAATTTCTTTGTCACTAAGGATCTTAAAAGGTACAATCCATCTTCTGATTAATCTCTTTTTGGACCAATTAGAAGACTTCCCACCCATATTCTTTCTACTCTGGGTCTTGAGACTGCTGATGTCTCAGACCATATTGAGGCTACGGAAGGTATTGCCCAATACCCTCCTACCCCGCCTCTTCAGAACCCATCCGCAATCATTAACCCTGAAGGTACCGCAGTCCCTTCTTCCACTACTCTCTCCAATCTTTCTCAAAGAAGAAAGCAATTGGCCACCAAGAAGAAACAAAGAACTCCCAAGAAGGATGCTCCCAAACGAACCGCACCCACCAAGAAACGGAAAACCAAACCCACCGCAACCACACCTGATAGTGATTCTGATGAGGATAGGCAACCAATTGCTATCCTTAATAAAAGAAAAACTGATACCTCTGGCCAAATGCGTGACCGGACCGATACTGAAGCCTCTCAAAAGGCTCCGGTAGTCCTTGGGGTGGCCGCATACCCATTCATCACCACCATCATTTTCCAATCAGACTCAGAAAGTGAGTCTGATTCACAACATCGTGGAGACTCCCCCTAGTTCACTCCCAAGAGGATGACACTGGTGCACGCCCTAAGGTCTCCAGGGCTTCCCGACTGTATTTCTTTTCCCCTGAGGAGTTGCACTCCATCCTTTTGAATGTCACCCATACACTACAAACACCTTCCCAACCGCAGGGCACTTCTTCCGCCCATGCCAGAACTGAGCCGAGGCCAAACTTGACCACGGGTCAAGGAGACCAAGGAAGCTCAGGAAATCCTACTATGCTTACATCCGCAGCAGGTGGTTTAGGCACGGTGAGCACAAACGTGCAAGGATCCGTGGACCCGAAGGACACTTCGGTGCGATTTCATGGATTTGACGGCGATGAATCAAACGACTCATGGTTACGCTACACTCCAGTAACCGAGTCAGAAATAAAGAAATATGCCGCTATCAGAAGGGCATTCCAAGCCCGCAAGGAGTAACAGATCAAGCAACAACAACAGAAGGAGCAAGAAATCCAGTCAGTGGCTAAGTATTGGGCAGATGCAATAAATAATGCCAATACCGTAGCCACCATTCTCAAAGTTCAAGACTGGATGACCGAGATGGCTGAGACAATCCTCAAAGCTCAAGCAACTGGTGAAGGTGCAGGTACCTCCAGAGTAACTCCAACTCCTACTCCAACTCCAAATCCAATTTCAACTCCAATAGTTCATGAATCACAAGACGAAGGAACCGCAATAGAGGTCAGTTCTGCTCCCACCTTCGGTCTTGATGATGAAGACATTCAGGAGGTAAATAAGCCCAGCCCTTCTGATGATGACCTCATGATGTTCGATGAAGAAGAGGAATCCAGTGGCTCTCACCATTCAACTTCTAAACCCAAAGAAAAGAAGAAAAAGAAGAAGAATGCGGTCACGAGAAAGGAGTTTCTGAGCTTACAAGCAAAAGTCGATCAAATCTTAGCTGCGGTCAAGCCAACTCAACCGCAACCAGAAGACACCCCAGGGCCGCAGTCTCTGATCGAACGAATAGAGCGCTTGTAAATGCGTGAGCGCTTGGCTGCTGAGAGAATTTCTCTCAAAGTTGAAATGGGGATCCGGTCCCTTGACAACAACCGCAAAGCAGATCACAAGGACTTTATGGCTGCTATGGAACGCCTCATCTATGAGGTGACCGCAATCAAGAAAGATCTCCAAGCAGCCACTGCGGATCAAGCCACTCAGTCTCAAAAACTAATAGATGAGACTCACACTGCGTATGAGTCCACTATCTCAGTTCTTCAAGCCACCATAAATAGACTGCAACGATCCCTGTCCTCCAACTTCCACGGTCCTGAAATCCTTCAACTCACCAAAGAGATTCACAGGCTGCTCTTCAACCCCTCCATCCCCAACAATCAACAATTCGCAGAAGCCCTCAAAGCTCAATTTCAAGAAGTCTATGCCAAGGTTGATGGCCTTAAACAATGGCTTGAGGAAGCTCCTCCGTTGCATTCCTCAAGATGGGGAAGTGAAGAAGAAGAAGTCCATCACTCCGATCAATCAATCTCTCAACATCAGAGCCCCTCCATCATCGCAGAAAAAATTCCTACACCGAAACCATCTCACCATACTCCACCTCCTCATACTTCACCACAAAAGGAGAACACTCCTAACAAGCCAGAGACCCCTCCTCACTTTAAAAATCTGGTGGACCATATGTCCTCTCCAAGCTCAGCTGACTCTCCTGCCACCACCCAAAGGAAGAAAGATTGGAAGGCAGCCAAACTGGCTGAGCTAATATGGAGAGAATGCGGTTTTGACACGGTGATGGATGAATCCTTGATCAACTCTTGGATCAATCCTCACCGCAGACTGTTGGATAAAGATTACAGACCTCACCTCACATATGCTGAACCTCCTTCGGATGGCTACTGGGATGTTCCAATCTCCCCAAATGTTAAGTACTTCACAGTTTTTGAGCCATTCGACCGCAGCCTTCCAGACCACAAGAGACTGCCAATGGAATTCGAGAGACTTAGTCTTTTCTATGCTAAGCATGCCTCTCCCATTGAGAAAATATGGTCTAACGATAGACCATCCGCAGTCAAGAACTACAAACTTCGGAAGTTCATGAAGGCTGACTTCATCCAGTACACCCTCACCAGAAGAGAACATGACTACGTCCGCACCCAAGCTGACTTCCCTTGCATGAATCCGAAAGAAGTCTTTCTCATTGCTAAGGTGTTTCAGAACAAGTCAGAAAAGCACCCGAAGATGAAGATTGCGCTTGAAAGGGCCAATACCTTTTTGAAGGAAACTGTCTGCGATTTTGCCAAAATCGACGCAGACATCTACCCCACTATTGCCAAGAAGTTTGATCTACCACCTCTCGATCCTGCACCGATGCCTATCGAAGGTTATGAAGAAAGATCCTTAGGTGCAACCAACTTTCCTGAACTTGGAGTCATTTTCAAAAGGAAGATCGATAATGTCAAATACTTCATTCCAATGACTGCCATGCATCGCCTCACCAAGAAGCAACTTGACATCTGCCGAACCGCAGTTGAAAGATCGAAGCACACTACCGCATAAGTCAAGTTCGAGATCTTAAGAAGAATCATCTGGCTGGAAAACATCAGGAAGTTTTGGTGGATCCTGATCAAGTTTCTCAAACTTGATAACTGATCAGAAGTTAAAGAGGTCACTTAGGGGGAAATTGTTGAATCATAAAAAGTGACCCTCTTGAACTTCAGCTACTGCAACCTCTTCAGCTACCGCAACCATCCAGCACCTGCAGTCAACTTCGACATCAGCAACCGCAACCGGAGTCTCTTCCTACCGCAGTCACTTAACTAGATTACTTTACTTGTCTTTTATTGTAACACTCTCTTTTGTCCAGTATGCCTTGCATGGCTACTCTTAGAGAGGTAATCTAGTGTACATCGTGAGTCTCTATAAATAGAGCTCAGTCTCTTTGTATTCAAAGACACTTACACGCATCTATCTATTCTGAATACACTTCTCTAAAGTTATCTTTTCTATCCCTCTATCTACGCATCACTTCTTACTCTCAATTCTTACTAGAACATAACTGTTTATAACCTCTCTCCGGAGCAAGTCTTCTGTGACTTAATCACTAAGTTTGATCTTCCTTATTAACTTGGTTTGAATGCATTCCATGTTATGAATCAACTTAAGTGTATACTTGATATAATCATTGCTGTCATTTCTATTACTTTACTTTTCCGCAACTAACTCTCTAACTTATTAATATTATTGTTGAGCTTTTAGATCCTTCGAGATTAACTATTCCGCAATACTACTTGTTCTAACGTTTGCTCAAGTATGTCTCTAAGTTTTTCTCTCAACAATTACACTTTGTACTCTTGCTAAGACGTTAGTGGAGCGTGTGTGGTTAATCGGCACACTAAATGGGTTCTAAGCAAAGGTAGCGAAGGGTGACTCGATGTTTGTCATAGTTCGGTGGAGCGTGTGTGGTTAACCGGCACATCGAATAGGTGACTGTAACATTGGGGGCACCATGTATATTTGCATGGTTATTCACACCCTGTTTTGTGATCCTCGGCATCCCAGTCACAAATCGAGGGGCATATCGAGATTTAAACATGTCATTGAAAAGTTCAATGAATCTCAAAGAATCTAGGTGTTTTTCAATACATTTAAAACTTAATCTCTTTTTCGTTTTTCATGGTGGAAAACTAGTGAATCGTCATTCACTTACCTTCAAATGTTCTGCAATTTGGATTATGGAATCCCTCTCCCAAGTTATAGAATATTGTGTTGGGTCCTAGCCTTAATATCTCATTTGGGTGTTTTATTAAGGACTCAATCAATCAACTAACTTGAATTTTCTCCCGTTTTGTAGATGTCAAAGTATGACAACTATGGTCTTCCCAAATCCCTTGGAACAAGCTTTCCACATGAAGATGATATTCCACGATTCGATCGAGGAACAAGAGATCATGCTTCACTTCCTCCACCTCCTCCTATTGTTCTCCCTAACCCACAAGTTCAAAGGCTTGAAAAGTTCAAGCTCACTCAAGCCCTAATGGAAAGTAAACATGAAGAAGGAAAGTCAGTGTGTGCACACGTCTTGGAGATGAAGTCACACATTGATAGGTTAAGAATGTTGGGAGTCGTTGTCTGTGAGAAGCTGGCTGTTGACTGGGTTCTTCAGTCGCTTCCTGACTCATATAGTGAGTTCGTAAGAGAGTACTATATGATAGACCACGACGTAACCCTCATCAATCTCACCTATTTTCTTGTTGCTGGTGAATCAGCAATGATTTGGCGCACTAGAGAAGCAAAGTTGATTGGTAGATCTGCCTTCCAAACCTCCATGGACATAGGCAATGGCAACGAAAGGCATGCCATGGTCGAAAAGTTTGATCATAAGAGAAAGGCAAAGTGTGAGGTAGTTCCGTGTGCTGTTCCAAAAAGGTCAATTTGCTTTTATTTCCAAGAGAAGGGGCATTGGAGACGAAGTTGCGCTGTCTACCTGAGAGATCTAAGAGATGGGAGAGTTAAGACCTATGGCTCTACTTCAGGTAAAATCCATTAACTAACTCGATAAGTTCCTAATTTTTTATTCTTGATACATTATGTGATAAGATTACATTTTTTGATGTTTTGTAGAATCGAAGAAAAGAGAGGAAGCTTAAAGGAAGAAGCGTGCTGAATCTGATCGTGAAGAAATGGATTTCGATCCCATGGATTCGAAGATCGGATTTTTTGAGGCGCTACTTTAGAGTTAGGATAGATTGCTAAGAAATGTAATAGCATAGTTTTTCATTTGAGTTGCGTTGTAAGGACAAATTTTTCCGCAATAAATAAATTTTGATTTTGTCTTATTTATTTATCCTTGCAATGACATGTATGAAAAATTGATGTTTGTGTATTTCTATTATTAGCAATGTTGAAATGGATGTAATTCTTAGTTATGTTATTTATGGCAGTGTCATAATTTTCTAAGTAAGGAAAAATTCCCATCGCCCAAGTTTCAATTGGACATAAACTTGGAATCTTGCAACTTGTATTGTGTGATGTATGGAAATCTTGGTACTTAGGTAATTAAGACTAATTCCTTGTTCACATAAATATGCGAGTTAAGTGAAGGACTAAAGGAACTAGTATACAATGTTGTGCACTAGTCAAGTCCACCATAAATAATAATAACATTACTCGTCATGATTTACTAAAAGTCTAGTAAATATGGTTATACTTACAAGATTAAGTGTAATTCTGAATCATTGAAAAGTTTCAATGAATGGCAGAACGAATAAGTAGAATCAATGAAGGCAGAAAGATAAAAAGTTTCTCCAATCTAAGAAGAAGGGAGAGTACTTTTGTATCGTGTTTTATGATCGTCTTGGTAATCGTAGGAACCATATTACAATTCATCCTCTAAGGACACCTTAGTGCACTAGTTCGGCTAAGAAGAGGAATCGAGAATTGTTGTAGTGGTTAAGTCAATAAGATGTATCATACTTCGTTCCAAAAATCAAGTCTTAGAGTCATACTCCAAGATTGTGACTTGAGTGACATAATCTTAAGTAAGAATGTTCTTACACTTACACATTTTGGTAAGTTGTGATGTCTTGAATAAGACAAAGACCAACTAGTACCAAATTACGTGTAGGTTTTGTCTTGATATAGACACACAATAACTCTTGGATATTTGTTTTTGTCAAGAAATGTTTCTTGATAAGAGAATTTAATATGTCAAGAGGTCAGTGGGAGTCTAAAGATCTTGAAAATTTTCAAGAACTAATCAAGAGTAAAACTATTAAACACTATCACACGACTTGAGGATTGTAACTTATCACATTGACATATTCTCGTTTCTGTGTCAATCTAGTTGAGTTGATTATGCATATGAGTTCTACGAGTTCTCAGTAGACTACATAAGGCAAGCACGTTGTTCAATGAAAGTACATTGACTGGCATAGGTGAGCTTCCAAATAACTTGGAAGAAATGGTGGGACCCTTGATGGCAAGAAATTAAGAATGAACAAGTTCTGTCCATAAGAGTTTGGATTTGTCGCAAACATTATCTTATGATTATGGTTATGACAAATTCGCATGGATAGGAACACATGCACCATAAAATCTAAGTGTCATAAGGTTTCTCTCCTTCATGAAAATGATTGTGAGGAAATGCTTTCACTAAGAGAGATTTTAAGGAGATAGGAATTATGTAAATTGCATTCTCAAATTTGATTATGATTATGGCATCCCTCTTCATAGTTCGAATTGTGAGATTTGGTGATTAGTCTGAACATTTGGGACTTAGTAATATAAGTTCTGAATTAGTTTAGACACACATGTGAGTTGTCTAAGGAAAGGTGTATGAGTTTGAGAAGCTTAGATAAAGGCTTATCGAAGCATATCGTATTGGAAATATGAACTTTGGAAGTCAATAAGTATTGTCTTTTAGAAGTCCAACTATTTCTGAATACGTGTCAAAGCTAGTGCGAGCATAAATGTTATGCTGGAATGAATATAATCATCATGTTAGTGGGAGCATGATTATTATTTTAAGTGTTGCAAGTAGGCATTATTAATTATAGAAAAACAAAAGTTTCACTTTGCAAAGTTGCAGGGGTTGAAAAGTTGTTTTTGCTATAATTAAGGGAGAGAATGTTATACTTCGTTTCCAATCTAAAAGCTTAGATCGAGAAAAGTTGTTTTTGCATTTTCAAAGTTCGATTATGATTACGGCATCCCTCTTCATAGTTCGAATTTTGAGAACACGACAACTAGAAATATTATGACAATATTATAGCAAGAAACAGGTAAAGTATCACGTTTTTCATTATGAATCGTATCACATACGCTTCGGGTATAGGATCGATTGCATATGTTGTAATATTCGACCGTTCTAAAATTTTCCAAATGCCTAGGGCATTTAGAGGGAAAAAGGGAATAGAACCGGATTTGACTAAAATAATTAAACAACTGTCAAGGACAGTCTAAGGTTCGCCAAGGATTGGTCGCTTGCGGACAATTGGAAGTATAGTCATATATGGACCATATTGGCATTATTATGAATAGATAAGATTCTATTTAGAATGAGTTGTCATATGGAAAATATGGGAATATTTCCTTATTGGGAGTTGGACGTTAAGAATCTATGTCTAGATTAGAAACTTCTATGTAAGAAGGATGTTCAAAGGAATGTACTTTGAATATGAAACTTCATGACTATGGAATTGTCTTGTAACAATTTCCAATAGAGCACTTTGTAATTTCATTGGCAAAGTCTTTGTGACTTTGGCGCTATGACATTACGAAAGGATCGTTGCATAAAATGTTAGAATCTAACATATTCTAGTAGTGGCGAGAATTTTGTATTCTTACACTAATTGATTAGGATTACGAATTGTGAAATGAGCATCATTGGAAATGTGTTCATTTGATCTATTTCACAAAGTAAAGACCATAGATAAACATAGTGTGCATGCTTGGTGCGTGGGACAACTATTGCTATAATTCAAGTAAGAAGTTGATTACCCGAAACAACAAATAATGAGTAATCAATATGGTGATTAAATAAAAATGTTTTATTTATAATCAAAAGTTTGGGGCCATATAGGATTAGTATTATTCTTGTGTTTCACTTTGCATGTTTTGACTTCCCGAAAAATAAGATTATTCAAACCTTCCACAGTCGCTCATACTTTGGAAGTAGGTATGAAAGAAGACTGTCATGAATCCGTCTGTAGATTGTCTAAAGTGTTTAGACATAGCACAATTTTGCTGTAGAGTTCATGAGTGCTGCTATAAGATTAGAGTATTGGATTAAACCCACGCTCACTTGTATCGCTTCATGGATTTTATCACGAGTGATTGGTGAGACGATAGTATCTTATATTCTTGAAACCGAGATGTGTGAGTTGTAAACGCACCAGTAACTTGGTGTTATAAAACATATTGTTGTGTGTGATTTGATGAGTAGGTACAAGCGAGCATTCGAGTCGAAGTTTATCCGTTCCTTTTACCCAAAGTGGGATAAAAGCGATATTTGTGGGCCCCTCGATGATTTAGTGATGACATCCTAAGCGCTTGGCCAAGTCGGGACTAAGTTGATGTGTTCAATTGTAGTCTGTTGTCAGCCGTCATAAATTGGAAATCGGGAAACAACACGTGAACAGACAGTATGATTAAAATCCATGTCTCAGTTCATACAATATCTAGAATGGAGGAATATATGATCCCTTATCTAAAGGACACGCTTCTGATAAGATCAAAGTTGACAGCGGCTTTTGAGAGCTACGATTACTAATTGGATAATACTTGCATTTATAGTTACTAGACTTATCCAAGTGGGAGACTGTTGGATTAGTGTCTAAGCCCGTAACTATATTTGGTAAGTATTTGACCCGGTTGTGCATGGTCCTTTTGGGTTGCCTTCACCAAAGCAACTTGATAGGATGATTTGTGGAGAAAGAGATTAATTATGATTTATTAATATATTATATGAATAATATATTAAAGGAGAAATCATATAGTTTAATTAATATTAGACAAGAATTAATTAAGAAATTAATTATGTGGCTAAAAGAGAATAATTAGACTTGGGGGACTAATATTGTAATTATAAGATAATTGCATTGTGGGCTATGGATTCCTTTTAGGAAGGGGATTGGATGAAATCTATGGGAAGCCCATATGATTTTCATCCAAGGGCCTTCTAGAAAGGTTTCATGGGTTGCTTAAGGCCTAAGCAGAGAATTAGGGTTTCTCCTGAAACCCTAGCAGCCCACACAGGTATAAATAGACCCCTAGGGCACCCAAAAACGTGGCTAAGCATTCTTAGAGTTCTTTGGACGTTTTTTGGTGCCTCCTTCTCTTCTCCTAAGTCATCCTTTTTCTCTTGGTGTTTGTGAGCCATTAGAGGTGTGACACTTGTGACACTAAGCTTTCAGAAGCCAATTACAAGAAGGAATAGATTGTTATTGCTTCATAACAATTAAAGGTAAGATCTAAACCCTAATTCATATGTTGAAGCATTTATTGTATGTTAGATCTAGGGTTTATGGCTTTGGATGATTATTTCATGTTCATTAGACAAACTAGGTCCAAAGCTTTAAGGTTTGCATGTACACCATAGGAATGATGTAGTGATCAATTCCCAACCTTGAAGAGCTTCAAGCGTCAAGTGGTGAAGGAACCTCAATTCCTAGCAATCAACCTGAGGAGGAAACTCCTGTTGAACCAACTGATGAGTCTGTACCTCTGAGGCATTCCACTAGAGTTAGGAATCTACCTGAGCATTATTATGGTTTCCATATTACTGCGGAAGGTGATACATTTATCAGTGATAGTACACTAGTAAATTTGGATGAACCTAAAAGCTATAGGGAAGCCATGGCAGGCCCCGAGTCTGCTAAATGTAAAGAGGCTATAGACAGCGAGATTCAGTCCATGTATGACAATCAAGTTTGGAACTTGGTTGACAATGTACCAGGTCGTAAGACCGTTGGGTGCAAATGGATCTTCAAGAAGAAGACCGACATGGATGGGAAAGTGCACACTTATAAGGCGCGACTGGTTGCGAAGGGCTTCACTTAAACTTAGGGAGTTTACTATGATGAAACCTTCTCACCAGTAGCGAAGATTAAGTCTATTAGTGTTATGCTAGCCATTGTTGCATTTCATGATTATAAAATATGGCAAATGGATGTCAAAACCGCTTTTCCTTAATGGAAAGTTGGTTGAGGATGTTTACATGAGTCAGCCAGAGGGTTTTATCAATGCACAGTACCCTGATAGAGTGTGTAAGCTTGAGAAATCCATTTATGGATTGAAACAGGCATCTCGCAGCTGGAATCTTTGTTTTGATGAGAAAGTCAAAGAGTTTGGTTTTTCGAGAAGCGAAGATGAGTCCTGTGTGTATGTCAGAGCTAGTGGGAGTATAGTTAGCTTTTTGGTATTGTATGTGGATGACATACTACTCATAGGACATGACATCCTAACTTTGCAGGAGATTAAGTCCTGTCTTGGGAAGTGTTTCGCTATGAAGGACCTTGGAGAAGCTGCCTATATCTTAGGGATAAGGATATTGAGAGATATGAGTAAAAGACTAATTAGACTTAGTCAGAGCACCTACTTGGACAAGGTGTTTAAGAGGTTAAACATGCAGAATTCCAAGAGAGGTGATTTACCAATCCAAAGCAATGCCAAACTGAGCAAGGCTTAGAGTCCGAGTACAGAGTCTGAGATAGTTGAGATGAGTCGATTACCATATGCTTCTGCTGTTAGCTCGATCATGTATGCTATGACTTGTACCCGCCCTGATGTGGCCTTTGCTTTGAGCATGCTCAGCAGATATCAGGGGAATCCTGGCAAGGCTCACTAGACTGCGGTGAAAAACATTCTCAAGTACATGCGGAGGACTAAGGATTGGGTCCTTACCCTTGGTGGGAGTGATGACTTGAGAGTAGTAGGGTATAGTGACGCTAGCTTTCAGACTGATAGGGATAATTTCCGTTCTCCGTCGGGCTGGGTGTTTACCATGAATGGAGGAGAAATTACTTGGAAAAGTTCCAAGCAGGAGACAGTAGCTGATTCGACATGTGAATCGAAGTACATAGCAACGAGTAAAGCGGCGAAGGAAGCGATATGGCTGAGGAACTTCATCAGAGACCTTGGAGTTGTACCAGCTATAAAGGAGCCTATAGAGATTTTATGTGACAGCAATAGAGCGGTTGCCTTAGCCAAGGAACCGAGAGATCATGGCAGATCCAGACACATTGACAGAAAATATCACTTCATAAGACACAAGATAGAAGAAGGACTCCTCGTGGCAAAGAGGGTATCGTGAGAAGAGAACCCAGCAGATCCCCTCACGAAAGGACTGACTAGGGTTAGGCATTTGCAGCATGCGAGGCGCATCGGGTTGAAGGATGATATTAGTTTTGCAGATTAGATGGCTATCTCTGAAACTTGTAAAATGTAATTGACATTTGATGATTAAATAAAGTTGTTGTTTATTTATAAGTAAGGTGTTGCTATCTTGTGTCAATCGTTTACTATTGTTTCAACTTTGCATGTTTTGACTTCCAGAATAATTACTTTATTCAAACTATCCATAGTTAGTCATATGTTGGAAGTAGGTATGAATCAAGACTGTCATGAATTGGGCTTGTAGATGTCTAAGGTGGTTAGACATAGCAAAAGTTGCTACTACATTCATGAGTGCTCATAAGTTCTGAGTATCGGATTAAACACACGCTCACTTTTATCACTTCATGGAATTTATCTCGAGTGATTGTGAGATTGTAATATCATATAAGTCTTCAAACCTAGAGATATGAGTTGTTGCCTATGAGTTGGTTGTGCATTGATTGTACGAAAACGCATCAGTAACTTGATGTTATAAAACGTGGCTTTGTGTATGATTCAACAAGTAGTAGAACAAGCATATGAGTCAAAGTTTATCTGTTCCTTTTAATCCTTGGAGGATTAAAAGCGATATATGGGCCCCTCGATGATTTTGTTTTGACCTATGTGTCTGGCCCGGTCAGACTCAAATTGATGTGTTCAGTTTAGTTCTGTGTCAAACAAATCAGAAATCGGGAAACAAACTGCTGGATAATAAGTACGACGTTGTTCCATGTATTTGTCCGGCTGATATCTAGAATAGATGATTATATGATCACTTATCTAAAATGGCACGTCATAGTTCAACAGAGTTTTAAGAGCTACGATTGTTGGTCTGTTCCTGAAGTCATACTTGCAGCTATAGTTATCAGACTTATCCAAGTGGGAGACTGTTGGATAAGGTGTCTAAGTCCGTAACTATATTTGGTATGTACTTGACCCGACCCGACATGGTCCATTTGGGTTGCACTTCGCCAAAACAATTTGTATGGATAATCTTTTGAGAATAGTATATTTATGATTTATTAATATATTATAAGTTATAATATATTAATATGAAATCATATTATTTGATTACTATTGATCAAAGAATTAATTTGGAATTAATTTAGTGATCAAAAGAGACTAATTAATATGGACTCTTATATATATAGAATGGGCCAATGTTCATTTAGGATGGGCTAAGCTTGCATGGATAGCCCATGGGGTTTTTAACCCATGGATCCTATGGAAATGAAAGGTCATGGGTATTAGGGTTTACATGGATGTAACCCTAATCCACCATACTATATAAAGAGGTCTTTGGCACATGAAATGGCACTAGTCTGTGAGTGAACAAGAGTGGGCCGATTTCTAGTGTGCATACTATTCTCTCAAGGTTTTCCCAAGTTGTGTGGTGATTTGTGATTCCACTTGAGGCATCCACATTATTGGTGCTAGGCTCTCAAAACTCCAAGCAATCAACCACAAGGAAAACGGTATGTCATTCTACTAGTTTTTATGATTACAAGTACCCCATAACATGCTAATTAGGATGAGAACCTTGGAAAATCAAATTTTCAGGTATATTAGAGAAAACATAGATCCAACGTTTCTAGGGTTGCATGTACACCATAGGAGTGTTAGAATGCTCAAAACCCATCAGTAACGCCCCATTCCTGGTACGTATTTAATTTATTAAAATATTCATTTTGTAAGAGCTACTCAACGAGTTGGTAGCCCTAACTCGTCGAGTAGGTTCCAGCTTGGTCGCGGGATTTAAATGGTCTACTCGACGAGTCCGAGCCTGGACTCGACGAGTAGGTCCATCAGGAGGAAACCCTAATTTTCAGGGTTTGCACCCAATTTAAGCATCATATTAGGCCTCCACCCCAGCCTCCATCACCTCCAAACCCTATTATCGAAACCCTAATCCGCCATAAGTGATCTTGTGCTAGTTTTTTCCATTTTTGAGTGTTTTTGTGCATTGTGAAGCTTGTGGGAGAAGAAAAAGAAAAGAATTTTGAAAAGAGAGAAGAACTTTGAAAAGGAGAAAAGGGTGTGGTGCATGCAATCAGCCGAGCTCCAGTAAGTGTTCCCAAACTACCCATACAAGTTTATGTTATGTTATGATTATCAGCTTATGAGAATTGCATGCTAGTTTAGGACTAAGGATCTAGGACGGATGCCTTATGAGCCTATTATATGTGTATCAGCTTATGAGAATTGCATGTTAGTTAGGACTAAGTATCTAGGAAGGATGCCTTATGTGCCTGTTATATGTATCTCATCTTTATGAACTGCATACTAGTACAGACTAGTCAGGGATAGCCTGAGAGAGATATGCTTGATTATGTTTACTCAATGCTCGAATGTTGCTTGCTTTGTGCTTTTAGGAGTTCTAGTTATCGTTTACTAACTAGAAAGTGAATATGTTACGTTACATATTGCGAGGACTAAATAATTTCAGAAGGCTAGGTCTAGCTCTATTGCGCAGCTCTTGTTTGAGTCCAACCGTTGTAGGGTAGGATCTCTCATTCAAAGATGTATCTAGTCTTAGTGATATGTAATAGTATTCACGAGCTAGTTAGGGGGAGGTAGCAGGGAATTCTTATGCAGCTGATAGCGGAGAGTGGGTTGGTGATTACCCTAGGGCAACCTAAGATGCGCTTAGCATGAGATCAGCAGTAGTTGTAGAAGGGACTTGGTGGAGTCGAGGAAATTATTGAGGAAAGTATGGATAGATGTGGAAGGTAGTAGGGGCACATACTACTGAAAGCATAGGATCCGTACTCGAATCAAGGAAGGCTGAGATGAATCCATGAAACTTGTAGCATGTTAGATCCCTCGAGATTTTATGAGTATACTAATGTTTGTTATGGTGTATTTTCAGTATGGTGGTTCTACGTCCTAGGCCGACAGGTACTTCAGGTGAGGGATCAGGCTCGGGCTCTGGATCCGAGCATATGGATGAGCAGACAGGGAGTTTCTTTCGTCTGAGGTTACACGCAGCATTCTAGAGCAGTCTCTTGTGATCTTTGGATCGGTCAAGGAGAGTATTTTAGAGCTTCTGGATGAGAAGCTAAGCGCTTTCCGCACTAAGATAGCGGCCATGATGGGGTCGCGCACACTTACCTTCCAGGAGTTTAGAGCATGTGGAGCTCCCGACTATCATGGGGCTCGGGACCCCATTGCTAGCAGCAGATGGTTGGTAGATGTTGCCAATGCGTTCCGCACCAGCAGATGTCCCGAGGGGGACAAGGTTAGGCTTGCGTCCTGTCTTCTGAAGGACAGGGCACATGACTGGTGGGAGGAGGTAGGGACAGCTATTGGTGAGGTAACAGTGTTGGACGCGATGACCTGGGGTGATTTCACGACCAGGTTCAGGGCCGAGTTCGCACCTATTATTGAGGTGCAGCAGCTTGCTAGGGAGTTCCAGGATCTCCGACAGACGACCGACACAGTGGCGAAGATTACCGCCAAGTTCAGGGAGAGGGCCCTTCTCGTTCCGCAGTACGTGGAGGACGATGAGATGAAAAAGGCCCGATACCATGAGATGTTGAGGAGTGATATCAGACAGTTTGTGAGCCGGTCCACCTCCAGGACGCTGGAGGATATGATAGCAAGGGCTCGTGAGAGGGAGATTGAATTGGAGATGGAGAGGAAAATGAAGCCAGAGGCAGTGTCTGGCACAGAGGGTTCGGGCAAGAGGCCCAAGGTAGATTCCCGAGGGAAGGGCCAGCAGGGCCGAGGCCGCTGTGGCAAGTGTGGTAGCGGACATGAGGGGCCGTGTAGGGCGGGTAGTTCGGGCTGCTTCAAGTGCAGCCGAACTGGACACGTCAGCAGGGATTGTACTGCTACTACCACCACCACTACAGCATTTGATCTGATTTGCTTTCATTGCAATCAAAGGGGACACAAGAAGTCCCAGTGTCCGAGTCTAGCATCAGCATGACAGGTGGTGGCACCCGCTCCTACCACTTTGAGGATTACAGACGGCCGTCAGGGCCGTGCAAAGGCGCCAACGGCGAAGAGCAGAGTCTTCCAGTTGACAGCAGAGGAGGCACGTGCAGCCCCTGATGTTAGGGGTGTTCAAAACCGGATATCCGAAAATTCGGATATCCGAATTTCGGATATCCGAAAATTTCGGATAGTGGATTTTGGTATCCGTATCCGGAATTTCGGATATCCGAAAGTTCGGATACGAATTCGGATAACAAAAACGGATATCCGATTAAAGAAAAAAAAACTTTTTTTTGGCTTTTATCTACTTCGTATTTTTAATGCCTACAAGTTATTCAATTTTTTCAACATGAAAATTATAGTCTCCATACGTGCATGATACATATATTAAATAATTTAGATATAAGATATTAAAACGAATGGGTTATATAACACTATAGCATTACGATGGTCAAGTTATTCTTATTACTTTCATAATGACAATGGTTCAATTTAAACAAAAAGATGGGAACTAACACAAGATAATTAGTTTGTGAAATAAACATTTACCGATAAATTCTAAGTCTATATACTCATTGCATTATGTTAAGTATATATATGAAACTATAGAATTTTACATGAAGTAATGAAGTACAATTTTATTTTAAATAATATTTTCTATTCATATATCTAACTATTAAGTGAGCATCTTTTGGCATGTAAATAATAGTTATTGTAGAGAAAACGTACATTAAAACTAACTTTGTTCCTAATTGTTCCTGTTTAACGTTTAAAAACAATACTATAACTTTTTTCAAAATTAAAAAATATATATATATATTTTTTCGGATATCGGATATCCGAAATATCCGAAAGCTTTAAAATGACTATCCGTATCCGAATCCGAAAAACCGGATATCCGAATTTCGGATATCCGAAAATCCGGATATCCGAAATTTCGGATAAATTCGCATCGGATTTTCGGATTTCTCGGATCGGGTTTTCGGATACGGATATTTTTGAACACCCCTACCTGATGTGGTTACGGGTATGTATCTTCTCCATTATCTCTTTATTATTTCTGATTATTACTCATATTTGTGTGTTTGTGTATAGGATCGTTCTTAATGAACGACATATCAGCTATGGTATTGTTTGACTCGGAGGCTACCCGATCTTTTGTGTCGCTCGCACTTAGCAAGCGATTTAGTAGATCTCCGGGGGAGCTAGATTGCCCACTTGATGTAGAGATAGTCGATGATAGGACCGTCAGGGTTGCGAGGGTTCATAGAGGATGTATGCTATGGTTATTCAATCAGCCTTTTTCAGTGGATCTGGTTCCTATTACCCTGCGTAGGAATAAGGTAATATTGGGTATGGATTGGTTGAGCTCCAATTGGGCAGTGATTGATTGTGAGCAACAGCTAGTGAGGGTTCGTACTCCTAGTGGGGAAGAGCTGGTGATTTAGGGCGAGAGGCCACAGCGCAGACCGATCTTATGTTCAGCAGCGAGGGCGAGGCGTCACCTCCAGCAGGGTTGCGCAGGGTACGTCGCCTATGTCATGGATACCCGGGATAAGGGTAAGGCGACCGTTGATGATGTACCGGTAGTGCGAGAGTACCCGGACGTATTTCCGGAGGATTTACCTGGAGTACCTCCGGAGAGACAGGTTGAGTTTAGGATTGACCTGGTCCCTGGTGCGGCTCCGATAGCCAAGGCACCATATCAGTTGGCTCCTCACGAGATGCAGGAGTTGTCTACGCAGCTGCAGGAGCTGCTAGACAAGGGTTTCATCAGGCCGAGCAGTTCACCATGGGGAGCCCCGATCCTGTTTGTGAAGAAGAAGGACGGGTCACATCGCATGTGTATCGATTACCAGGAGCTAAACAAGGTAACAGTGAAGAACCGTTACCCACTTCCGAGGATAGATGATTTGTTTGATCAGCTTCAGGGAGCATCTTGGTTCTCTAAGATTGATCTACGGTCAGGTTATCACCAGATGCGAGTCAGGGCTGATGATGTGCAGAAGACAGCTTTTAGGACTCGCTATGGTCATTATGAGTTTGTGGTGATGCCGTTTGGGCTCACCAATTCTCCAGCCGTGTTCATGGACCTCATGAACCGCGTGTGCATACCGATGTTGGATCGTTCTGTAATAGTCTTCATTGATGACATCTTGGTTTACTCCAAGACTCAGGAGCAGCATGAGGAGCACCTGAGGGAGGTGCTGGAGACACTGAGGAGGGAGAGACTCTATGCGAAGTTCTCCAAGTGTGAGTTCTGGTTGCGCGAGGTGCAGTTCGTTGGGCATCTTGTCAACCAGAAGGGTATTCTGGTCGATCCGGCCAAGATAGAGGCCATGATGCAGTGGGAGATTCCGAGGTCACCAACTGAGATTCGGAGTTTCCTGGGTCTGGCAAGGTATTACAGGAGATTTATTCAGGACTTCTCCAAGATTGCAGTTCCGTTGACCCGACTGACCAAGAAGTCGGTAGTTTTTCGCTGGGGACCTGAGCAGCAGGCACCCTTTGAGACGCTCAGGCAGCGATTGTGCGAGGCACCGATTCTCACTCTTCCAGAGGGTGTAGATGACTTCGTAGTTTACTGTGATGCTTTGATCACAGGCATGGGAGCAGTGTTGATGCATCGGGGTCATGTGATAGCTTATGCCTCGAGACAGTTGAAGCCTCACGAGGCTAACTATCCGACGCACGATTTAGAGCTGGGGGCAGTGCTATTCGCCCTCAAGATTTGGCGGCATTACCTCTATGGGGTCCGGTGTCCCATTTACACGAATCACAAGAGTTTGAGGTACCTCATGGATCAGCCGAATCTGAACATGAGGCAGCGTTGGTGGTTAGATGTGGTGAAGGACTATGATTGTGAGATCATTTACCACCCGGGCAAGGCCGACGTAGTGGCCGATGCCCTGAGCCGCAAATCTCATAGTAGTTAGAGTGGGCGGGGCCCAAATCTCATAATAGTTAGAGTGGGCGGGGCCCGATGCTTATAGCATTATTTGAGTATAGAAATGTGATTGATTGGTAGGTGTACTTGTTGTAGGTGTGATACTTGTATGCATGTTAGTAGCGGAGCGTGGGCGGGGCCCGAATCTCCTAGACAGCGGAGTGTGGGCGGGGCCCGAATCTCCTAGACAGCGGAGTGTGGGTGGGGCCCAAATCTCTTAGATAGCGGAGTGTGGGCGGGGCCCGAATCTCCTAGCCAGCGGAGTGTGGGCGGGGCCCGAGTCTCCTAGACAGCGGAGTGTGGGCGGGGCCCGAATCTCCATGAGAGTGGGCGGGGCCCGTATCTCCTAGTTGCTTGATATTTGTATGGAATGTGGTAGTTTGGGGAACTCACTAAGCTTTGTGCTTACAGTTTTCAGTTTTGGTTACAGGTACTTCCACTAGCAAGGGGAAGGGCTCGGGATGATCGCATGGCACACACCACAGTTTCAGCCTGGTATTGTTTTAGACTCTGATGATTACTTATATGATTTGATACAGTATTTGACATGATGTTTTTTAGATACATGGTTCTTGTTTTATTATGATGATGGATGTTTATGGTTTAAATAATGATTTTAAAACGAAATTTTTGGACCGTATTTTTGGGATGTTTCATTGGATTTTGACTTTTAAGCCTCTTAAGGCCTTGCATGCACGTAAAGTTGGCAACTTTACATGGTAACTCCACTCTAGGAAGTTAGATCTGCAATATGGAGCTTTGGGGTGGCTTAAAAACGTTTGGATGAGAAATGGACTGAAGGGACTCGACGAGTCGGATGAAGATTACCTATATTGATTTTGCATGAACTCGGCGAGTCAGTAAGAGGACTCGATGAGTCGGTTAGGGTTTTCCCCGACAATTGGACACGCATGGACTCGGCGAGTTGGTTGGAAACTCGGCGCGTCAATTAGGGTTTTTATTATTTCCTGAGTTCTTAAGAAACTCGACGAGTTGCTAGCTGCACTCAACGAGTTGGGTCACACGGACTGTTGACTTAGACCGTTGACTTTGACTTTAACCAAGGGTTGACCAGTTGGACTTTTGAGGGTATTTTGGTAATTTAGGATTTTGATGGACTTGGTCCATGGTGGTTATAGGTGGTTGATTTCGTTACGGTGATTCGGGAGCTTGATTCTTTCAGTTCAGTTCGACATTGTGAGGTGAGTTATCCTCACTATACTCAAGGGTCTAAGGCACCAAGGTCGGCCCTTTTGATTGTTATCCGGATTTGTTGCTGTTGTGATATGATTAGATCGATATCCTGGTAGATAGGATGGTTATATGTTGCTATGATATGTTATATCGGTGTCCTGGTAGATAGGATGGTTATATGTTGTTATGATCTGTTAGATCGGTATCCTGGTAGATAGGATGATGCTATGTCTAGTGATCTGTAGTTCGGCTTGAATGGCGGTATATGGCTAGGTGATTACATGTTATATGTGCACATGCTTGATTAGTAGTGAGGGTATTCCATCCCAAGGATGATTGGACCCTAGTATGTTGTCTCTGTAGACTGTAATATGATTATCTGATATATGTGCACATGTTTCATAGTATGTGGGCATTCCAACCCGATGGTTGTAGGCCGAGAGTATTCTATCCCGAGGATGATTGGACTCATAGTATGTGGGCATTCCAACTCGATGGTTGTGGGCCGAGAGCATTCCATCCTGAGGATGATTGGGCTCGTAGTATATTGGCATTCCAACCCGATGGTTGAGGGCTTGGGGTATTCCAACCCGATGGTTGATTGGACTCATAGTATGTTGGCATTCCAACCTGATGGTTGATTAGACCCATAGTATGTTGTTTAATATTGTATATATATTGTGTGTATGGGTATTTTGGGGGTAACTCACTAAGCCTTTGAGCTTACATTTATCGATTATTGTTTCAGGTACTTCGGATGACCGCGGGAAGGCGAAGGCGTGACCGTACACTTCCTCAATTTATGATTGTGATTTCTGGGAAAACTCTGATGTCTAAACTATTTTGAGAACTAATGACGCTCCCCTCAGAGCGGGCCAGAAACAAGTGAGTCGCGGCAGAGCGCCTCTAGCGAAGGAGTTGACCCAGCGACCTGGGTAGCTCCAAGCCCCCACGCAGCGATCGCGTAGAAAGCTCGCCCTCGCCAAGAATTGTCTTTTAGCTACAGTCCAAAGACAACGGCTTCAGGTGACAAAGCGTCCAGACAGAGCACAATCGCCTGAACCAATTGGAGGCCGGGACACGAACGTGGAGCAGAGCCTCCAATGAACACGACAGATCCTGTCGGGACCACAGTCCCTGTCCCCGTACGGACCGAGGAGGATCCTCACTATAAAAGGACTAACACTCGGTTCAGCCGAGGTAAGTGAACACAACTCCAGTCACATATTACCATATTCTCTCATACTCTCTAGACTAACTTGACCGTCGGAGCGTCTTTCCGGGAGCTCCTCCCGGACGACGGCTGACATCCTTTTCTCTTGTGTGACCTCTCAGGTTCCGCCGTGAAGGAGCTCTTCCACATAGCTGGTGGTTCGGGACCTGGTCGCATCAATTGGCACCATCCGTTTGTGTGACATCAGATACGCAAACCCTTTCCCATTTTACTACCTTCCACAACCACGCATGGCGGAGAAAGCGACGGGCGAGCCGTAGGAACAACCGCACAGCCCCATACGCCCGATGGGACCTTTGGGGATGGAAGACACTCCGGCAGCCCTATTTCCTGGCAACCAAACACCAATCTCCGGTGCACCGCCATTAATCGGAAATCCAAGGCCAAATCTCAATGCAACACCAGCTCCAAGTGGTCCGCTGCCGTAAGCTCCGGTGACTGTACCACCAGACTCGCTATTAAACCCCATCACCACGGCTGTGCAAACCGCCTCGCCTCAATCCCGACCAATACCAACCATTACACACTTAACCCCACCCCAGAACCGACCAATATACACCACACTACCTCTTCTCCCCGCTATTGTCAATCCCCATAATACCCAAACGACAACTGTCACACCCCTCGCAAGCAGTGGACATCTCAACGGGACTATGATCGGCGCAGGCATCGCATCACATCCACATAGCCACCAGTTGTCGATGGCAGGTGCCATACCAAGTCCGCCACTCTTGTTCTACCAACAGCCAACCATAGCCCACCAACAGACCCCCCCTCCCCCGGCTCAGCAACTAACACCTACGCCGTACACCCCCTATTATGTCCCAACCGTTCAACCCACACCATACAATTCCCCTGCTATAACCCAACCGTTCAACCCTTACGACATACCAATACCAGATCTAACCGCCTACAACAACATGCTGGTACAACCATTTCTGACGGCACAACAACCAGGGTGCTACCTTAGCCAACATATCCCAACCCAATACTGCTCATCACGAAGTGTCACGTCACCGTTTGTCAAAGAACTCCTGGAGTACGAAATCCCTAACACCGCTAAATTACCTCACCTTAAGACATACAACGGAACTACTGACCCGGACAGCCATATCGACACGTATGAATGGATGATGACGTATCTGAAACTAGATGAGCGATTATGGTGCACATATTTTCCCACTACCTTGGACGGTAACCCAGGAACATGGTTCAAAACGTTGAAACCGGGCAGCATCAGCAATTTCAACCAGTTGAAATACCTATTCCTAACAAACTTCATGCAACTTCAGAAATACAAAGGTGACTGCCACACAATCATTGGGTGCAAACAACGAGAAGGGGAGACACTTAAAGATTACTTCGCTAGGTTCACAAAGGCAACACTAGATGTTCCAGGGCACGACGAAGGCCTAATCGCAGGGGCATTCACCTGGGGCCTGTTACCAGGATCGTTGTCCCAAAAACTCATGGGCAAGCAACCCAAGACAAGGGTTGAGTTGAAAGAAATAGTGGAGCGCTTCTTACGCCAGGAGGAAGGTGAAGCATCGAAGCAGGCGTACCTCAATGCCATGACAGCCTCCACGGGGAGGTGGAATAACTACAACACAACCCACCCCGGTTTTCGGGGAAACAATAGGTTTACGGGACGAGACAGACGACCGACAGGACGCTTCAGACCCTTCACTAGAGACGATAGGCGAGGGAGACAGACAGAAGTCTACGCAGTCGACAAAAAGCCAGCAGCGAAAGGTACTAAAACACGATACTGCAAGTACCATAAGAGTAGGACACACGATACGATCAACTGTGCGGTCTTAAAACGGGAAATCGAAGAGAAACAGTTAAAATGCAACGTAATAGAGATCGCCAAAAGCTTGAGAGCTAAGTTCGACGCAGATAACCCCAAAGACGCTGCCAGGAAACCAGAACCCAAGTTGGAGATATTGGCAATCCACCACAAAAGGGGGAGAGTGGAGCACGGGGAACAAACGCACGGCGTCCCAGAAATGGCACAAGGATTAACATTCTCCAGGAACGACCCAATCCCAGCTGGGTGGAACGGGGACAACCCCCTCGTCATTCAAGGGTCTATCCGGAACGTGATAGTTCACCGGGTATACATCGACACCGGGAGCTCGGCAGACATCATTTACGAACACTGTTTCCAACGCCTGCCGAGCGAGTGGAAAGAAGGACTGAAGCCCGCCACAGGCCAACTCACAGGGTTCACGGGGCACAGCCTATGGCCATTAGGTACGATCCATTTACCATTCACACTAGTCAGCCAGGACAAAACTAGGAAGCGAACCGCCCTGGTAGACTTTGTAGTTGTACGACACCCGTCGGAACACAACATCATACTGGGGAGACCGGTCCTATTAAGATTTGGAGCAGTCCCATCAACAGTCCATGGGGTGGTTAAGTTTAGCACCAGTCAAGGACCAGGAACGATCTTGGCCACACCCCTGAAGGACCTTAATGTTACGAGATTATGCAACCAAGAGACATCTCAACCGAAGCCAAAAGACCAAAGCCAGACCTGTCAGACGGAGGGGAAGTGATCAACAGGGAGCATCCAAACCAATGAGTGATGGTAGGAGTGGCCATACCCCCAAAAAGAGATTGGTAGCGAAGTCTCTAAGGATGTGGGCGGCAGTCTCTAAGGCATACCCCCAAAAAGAGATTGGTAGCGAAGCTCGACTCATCATAGAGCGAACCATGTCCAACAAAGTTCGATTGCGCCTCTCAGCTACACCATTCAGTTGTGGTGTCCTGGGAGGTGTCAATTGTGAGACAATCCCACACTCCTTAAGATAGTCGAGGAACTCAGTACTAAGATACTCACCACCTCGATCGGATCGAAGCATCTTAATGTTCCTGCCCAATTGATTTTCTACTTCCTGTTTAAACTCTTTAAACCTTTCAAAAGTTTCTGACTTATGTTTGATTAAGTAGACATAACCATATCTACTAAAATCATCAATAAAAGTCACATAATAGCGATTAGCATCCCTTGTGGCGGTTTTGAATGGTCCACATACATCAGTATGTATAAGGTCCAACAAACCCTCACCCCTTGCACAAGTACCAGTGAAGGGTGATTTTGTCATTTTTCCAAGTAGACAAGACTCACAACTATCATCCGACTTGAGGACGAACGACTCCAAGACTCCATCCTTTTGGAGCTGGCCTATGCGTTTCTTGCTTACATTTCCAAGACGACAATTCCACAAAGATGCTTTATCCAAGCTAGTAGAAGAATCAATACATAATACATTATTTCCTAAATTATCTACAACCGATACAGCTTCATACACACCATCACAAGGTAATGCTTTAAAATAAAGAACATTATTAAAGAAAGCATTAATACTACCAACTTCATTATCAAAAGAAAAGGTAAAACCTTGTTTGTACAAAGCATGAAAGGAAATAATATTCCTCGCCATTTCAGACGAGTACACACATTTATTCAAATCTAACTTTAACCCACTATCTAGCAACAAAGTATAAACTCCAATCTTGGTAATAGGTGCAACCTTCTTGTTCCCCATGATTAAGTTTATCTTTCCGTGCTCCACATCCTCACTTCTTCTTAGGCCCTGCAAGTCACAACAGATGTGAATACCACAACCTGTATCAAGAACCCAAGAATTAGAATATGGTGAGTTATTAGACAATATAGTGTAAATACCTGCATGGGATGGTTTCACTTTTCCATCCTTGACATCCTGCAAGTACTTTGGGCAGTTTTGCTTCCAGTGCCCCTTATTTTGACAGTAGAAGCATTCAGCATCCTTAGGGATGGCAGAAGGAGTGATAGAACCACCTTTGGTTCCAGATGAGGAGCCTTCAAGGGACTTTCCCTTGGTACCCTTCGAAGGGTGCTTCCTCTTCTTCCCTTTGCCTTGCCCAATAGCCAAAACAGGGGTAGTAGTAGGAGTAGGAGTAGCAACCGACTTACTCTTAAGACCACTTTCGGCACTCTTCAGAAGTCCTTGAAGCTTACTGAGTGTGACTTCCTCCTTGTTCATGTGGTATGTCATACGAAATTGATCATAACACGATGGCAAGGAGTGCAAAATGATATCAATTGCCAACTCCTCAGGGAAGTTCACATTCAGTTTCATTAGACGGTCCACATACCTTTGCATTTTCTGCATGTGGCTCGTGATTGGTTCGCTATCCTTCATACGGGTAGTGATCATGGAGGAGATTATTTCATACCGCTCTTGACGAGCACTCTGATGGTACCTTTCCATCAGATTCTGATGCATCTCAAAAGGGTAATAGTCCTCATAGGACTTTTGGAGTTCAGCTGTCATGGTGGCCATCATGATGCATGCCACCTTGGTGGCATCTCTTTCATGTGCCTGATACTCAGCGACCTCCTCAGGAGTAGCAGTGGACTCATCAAGCTCCTTTAGCTCCTTATCGATGACATATTCCTCGTCCTCGTAACGAGTAACCATCCTGATGTTCCGGATCCAATCCATGAAGTTGGAACCATCAAAGATGACCCTCCCACAAAGGTTCATGAGGGAAAAGGAGCCAGTAGGGTTAGAGCCCGAAGCTTTGTTGTTGGAAGACATCTGAAAAGAAGAAAACAAGTTTAGATTAGATATATCGAATCCTTAATAATACACCCAAATGTAATATTAAGGCTAGGATCCAACACAATATATTATAACTTAGAAGAGGGATGCCGTAATCTAAGCTATAATATATTTGAAGGTAGGTGAATGACGATTCACCAATTTCCACCATGAAAACGAAATGAATTATTAGGTTTAATTGGTTTTTTGAAATTCCTAGATTCTTTTGAGATTCATTGAACTTTTCAATGGCATGTTTCAATCTCGATTGTGCCCTTCACGTTTTGTGACTGGGATGCCGAGGATCACAAAACAAGGTGTGAATAACCATGCAAATTCACTTGGTACCCTTAATATTATCACCTAATCAATGTGCCGGTTAACCACACACGCTCCACCGATCTATGATAAACATTAAGTCACCCTTCGTGATCCTTACTAGTCCAAGTTAGTGTGCCGGTTAACTACACACGCTCCACCAACGACTTGGTAAGGTACAAAGTGTGAATTTCATGGGTTAGCACCATATTCACATTTTCCTAAAGTAACTAAGATTGGGAATTTATAAAAGGTTTAGTTACTTTATAATATTCATCATACTTTTAATGAGAATTTATAAGTCTTTGTCCTACCCGTTCGGCTAACGACCCTCCACCAGTCAAGCAAGCGGTGGGTGAGAGTGGACACCCATTAAGTTGTCATTTTATAGGCAACAACCTTATACCTACCTTATAGACTGGCTTCGTGAATGAGGCGTACTAGCGGTAAGACGACTTTGATCTTATACATATATATAATAATTAACCATTAATGTTATAAATAGTATAAGAGTTGAATTTTAACTTTTAAAACTCTAAGGGTTTGGAATTAAAGTATATTAAAGTGTGTGTAACTTTACAAATTCCAAAACTTGAGGACAAGTTTTGAAACTATTCAAAACTTTTCATTTCATAACTTATGAATTAAAGGTTCATAAAAATGAAGACTCTTCATTTCCATGTAACTTATGTGTTTTAAGTGTGTGTTTAAAAGAAGTGACCTTTGGATATCTATAACTTGAGGACAAATTATGGACTCCATTAAAACACATAAATGATCAAGAATTAATCCTAAACAATTCAGCAAATAATTCCTATCATCTTCTAAATTCATAAGAACATGAACATGATCATCAAAGTTTCAAGAATTATATGAACACATACAAAGCATGAAATTTTGATATAAGCTATTGTAAATGGATTAGAACAACCATTACACCAACTAAAACAAGTTTTAAAACACCAAAACAGTTTAGGGTAATGTTTCTAGTCCATTTCCAGCAGCAAAAGTCGAAAATCTGCATTCTGAGGCTCCTACTCGCCGAGTGCACGAACCTAGTCGCCGAGTAGGATGAGTTTACTCATGAACTCGGCGAGTCCCCCCATGGACTCGGCGAGTTCATCAGGCAGACAGCAAAAATTCGACTTTTTTCACTATTTTGCATCAAGTATCAAACAAACAAGCCTAGGCTCTGATACCACTGTTGGGTTTTGAGCATTCTAACACTTCCTAAGTGTACATGCAACCCTATTAAATCTTGGATCTATGTTTGTCTAAGATACATGCAAAATATTATTTTCCAAGGTTTATAACCTATCTAGCATGGCATGGGGTACTTTTAACCATAAAAGAACTAGATGAATTACATACCTTTTGTTGATTGTTGATTCCTTGGAGTTTGAGAGCCAAGCACCAATAATGTGAATGCCTCAAATGGAAATCATAAATCACCACAAACTTGGAAAAATGTATGAGAGAGTATACTAACTCTTGATTTTGGCCACCACACTTACACACACATAGGTGTCTTTTTCATGCAATATAAGCTTGTTTATATAGTGTTCATGGTTAGGGTGAAACCCTAATAACCCATGTCTTTTCCTCTTCCAAGGATCCATGGGTAAAAGCTCCATGGATCATCCATGGACTTCCATATAAGCTTAGCCCATTCCCAAATGAGTGTTAGCCCACACCATATAAATATAATAGCCCATGATTTAATTAGTCTTCCTTTTAATCACTAAATTAATTCATAATTAATTCAAGATTAAAACTAATTAAGTAACATGACTTTATATTAATATATTATAACTTATAATATATTAATAAATCGTAAGTATACAACTCTCATAAAATTATCCATAACTAGTTTGGGTGAAGTGCAACCCAAATGGACCATGTCGGGTCGGGTCAAGTATATACCAAATAAGTTATGGACTTAGACACCTTATCCAACAAGGTGAACGAGCTCGAAGAAACACCCTCGCCCGGCACGATGAGAGACGCGCAGGGTCCAAACGGGAAGCTAACGGCACTCAGTCGATTCATTTCCAAGTCAGCCGAAAAAATTATGCCGTTTTTCAACACGCTCAAAGGCTACATAGAGAACAACAACTTCAGATGGACGACACAGGCCGAGGAGGCTCTACAAAGAATAAAAAAGGTACTCCATACATTACCAATCCTGTCTAGCCCGATACCCGGGGAGGTGCTGCAAGTATATTTGTCCACGTCAAGAGACGCAATCTCGTCAGCACTAGCAGTCGACAGAGAGGGGCGCCAACTACCAGTCTACTTTGTGAGTCGGGCCCTGCAGGGTACAGAGATGAATTACCCTACCATTGAAAAACTGGTACTCGCCCTAGTATACGCAGCGCGAAGGCTCCGTCGATACTTCCAGGCCCACCAAATACAAGTCTTGACCAACTGCCCGATCAAACAAGTACTCCTAAAGCCGGAGACGTCGGGGCGACTCGCGAAATGGCCATAGAGCTAGGAGAACACGATATCACATACCACCCCAGGTTAAGCATCAAAGGACAAGCCTTAGTGGATTTCTTACTCGAAATCCCGGGAGAACTTCAGCGAGAAATGACTGACTCGGACAGGCAGGAACACTCAGGAAGAGCGCCCGACCAACAATGGACTCTCTATACGGATGGGGCCTCCAACAAAGAGGGGTCGGGCGCCGGACTAATCTTAACCAGCCCCACAGGAGAGGAAGTCACGTATGCCTTGCGTTTCGACTTCCACACATCTAACAACGAGGCAGAATATGAAGCTCTGCTGGCCGGTCTCAGGCTAGCAGTAAAGATGGGAGCAGAAAGAGTCGTGCCCTTGACCGACTCACGCCTAGTAGCCAACCAAGTATCAGGAGAGTTTGAAGCAACAGTGTTGGGTCAAAATTATGGTTTATACTTTGCTTTTCTAGGCAACTGTATTTTTCTGTAATGTTTTATGAGTTTACGGTCAGGTTTACGGCCAGGGAGGTGTTTACGGCCGTAAACCCATTTACGGCCCATGTTTCTCATGTATATATATAGGGTGAGGGGTGTGAGGAAGGAAAGATAATAGAGAGAGAGAGGAGCTTATGTGTGTGCATTCTAAGGTGTTTTCTAGAGAGAGAAAGTGAATCTTGTGTAAGGAACTTCAATCATATCATCAATACATTCAAGATTCAAGTTATTCTTCTCCTCCTTCTCTTCTATTTTGATCTGGCATCATCCGTTTGATTGGGATTCCGCACCATCAAACGGATCTGATTGATACACAAGCATTTTGGGGACTTACAAAAAGACAAATGAATGGAGAGGTATGTCAAAGCGGTACAACAGATCACTGGTACTCTAAAAAGCTTCACGATAAAGCAAATCTCAAGAGGAAACAATAGGCGAGCAGACGCTCTCAGCAAGTTGGCATCAACATGCTTTGGGCACCTATCAAAGGAGGTGCTGGTGGAAGTGCTAAAAGAGAGGAGCATTGACGAGCGGCAAGTTGATTCCCTATCAGTGGCCCAACCAAATCGGATGACGCCCATCATGGACTATCTCCAGCACGGCATACTCCCGTATGACCACGGAGAAGCTCGGAAGACAAGGGTGCGAGCCCCCCAGTACGCGATGCTCAAGGGAACGTTGTATAGGAAAGGCTACACAGCCCCATGGCTCAAATGCATCGACGGCACAGCGGGGAAACTAGCGCTGAAGGAAGCCCATGCAGGGTCGGCTGGAGCTCACGAAGGAGTGTGGGCACTCACAGGCAAAGTACTGCGAATGGGCTTTTACTGGCCAGGAATACACCAAGACGCCATCGAGTTAACGCGAACTTGTGTAGAATGCCAGACCTTCGCACCAACACAAGAGGCGCCACAATCCAAGATGACTAGCATACTTAGCCCTTGGCCTTTCTATCAATGGGGAATCGACATAGTGGGCCCCTTCCCAGAAGCACCGGGGAAAGTAAAATTTCTAGTCGTGGCAGTCGACTACTTCACCAAGTGGATAGAAGCAGAACTGTTGGCCTGTATCACAGGAAGGCAGATAATCAAGTTCGTATGGAAGAACATCTTAACGAGATTCGGGACGCCTAGGGTCCTAATTAGCGATAACGGCTTACAGTTTGCCGAGAATCCCTTTAAGGATTGGTGCCGAGAAAGGGGAATAGAGCAGAGATTCACATCCGTGGCACACCCCCAAGCCAACGGACAAACGGAAGTATCCAACAAAACCTTGCTCCAGGGAATCAAAAAACGGCTAGGCACAACGAAAGGCAACTGGGTAGACGAATTACCGGAAGTCCTCTGGTCATACCGGACCACACCAAGGACTAGTACAAAAGAGACGTCGTTCTGCTTGGCTTACGAAGCAGAAGCAATGCTACCGGCAGAAATGGTGATAGGACGGAGTGCTGCCATGAACAAGAAAATAGCGAAGGACTAAGGGAAAATTTGGATCTCTTAGAAGAGCGGCACGAGCGCTCGAGCATGCGCCAGGGCGCCTACAAAAAGGTGACAGAGAGATATTACAACCAACGCGTGAAAAATAAGGCGTTTTGGGTTGGAGATTACGTCCTGCGAAGGAACAAAGTCAGCCATGCGCAACCCCGGGGGAAATTAGGCCAAGCATGGGAAGGCCCATACAAAATAATCGAAGCACACCGCAACGGATTATACTCCCTCGAAACTACAGAAGGAAGGCAGATTCCCAGGACGTAGAACGCAAGAAATTTGAGGAAGTTTCACATCTGAAGAAAGAAAGAGTCCCTATGCAGAAGGGAAGACAGAGGCACACCACGAGCAAACTCGAAGCACCCTAAACAGCAGGGAGGAAGTGAAAGATACCTTGTGGCCGGGCTGATCACCCGGGTCAACAGATGGACCCTTAGAGCAGTCCAATAGGGAATCGTTGTATGAAACAACTATGTATTAAAGTTGCAAATATATGAAAACACGCATTTTCTTTAGTATGAAATGCATAGCATAGAGGATACTTAGTGAATCCAAGATGCACAACACACACGCATGCACGGACATATATATATATATATATATATATATATATATATATATATATATATATATATATATATATATATATATATATATATGAAAAAGGAAAAGAAAGTCAACCTACATAGCAGGTTTGCAATAATCGACATAAAAGCATTAACGCAAAAGCACCCCAAAACAAGTCACATTGTTCGGTACACCAAAAGCCTCAAAGGCCATAAAACAACACAGGAGCCCTAAAGGCCATAATACAACTAACACTTTTCCTCCACCTACCGGGCTAGGTAATTGTTGGAATGTGCTTCAGCCACAAACAACCTTACACGACACCGCCAACATCACCACCACCGCCACCGCCAACATCACCACCGCCAGCACTGCCTTCAACAACACCGCCTGCCCCCACACCCAACACACCTGCAACCTCTTCATCCTCATCAAAGGAACACAATGCCCTTACTTCATCCATACCCAACTGACCTAGCCCAAGCAAACCTGCAAAGTCAAGAGTCGCGAAAGCCAATAAAGCGTCCTCCAACGCTGAAGAATGACTAGACCGGGAATCGCTGGCCGAAGGATCATACGTCCCGACATCAACTTGAGCCTTCAAATTCACCTAGCCAGACTCCTCCCCAGCGACGAAGGCAGCATGGCGGATTCGACTGATGCCACCTGTAAATTCGGGATGCTCAAGAAGTTTATCCATTATGCGCACAAAACCAACTTGAAGGAGCCAACTACGATCTCCCCTCAACACCTCCAATTCCCGTTCACGATCAGCAAGATCCCGCTCCAAACTCTCATTCTGAATCATCAAGCCTTCATTGGCCTGAGTTAGAGACTCCACCTGCCCCTCCAAAACACCACGCACATCCTCCAATATCATTTTCCCTGACACCAAAGACTTGTTCTCGCATTCCAACCGACTAACGGTAGCACTCAGATCTGACACTTTACCTTTCAAATCAGCCTCACTCTCAATAAGGGATGAATGAAGGTGCTCTAGTTCATCAAACCGCTGCACGCGACGAGATCCAGCGGCCAGATACGTCATGGCCTGTGCAGCGGCATATGCAAGATTATGAGCCAGAACAGCGTTGCTCATAGCATCCATGCCATTCACGGTGGCCTGAGGAAGAGCATGACGCGTGAAATCCAATGCCACTGTCCGCACAGACAGGCGCGAGTCCGGCCCCAGACTCCATCCCGGCGTAAACACAGGCGCCACAGCAGTAGGACTACCCCCCGAAGTCGGAGAACTAGCATTAACATCTGAAGAAATAGGAACAACGGGCTGATGAAACGCCCCCTTAAGACCCTCCGACTATTGCGTGTCATCGTCGGGTATCACCAACACATCCCCTAGACCGGATGGAGTAGCCGACAACAAGCGCATGAGGCCACGACGCTGCATCACGCGCCGCCCAATGTGTCCCGAGCTACAATCAGGTGTCGGACCACTCATCGCTTGCACAGCTTTCCTCTTCTCAGCAACCCGACGAGCACCAGCCAAAACCCCAACCTTGCTGTCCACAGGACTATCAACAGCCTGTTGGATTAGTGTCTAAGCCCGTAACTATATTTGGTAAGTACTTGACCCGGTTGTGCATGGTCCTTTTGGGTTGCCTTCACCATAGCAACTTGACAAGGTGATTTATGAAGAGAGAAGAGATATTATTAATATATTATGAGAATAATATATTAAAGAAATAATAATATTATTTGATTAATATTAGTCATAGATTAATTAAGAATTAATTAGGTGACTAAAAGAGGTTAATTAAATAAAGGGGATTAAACTGTCAAATGTGTGATGGTTATATTTTGGGCTAGGAAACCCTATGGAGCAAGGGGTGGACGAAATTATGGGAGGATCCCATCAAGAGTTCGTCCAAGAGCCTTAATCCAGAAGGTTCCATGGGCTGCTTGGTGATTAAGTTGTCCATTAGGGTTTTGGCTGAAATCCTAGAAGCTCACAGTATAAATAAACCCCATGGGTTGGAGAAATCGGCCACCTTGCTTACTTGGAAACCCTGGAGCCGATTTCTACATCTCTTCTCTCTCTCCAAATCAACCTCTTGCTAGTAGGTGTTTGTAAGCCATCAGAGGAGTGACAATTGTGACTCTAAGCTCCAAGAACAAGAAGATTCAAGCAAGCAATCAAAGGTATTCATCTAGATCTGATTTCATATGTCAAGTTTCTATTGTATTCACTAGATCTAGAATTGTAAGTCTTGGATACAATGCATGTTCAATTAGAGAAACCTAGATCCAAGCATTAGGGTTTGCATGTGCACATAGGAAAGTTCTTATGGCTCAAACCCATCAGTGGTATCAGAGCTTAGATTGATTTCTATTGAATTGATGCATTGTTTGATTGTTCTTGCCATGAAAAATCGTTTTTTCTGCCTCTGACTGACAGACTCGGCGAGTCCCATTGTGGAACTCGGCGAGTCCATAATGGGACTTGGCGAGTCGGAGCGTCTGTCAGAGTGATTTTCGGGATTTCTTGCTGTTTTGCTTGAGGATACTTGCCTAAATCGTTTTGGGTCCATAAAATCCGAATTTTATCATATGTTTGACTATATCCTTGACAAAACAAAAGATAGTTACCATTTGTTTAAATAATAATTTCCTTATTTGATAATAATTGATTATTTGACTTAATTGGTGAATTGTCTTGCAAGTAATATTGACTAGATCAAATTTAGATAATCATTAAATTAATTAGTTAATTTATATTATTTGCTGTTTGATCCTTATGTTTTGAAAAGTTCAAAACTTGTCCTCAGGTTTTGAAATTTATGTTTTGTGATTAAAAGTTTGATTTGATTTATTTAAATTTCAAACCTTAGAATTTTACAAGTTTTAAAATTCAACCTTATACTTATAATATTATAAGATTAATATATATATATATATATATATATATATATATATATATATATATATATATATATATATATATATATATATATACATGTATAACTTAAATGTTACTCTTACCGTTAGTAGGCCTCATTCACGAAGCCGATCTATAAGGGGGGTATAAGGTTATGGCCTATAAAATGGCTGTTTAATGGGTGTCCATTCTCAACCACCACTTCATTGATTGGTGGATGGTCGTTAGCCGAACGGGTAGGATCGGGCAAACCTTTCCTCATTAAAAGTATAATGAATCTATATAAAGTAACTAAATGTTTTTACAAAATTCCCAATCTTAGTTACTTTAGGCAAAAGTGAATTTGATGCAATTCCATGAAATTACACTTTGTACCCTTGCTAAGGCATTAATGGAGTGCGTGTGGTTAACCGGCACATTAATTGGGTTCTAAGCAAATGTGGCAAAGGGTGACTCATTGTTTGTCATAGTTCGATGGAGCGTGTGTGGCTAACCGGCACATTGAATAGGTGATTGTAACAATAATGGCACCATGTATATTTGCATGGTTATTCACACCCACTTTGTGATCCTCGGCATCCCAGTCACAAACTTGAGGGGCATATCGAGATTTAAACATGCCATTGAAAGGTTCAATGAATCTCAAAGTATCTAGGAGTTTTCAATACATTTAAAACCTAATTTCCTTTTTCGTTTTTCATGGTGGAGAATTAGTGAATCGACATTCACTTGCCTTCAAATTATTTACTTGTTAGATTACGGCATCCCTTTTCTAATTTGTAAATAATGTTGTTGGTTCCTAGCCCTAATTTCTCATTTGGGTGATTAATTGGGGAAATTCATTTCTAATCAACTTTGTTCTTTTTCCTTTTTCAGATGTCGAACGCAAACAACAACGCTTCTGGGTCAAACTCCTCTGGTTCATTCTTACTCATGGACTTGTGTGGGAAAGTGATCTTCGATGGGACCAATTTCAGTAAGTGGATCCGCAACATTCGCATGGTCACTCGCTACGAGGACAAAGAATATGTCCTCGACGAGAAGCTAAATGAGATTGATATCGAAACTGCTACCGCCGATGAGATCGCGGCCCACGAGCGTGATGCCACGAAAGTCCATTGCATCATGCTCGCGACTATGACTGCTGAGCTCAAAAAGTCCTATGAGGACAAGTACCCCTATGAGATGCATCAGGATCTGCTAGAACGTTACCACCAGAGCGCTAGGCAAGAGAGGTATGAGATCATCACTTCGATGATCACTATCAAAATGGGTAATGGAGAGTCCCTTACCGCCCATCTGCAAAAGATGCAGAGATATGTTGATCGCCTGCTGAAGTTGAATGTGAACTTCGATGAAGAGCTGGCAATTGACATCATCCTTCACTCATTGCCTTCCTGCTATAGCCAGTTCTGCATGACCTATCACATGAATAAGGAAGAGGTCTCCTTGAGCAAGCTTCAGGGCTTGTTGAGGACTGCTGAGAGCAACCTCAAGGATAAATTTGTTGCATCATCTCCAACTCCAGCTGCTACCCCTGTCTTGGCAATAGGGCAAGGGAAGGGTAAGAAGAGGAAGGCTCCCTCAAAGGGCCACCACAAGGGAAAGTCCCATGATGGCACCTCTTCTAGTGGAACCAAAGTTGGTTCTGCTAAGCCCAACTCAAACCCTAAAGAGGCAGAGTGCACTACTGCCACAAGATAGGGCATTGGAAGAGAAGCTGCCCATAATATCTGCAGGCCATCAATGATGGAAAGATCAAGACATCTTTCGCAGGTATTTACACAATTAAATCTAATAATTTATCACATGCTACTTCTTGGGTTCTTGATACCGGATGTGGTTTCCACATATGTTCTGATTTGCAGGGACTAAAAAGAAATAGGGATGTGGAGCGTGGAAGGATGAACCTGATCATGGAAAACAGAAGATCGTCGCCTGTGACCAAGATTGGAGTTTATTCCTTAGTGCTTAGTAATGGTTTAGATTTAAATTTGAATAATTGTTGCTATTCGCCAGATATGGCTAGAAACATCATTTCATTTCATGGTTTATATAAACAAGGTTTTAGATATTCATTTGAAAATGAAAAGGGTTCTATTTATGCTTATTTTAATAATGTTTTATATTTTGAAGCATTGCCTTGTAATGGAATATATGAAACTGTGATGGTTGTAGACAACTTAGGAAATGATGTGTTGTGTGTGGATTCTTCCAATAGTATGGATAAAGCATGCTTGTGGCATTGTCGTCTTGGACATGTCAACAAGAAACGCATAGCCCAACTCCAAAAGGATGGAGTGTTGGAGTCATTCGACCTTAGGGACGATGACGTGTGCGAGTCTTGTTTACTTGGAAAGATGACCAAGTCACCCTTCACTGGCACTTGTGCGAGGGGTGAGTGTTTATTGGATCTCATACATACAGATGTATGTGGACCCTTTAGATCCACCACAAGGGATGCGAATCGCTTCTATGTGACCTTCACAGATGATTATAGCAGATATGGGTATATCTACTTGATCAAGCACAAGTCAGAAACCTTTGAAAAGTTCAAAGAGTTTAAACAAGAAGTGGAGAATCAGTTGGGCAGGAAAATGAAGATGCTTTGATCTGATCGAGGGGGAGAGTACCTAAGTCTTGAATTCCACGACTACCTCAAGGAATGTGGAATAGTTTCACAATCGACGCCACCTAGGACACCACAATTGAATGGTGTAGCTGAGAGGCGTAATCGAACCTTGCTAGACATGGTTCGTTCCATGATGAGTCGTGCTTCACTACCTATCTCATTCTGGGGGTATGCCTTAGAGACTGCCACCCATATCCTTAACTTAGTCCCTACGAAGAAGGTTGCCAAAACACCTCACGAGATGTGGACAGGGAAGGCTCCCTCGTTGGCACATATCAAGGTTTGGGGTTGCGAGGTTTTCGTAAGACGAGAAACTCACGACAAGCGCGAACCTCGTAGTGAGTGATGTATTTTCATCGGCTACCCACAGAAATCCTTTGGATATCTCTTCTACAGACCGAGTGACAATGTAGTCTTCGTTGCGAGGAGATGGGTTTTCCGAGAGCGAGAACTCATAAGCCAAGGAGACAGTGGGAGGCAAATCGATCTTGAAGAGCTTCAAGAATCGAGCGATGAAGGAACCTCTAACACTGGCGCTCAACCCGAGTAGGAAACTCCGGTTGAACCGATTAACGAGTCCTTACCTCTTAGACGTTCCGAAAGGGTTAGTGTTCCACCCCAGTTTTATGGTTTTCATATTACTATGGAAGGGGATACGTTCCTTAGTGATAGTACACTAGTGAATATGCACGAACCTAACAGTTATAAGGAAGCCATGGTAGGCCCAGAGTCTGCGAAATGGAAAGAGGCTATGGACAGCGAGATTCAGTCCATGTATGACAACCAAGTTTGGAATTTGGTTGACAATGTACCAGGTCGTAAGACGGTCGGGTGCAAGTGGATCTTCAATAAGAAGACTGGCATGGATGGAAATGTGCACACTTATAAGGCGCGATTCGTTGCGAAGGGTTTCACTCAAACTCCTGGAGTTGACTACGACGAAACCTTCTCACCAGTTGCGAAGATAAAGTCTATCAAGGTGATGTTGGCCATTGCTGCATTTCATGACTATGAAATATGGCAAATGGATGTCAAAACCGCTTTCCTTAATGGGAAGTTAGCTGAGGATGTTTACATGGCTCAGCCAGAGGGTTTTGTCAATTTGAAGCATCCCAATAGAGTGTGTAAGCTTGAGAAGTCCATTTATGGACTTAAGCAAGCGTCTCGCAGATGGAATCTTTGTTTTGGCGAGAAGGTCAAAGAGTTTGGTTTTTTGCGAAGCGAAGATGAATTGTGTGTATATGTCAAAGCCAGTGGGAGTGTAGTAAGCTTTCTCGTATTGTATGTTGATGACATACTACTCATAAGAAATGACATCCCGACATTGCAGGAGGTTAAGTCCTGGCTCGGGAAGTGCTTCGCTATGAAGGACCTCGGAGAGGCTTCCTATATTTTGGGAATAAGGATAATGTTAGGTGAATTTTGTGCACCTTTTTGCACAACTTTTAGTCCCTTTTATGCATGTATTTAGCTTAGTTATATTTCATTATTCTTGCATTATTATCATATTCATGTTAGTCTCTAGAACGACCTTATTTGCACACTTTCATGTCTCTTTCAGGTAAACCGAAGGTTGGAGCGCGCTTTTGGAGGTGCCGGTGAGCATTGGTGAAGATTGCGGGATGATCGGGCGTAGAACGGAAGAATTAAGAAAATCAAGTTTGGATTCGGAGTCAGAGGGATACACGGGGCGTGTTGGGTTTGGCCTAGAAATCGAACACGGGGCGTGTTTGACCATTCCAGGCACTTTGACTTCACTGAACACGACCCGTGTTCAGTTAGCCTACTTGGACACGGGGCGTGTTGGCCGAGATGAACACTTTTGAGCATCGTACTTTGGAGCTGGAATCGAGGATTGATGGCTATATTTTCAGTCAACACGACCCGTGTTGATTTACTCTATTTTAACACGGGCCGTGTTCGACTTAAAAACTGCCTTTTGGCAGTTTTTTCCATTTTTCATATGTCGGAAATTGGTTCATTTTGGGGGGGATTAGAACATACCATAGCACTTTTGGAGAGGAGAATTCAAGGGTTTTAGCAAGGGTTTGTCCGTTAATCATTGGGAAACATTTTAATTTCTTCTTTGTAAGCACTTTAGCACTTAATTTCATCTTTTAAACTTGTTAATCTTGTTCTAGCCATGTGTGACTAGAACCCTAACTTCTCCAATTTCATGTTTTGACTTTTTGGTTGTGAATCAAATCATATGACCTGATGTTTGTGTTTAATTTCTATCTAATGAAACTGATTTTATTTCAATCGAATGTTTGATTCTAATAATGATTCTTATTGGCCATTTGAATTAGGGTTAGGTCATTCAAGTTATTCATTTTGCAAAATCCGTAATTGTTTTGTGAATTGAACTAAGTAACAAGCATTAAATTGATTTCTTATGAATGAATTTAGTGTAAATCTTTTCACACATTCTTACGCTCCCGAGCTTGTGAGGAGTATTGGGTGTTGTTGGGAACATTCACAATAAGCTTAATGCAATCTTTTAATCTACTTCTAAGAGCTTGTTTAGATTAGGTTAGCAAGGTTAGGATTAATCAAGAGCTTGTTTTGATTGATTAATGTGGTGAATGGAAAGTGTTAGAGCTTGTTAACACTTTCAAGTACCAACTTAGATAGAATGAAACAAATGTCTTGTCATCTTTGATTCATATTGTTGGATTGTCATACATGAAGTTGGAGTCCTTACAAAAATCTGAACTTAATTCATTCGTTTAGTTGTTTACTCGTGTTTTAAATTTGTCTGTTTAATCATTGCATTCAAACCCCCCTCTTAATCTTTTGTGAACAAATATCATACGCAAAACAGGTATAGACTGATTGTCCTGTGTCTCTGTGGATCGACCCTACTTGCCTTGTACTACCTTTCTAGTGCAATATAGTGGGATTATTTTGGAGTACATCGTACCCTTATTATTTGTTGGGTCTGACACGCCTAACAGATAGTGAGAGACAGAAGTAAGAGACTAATAGGACTTAGTCAGAATACTTACTTGGACAAGGTACTAAAACGTTTTAGTATGGAGAATTCAAAGAAAGGGGAGTTACCAATCCAGAGTAATGCCAAGCTGAGTAAGACTCAGAGTCCGATTACTGAAGTCGAGATAGCAGAGATGAGCCGAGTACCTTACGCTTCCGCAGACGGCTCGATCATGTACGCTATGACTTGTACTCGTCCTGATGTGGCCTTCGCTTTGAGCATGGTCAGCAGATATCAAGGGAACCCTGGCAGAGCGCATTGGATCGCGGTTAAGAACATTCTTAAGTACCTTCGGAGGACCAAGGAATGGTTTCTAGTCCTCGGTAGGAGTGATGACTTAAAGGTGCGAGGGTATAGTGACGCCAGTTTTCAGATCTACAGGGACAACTATCGTTCGCAGTCGGGCTGGGTCTTTACCCTCAATGGAGGAGCAGTAACTTGGAAGAGTTCCAAGCAGGAAACCGTAGCTAATTCAACGTGCGAATCAGAGTACATTGCAGCAAGCGAAGTGTCAAAGGAGGCAATATGGTTGAAGAACTTCATTGGAGACCTTGGAGTTGTGCCAGCCATAAAGGAGCCTATGGAGATTTTCTGTGATAATGAAGGAGCGGTTGCCTTGACCAAGGAACCAAGAGATCACGGTAGATCTTGACATATCGACAGAAAATATCACTTTATTCGACATCGGGTGGAAGAAGGACTCCTCGTAGTGAAGAGGGTATCGTCAGAGGATAACCCAGCAGATCCGCTTACGAAGGGACTGAGCAGGGTTAAGCACTTGCAGCACGCTAGGAGCATTGGGCTGAAAGACGATATTAGTTTAGATTAGATAGTTTGGAAACGTATAATAGATAAGTTGTTATTAACATTTGATGATTAAATAAAGGAGTATTATTTATTAGTAATGTTACTGTCTTATGTTAATCTTTTACCTATTGTTTCATTTTGCATGTTTTGACTTCCTGAATGATTGAATTATTTGATAATAATCGAATTATTCAAACGGTCCACAGTCGTTCATATGTTGGAAGTAGATATGAATGAAGACTGTCATGAATTGGTGTGTAGATTGTCTAAAGTGTATTAGGCATAGCAAAGGTTTGCTACAACGTTCATGAGTGCTTATGAACTTGATTTGAGCATTGGAATAAACCCACACTTGCTGGAATCACTTCATGGAATTTATCACGAGTGATCGCAAGATGGTAATATCATATGGTCTTAAAACCTAGATATATGGTTTATTGTTTGCTAATTGGTTGTGCATTGATAATGCGTAAACGCATCAGTAACTTGATGTTATAAAACGTATTGTTGTGTATGATTTGATTAGTGAATAGTAAATGCATATAAGTCAAAGTTTATATGTTCCTTTTATCCTAAGAGGGTAAAAGCGATATCAGGGCCCCTCGATGATTTGATTTGACTTATGTGTCGGGCCCGGTCAGGACTGAATTGATGTGTTCAATTAAGTTCTATGTCAAATGAATCTGAGATTGAAAACCAATTGCTGGAAAATAAGTATGACAATGTTCCATGTAATTGTCTGCACGATATCTAGAACAGAAGATTATACGATCCCTTATCTGAAGGACAGTTTACTGATAAGATCAGAGTTTGACAGCGTCTTTGAGAGCTATGATTGCTAATCGGATAGTGCTTGTATTTATAGTTACTAGACTTATCCAAGTGGGAGACTGTTGGATTAGTGTCTAAGCCCGTAACTATATTTGGTAAGTACTTGACCCGGTTGTGCATGGTCCTTTTGGGTTGCCTTCACCATAGCAACTTGACAGGGTGATTTATAAAGAGAGAAGAGATATTATTAATATATTATGAGAATAATATATTAAAGAAATAATAATGTTATTTGATTAATATTAGTCATAGATTAATTAAGAATTAATTAGGTGACTAAAAGAGGTTAATTGAATAAAGGGGCTTAAACTGTCAAATGTGTGATAGTTATATTTTGGGCTAGGAAACCCTATGGAGAAAGGGGTGGACGAAATTATGGGAGGATCCCATCAAGATTTCGTCCAAGGGCCTTAATCCAGAAGGTTCCATGGGCTGCTTGGTGATTAAGTTGTCCATTAGGTTTTTGGCTGAAACCCTAGAAGCTCACAGTATAAATAAACCCCATGGGTTGGAGAAATCGGCCACCTTGCTTCCTTGGAAACCCTAGAGCCGATTTCTACATCTCTTCTCTCTCTCTCCAAATCAACATCTTGCTAGTAGGTGTTTGTAAGCCATCAGAGGAGTGACAATTGTGACTCTAAGCTCCAAGAACAAGAAGATTCAAGCAAGCAATCAAAGACATTCATCTAGATCTGATTTCATATGTCAAGTTTCTATTGTATTCACTAGATCTAGAATTGTAAGTCTTGGATACAATGCATTTTCAATTAGAGAAACCTAGATCCAAGCATTAGGGTTTTCATGTGCACATAGGAAAGTTCTTATGGCTCAAACCCATCACAGTCGACCCAGCAAAAGCAGCAGACATGGTCGCAGGAGTCACGATAGTACGGGAGCTCGGCCGACTCCCCGACGCGGTGGAACTCCCTGCGGGTTGTGGAGGTACCGGAACAGCAGCAACCAAGCGATGGGGGGAGGAAGAGTTTCGTACAATGGCACCACACGGTGCTCCAGCTTACCATGATAACGACCTCGAAGTACAGAATCCATGGAGATAGAATACTCGACACCTACAGGCAAAAGGAAAAGGGTAAACACATAAAAAAGCAGCAATAAATGAGTAACCCCCTCCCTCCTTCCCTTTTTAAAAAGAAAAAAAAAGGGGGGAAGAGGAAGGAAAAGAAGAAAGCGGAGGGAAAATAACAACAACTTACCATCGGAAACAGAGTAGAACACAGGCATTTCTCCCCGGGAACGCCAGCTGGGGCTCATACCGACTTCGACGAGGATAACCTCCGACATAACATCAACATCCACTTGAAGAGAACGCAGGAGATCTGCAGTTGCTTGGTTATGAGAAAACAACTTAGGGATGGGATCAGAGGGCATGACCGCTCGAGGATGGTCACGGCCGAGCAATTCTTGATTAACCCACAGCCAGTTTTCCTGCCAGTTTTTTGGAGGCTTGTTATCAAGAACAAGGTTATGCCCACCGCGGCGAGCAGAGAAGGTATACTTGTCATTAGTGGCGGCAAACCGGAAAAAATACTTAAAAACAAAGTAATCGGGGATGATGTCGTTAGCACGACATATCATCTGAAAAGCGACCACTTTGTGAACGGCGCCGGGAGTCAACATCTGCACGCTACACCCACAGCGCCGGAGTATTTCTTCCTGAAAGTCGGTCAATGGAAGACGGAGACCAGCGTCGAAGGTTTTCAGATAAACACCCACCTTCCCGGCAGGAGGACGGGTGATCAACGAACCTGGAACAGGAAATTCCACTCCATCAGCAGGGGTGAGGCCATAAGCCTCCAGAAGAGTGTCGAATTCGGCAGCAGTAGGGATCAAGCTTGGAGTAGAAGCCATAGCAAAACAGAAAGCGAGAAGAAAAAGGAGAACGAAAAGGCAAGATAGAAGCTAAAAGGAGAAACCGTTCAGGGTAATAAAAAGGGAAAAAAGGCGGGATCTGCGAAAATCCCTGACACAGCTGATGTAACCGCCGCACACGCGTCGAAACGTCACGTCGCCGAAAATGAAGCGTCAACCGAGTAAGAGCACGACGCGTGTCAGTAGCTAAGTCCAGAACATCATAGCTAGCTAGCATACGCTATGACTACTGGACTGGGGGACTTGATGACGCGCCCCTCAGAGCGGGCCAGAAACAAGCGAGTCGCAGCAGAGCGCCTCTAGCGAAGGAGTCGGCCCAGCGACCTGGGTAGCTCCAAGCCCCCGCGCAGCAATCGCGTAGAAAGCTCGCCCTCTCCAAGAATTGTCTTTTAGCTACAGTTCAAAGACAACGGCTTCAGGCGACAAAGCGTCCAGACAGAGCACAATCGCCTGAACCAATTAGATGTCGGGACACGGACGAGGAGCAGAGCCTCCAATGAGGACGACGGATCCTTTCGGGACCACAGTCCCTGTCCCCGTACGGACCGAGGAGGATCCTCACTATAAAAGGACTAACACTCGGTTCAGCCGAGGTAAGTGAACACAACTCCAGTCACGTATTACCATATTCTCTCATACTCTCTAGACTAACTTGACCGTCGGAGCGTCTTTCAGGGAGCTCCTCCCGGACGACGGCTGACATCCTTTTCTCTTGTGTGACCTCTCAGGTTCCGTCGTGAAGGAGCTCTTCCACATAGCTGGTGGTTCGGGACCTGGTCGCATCAAAAACGTTTTGTAATTATTAACGATTTTGAATGGTTGAAAAAGTTTTAAATTAGCATGATTTTTATGGATGTTACATGAATAGTGTGTACAAGACATTGATGGAGCTATATGGCCTCCTCCAGACACTTAAAGTGGTGTAAAGAAAACTCATGGTACACCTCAAGCTAAAGTACTCACCATTCAGAATGGTGGTAGACACAAGAGAAAGAGTTATAATACAAAGTGGAAAAGGAAAGTTGTGGCTTCACATTCCCAAAAGGGAAAAGTGTATGTTCCACCTTTGAGTGATCCTAAAGAAGCATTGTGCTTCTACTGTGGCGTTAAGGGGTATTGGAAACGAAGTTGCCCAAAGTACTTGAAAGATCTCAAGGATGGCCAGGTTCAATCGACCCGCTCCAGTTCAAGTACTTATATGATCGAACTTCATAATATTACTACCTCTAATTCATGGGTTCTTGATACGGGATGTGGTACTTACATACACAGTGTATTGCAAGGACTAAAGGAAAAAAGGAAGCTTAAGCATAGGGATTAGGGATGTCAAAAATTCTCATGGGGGCCCATCCCGTTTGGGGGTATTTATTAAAAAAATCAAAGGCGGGGACAAGATTAATCCCCGTTTTAATTTTGGGGGTGGGGGCGGGGGTGGGCAGTCCCGTCCCGAAACCCCATGGGGCCCCCGTTAATAAATTATACATATATTTACATATATTAATTATATAAATATAATAAACAATAACATGATTTTGAGCTTCCAAAATTCAACAAAAAACATGTTTTTAAGTTGTTAGTATAATGTTTTTAAGATGTCATAACTTTTTTTTTGTTTTTAACATGTAAAATTTTGCTATAAATAAATATTTGTTACCTAAAAAATAGCTTCTTTTATCCCAAACAACAACTTCTTTCAGCCCAAAAAAAGGTAGCCCAAAATTAATCGGGGGCGGGGGTGGGGGTAGTAAGGGGGATTCAAAGGCGGGGGTAGGGTGGGGGAACGGGGAAATTTCGGGGGCGGGGGCGGGGGATGCACTTCCCGTCCCTTTTGCCCCCGTTGACATCCCTAATGGGGATTTGAATCTAATCATAAGGAATAGACGAACGTCGCCTATCTCGATGGTTAGAGTGTTCGAGTTGAAGCTTAGTAGTAGAGTTTTGATTAATTTAGTTAATTGTTGTTACTCATCGTAGATGTCTAGAAACATTATTTCTTTCCATGCATTGTATAGACAAGGTTATCAGTTTTTGTTTGATAATGAAAAGGGTGAGATACGGGCCCCACCCACACTCGAATAATAATGGAATACGGGCCCCGCCCACACTCACATACATAAACAAACACATACAAGTATCACAAAGACAACAAATACACAACCTACCATTATACCAATAACCATACTCAAGTAATGATGAGATACGGGCCCCGCCCACACTCAACTAATGATGAGATACGGGCCCCGCCCACACTCAGCTAATGATGAGATACGGGCCCCGCCCACACTCGAATAATAATGAGATACGGGCCCCACCTACACTCACATGCATAAACCAACACATACAAGTATCACACAAACAAGTATAGAAATCCAACAATCTGACTGATATATATACTCTGGTAATAATGTGATACGGGCCCCGCCCACACTCCGTGTTCCTATCAAGAACATATAAACTACACGGGTCGGCATTGGTGCCTTAGACCCATTCAATCCAGGAGGAAACTCACCTCGCGTTGCAGACGATCCCTGGCTGCTGGCTGCTGGCTGACAGATTCCTAAACTGTCAACATCAAAGTAAACCCAATTAACAATCGGGTCCCACTGCACAACCATAAATCCATACTTGGGGTAAAAGACTACTTTACCCCCAACTTAGCTTGATTAAAGCCCAAGGCCCAATCCAAAGGCCCAAAAAATCAAACAATGAACCAAAGCCCAACATATGGCCCAATTTTCCGAATTGGGCCCAAATCTCTACAGGGTCTAACCTTAAGGCCCAACCATTTATTCTGGTCCAAACACTTGGCAGTCCACTGATCCAATATCTCATAATCGTCAAGGCCTAGTTATGGTCCATATATGGCCCAATTTTCCCAATTGGGCCCAAGCCTGTCCAATGGGCCTTATCCTAAAGCCCAATCCAAATAATCTAGTCCATATATTTGTTCTTGGATGGCCCATCAAGAGCCCAACCACTAAAACCCAACAGAAAAGGCCTAACTCGAAGCCCAACCAAAATTAGGGTTTCTCACATCAAATGACGATTAGGGTTAAGTGATTCTTACTTAAACCATTAAGGACTTAATTGTAACACCGGGTTCATGGTATGATTTTATTTAAGTTTTTATCTTAATTTTGCCACGAACTCGGCTAATCTGCGTCCCGACTCGCCGAGTAGCAGCAGGGTGGACGCGGGATTTGAGCGGTGAACTCGGCGAGTCGATGCATTGACTCGGCGAGTCCACCTGTCTGGATGAAACTCTATTTTCAGACATTGCACCCTATTTTACCCATTCTAAAACACCCATTTCGTCTCATTCTCTTCCAGAAGAACTGTAGAGCGAAACCCTAGCCCATTTTGATCCTTGTGAGTGATTTTGGCTTGGTGAAGGAAGTTTGAAGCTTAGAAGAAGAAGGAGGAAGTTGGAGGGTGCAAGGAAGTGTGGTAGATCCGAAATCTACCCTGGGAGAAGCTCCTAACCAGGTAAGAAAGCTCCTTCTTGATCCTTAGTAAAATAGATTCCCTTTTGTCCCTTATATGTGGATTGCAAGCCCTTAAACCTCCCAAACTCCGTGTGTTTATGCCCTAGGAGCTTAGATTTATGGTTTGGAACCATTGCATGTCTCAGTTTTGGCCAGAATGGGTGAAGAGTCGAAGGGTACTCGGCGAGTGCCAAAGTGCACTCGGCGAGTTCCATGAAGATGGCCTTAGACTCGGCGAGTTGGATAAACAACTCGGCGAGTCCTATGAAGATTGCCTGGTACTCGGCGAGTCGTTCTTCAAACTCGGCGAGTCCCTTGAATATAGCCTTGAACTCGACGAGTTGTTCTTCCAACTCGGCGAGTCATATGATCAGTCACTAGGATAAGAAGGGTTTAAGTGTAGGAGGTCCAACCCTCCGTAGTCGCACGTGGAATTAGCAATTTAACGTGTAGCTATAGTCCCAGAATCTCCAAATCTCCAAGGTTGATGTTCTGATGGAAGATTGGAGCGATTTGTGAGATCTGTTCGTCGGACTCGGCGAGTCACCCCCTTGGACTCGGCGAGTCCAGTCGCGGGTTTGTTAGTTGTCCCCGTCTAGCGAGTCAGGCTGACTCAGTGAGTGGGAACAGGGACCCGATGAGTCAGAGTCGGGCTAGACATAGAAGGACTCGGCGAGTCGCCATATGGACTCGGCGAGTCCAGTCAATCAGAAGGTTGACTTTGACCAAGGAGTTGACTTTGACCAGTCATTTGACCTTAGGGGTATTTATGAGTACCTAATCCATGTTTACGGATTTATAGCCGGAGGGATTACCGGTGCGGCAGCCAGGCGTAGTCTGAGCAGGTTTTCGGCAGCTACTCTCGAGGTGAGTTTCCTTCCAGTAGGGACGGGTCTAAGGCACCAAGGCCGGCCCGTATAGACGATATGTTAGTATCGGAGTGTGGGCGGAGCCCGTATCTCATAGCTGAGTTTGATTGTGTTATATGCCAGTATGATAGAATTGTTTATACTTGTTGTCTGTGTGATACTTGTATGTTATGGTTTAGTAGCGGAGTGTGGGCGAGGCCCGTATCTCCATGGATAGCGGAGTGTGGGCGAGGCCCGTATCTCCATGGATAGCAGAGCGTGGGCGAGGCCCGTATCTCTCAGAAAGTAGAGTGTGGGCGAGGCCCGTATCTCCTAGCTAGTAGAGTGTGGGCGAGGCCCGTATCTCTATGGGTGTGGGCGAGGCCCGTATCCCTTAGCTGTTCATTATATGATTGCATGGTATGTGGCATTATGGGGGAACTCACTAAGCTTCGTGCTTACGTTTTATAGTTTTGTTTTCAGGTACCTCTTCAACTAGGGGAAAGGAGCCGGCGCGGTAGCGGCATATCACACACTCTCATATTTTCCGCACTGTGGATTTTCTGGGATGTACTCTGAATATTTTGTTATGAACGTTTTATAACGATGTTTTATGTATTAACCTAATTTAAAAATGAAATTTTTAGTTGGTATTTTTGGGATGTTACAAGTTGGTATCAGAGCCCTGGTTTGAGGGATTCGGACACACCTTCGGGGGTGTCTGGACTCAAATCGAGGGATTAAAAGATTTTTATAAAGAAATGATTTTCTAAAGACTAAGTAAAAGGGGTTTCTAAAAAGAAAAAGGTGTGTGATGTGCGCGACCGGCCGAGCTCAAGTAAGTTTTCCCCAAAGTACCCATACAAGTTTACGTTATCAGTTTTAGTTTCAGTAGAACAGCATGCTAGAATAGGACTAAGGATCTAGGAATGATGCCTTATGTGCCTGCTTTATGTGTTTCGGCTTTTTGAGAATTGCATGCTAGTACAGATCAGTCAGTATGATAGCCAGAGTAGTATATACTTGATTATGTGTATTCAATGCCCGAATGCTGCTTGCTTTGTGCTATTAAGAGTTCTAGTCGTCTTTCACTAACTAGTGAACGAATATGCTAAGTTACATATTGCAAGGATTAAATAATTTCAGAAGGTTGGGTCTAGCCCTATTTCGCAGCTCTTGTTTGAGTCCAACCGTTGTAGGGTAGGACCTCTCATTCGAATAATTATCTAGTCTGAGTAATATGTAATAGTATTCGCGAGCTAGTTAGGGAAAGAAAGCAGGGACTTCTTGTGCAGCTGATGGCAGAGAGTGGGATGGCGATTACTTAGGGCAAGCCTAGGGCGAGAGTAGCACGAGAACCGCAGTATTAGTAGAAAGGACTTGGTTGAGTTGAGGCAATTCTTAAGGAAAGTACGGATAGACGTGGAAGGTAGTATGGGCCCGTACTACTGAAAGCGGAGGATCCGTACTCGATTCAAAAAGGGCCGAGGCGAGACCGGGGACTAGTGGTATGTATGTGAGCCTCGTTAGTGGAATATCGTTTGATGGTGGTTATGCTATGTTTTTCAGTATGGTGACCACACGACAGGGAGCGGGAGGCTCAGGATCGGGATCGGGTTCGGGTTCAGGGTCCGAACCAATTGATGAGGGTCTACGCGAGTTCATCGCGTCAGAGATTACCAGGGGCATCCTTGAGTCGACTCCCCTCATCTTCGGGTCGATCAAGGAGGGTATTGTTGAGTTGATGGAGGATCGCCTCAGGGCATTCAGGAGTGATATGGCGGCTAGCCAGTCAGGATCTCGCACACTGTCCTTCAAGGACTTCAGGAGCAGCGGTGCGACGGATTTCCATGGGGCGAAGGACCCCATTGTGGCCAGACGATGGATCGCAGACATTGAGTCTGCGCAGCTGACCAGCTTCTGCCCCGAGGGGTCGAAGGTGAGGTATGCAGCAGGATGTTTGAGAGACCGAGCTAGGGATTGGTGGGAGTCTGTTGGTGACTCATTGGGAGCATCGGCTGTTGAGGCTATGACGTGGCCGGACTTTGTGACCCGGTTCAGAGCGGAGTTCGCACCTGCAGTGGAACTCCAGCAGTTAGCCAGAGAGTTTTTGGATATGAGACAGACGACGGAGACGGTGGCGGAGATCACCGCCAAGTTCCGGGAGAGGGCGTTACTGGTGCCCCAGTATGCAGGTGATGAGGATATGAGGAGGACCCGCTACCATGACAAGCTGTGAGCCGACATTCGGGAGCATGTCAGTTTTTCAGCTTGCCCTACCCTGGATTCTATGATTGCTAGGGCGAGGGAGAGGGAGATAGATCTAGAGCACATCCGGAAGAGGAAGGCAGAGGAGGGACAGACGATAGGGGCTTCGGGAAAGAAGCCCAAGGGATCAGATGGTAGGCCGAAAGGCCATTCAGGACCGGGCCGCTGCAGGAAGTGCGGCAGGTCGCACGAGGGAGCGTGTAGATTAGGATCGACAGGCTGCTACAGGTGCGGCAAGACGGGACACTTCAGCAGGGATTGTACTGCCCCTGCTCCGGTTATTCAGACATCTTAGTTGCTGTGTTTCCACTGCAACCAGAGGGGCCACAAGAGGGCCAACTGCCCCCAGTTGACAGCAGCAGCGCCAGTACAGGCGCCAGCTCCAGCGACCCTGCGGATTACAGATGGCCGGCAGGGCAAGGCAGAGGCTCCGGTGGTGAGGAGCCGGGCATTTCAGCTGACAGCCGAGGAGGCACGCGCTGCACCCGATGTGGTGACGGGTATGATTCTTTCCCTCTGACCTATTTATATGAGATTTATGATATTGATATGTGCTCTGTGTATATACGTTTAGGATCGTTCCATGTGAAAGGTATTCTAGTCCAGGTGTTGTTTGATTCGGGGGCTACCCGATCCTTTGTTTCTCTTGCACTTAGCAAGAAGTTTCCTGAGTCCTCGGGCATGTTGGATTGCCCTTTAGAGGTCGAGATTGCGGACGACCGGTCGGTGCGAGCATCAGAGGTCTTCCGAGATTGTGTATTGAGGTTGTTCGAAGAGGAGTATTTGGTTGACCTAGTTCCCATTCCATTGCGGGGAAACAAGGTCATTATTGGTATGGATTGACTGAGTCCCAATGGGGCAGTGATAGATTGCGCGCAACAGTTAGTACGAGTCAGAGCCCCAAGTGGGGGAGAGTTAGTAATTCAGGGTGAGAGATCACAGCGAGGGCCAGCCTTCTGTTCGGCAGCGAGGGCAAGGCGTTACCTTCAGCAGGGTTGCGCAGGATATGTCGCATATGTCATGGACATCCGGGAGGCGGGTAAGGCGACGGTGGGCGATGTGCCCGTAGTACGAGAGTTTGCGAATGTATTCCCCGAGGAGCTGTCTGGGATACCTCCAGAGCGACAGGTGGAGTTCAGGATCGACCTAGTCCCTGGTGCGGCTCCGATAGCCAAGGCACCATATCGGTTGGCTCCTCCTGAGATGCAGGAGTTGTCTATACAGCTTCAGGAGCTGTTAGACAAGGGTTTCATTAGACCGAGCAGTTCACCCTGGGGAGCCCCGATTCTGTTTGTGAAGAAGAAGGACGGGTCGCATCGGATGTGTATCGATTATAGGGAGCTGAATAAGGTAACGGTGAAGAACCGATACCCACTCCCGAGGATTGACGACCTCTTTGACCAGCTTCAGGGAGCATCTTGGTTCTCCAAGATAGACTTGCGTTCAGGGTATCACCAGGTGAGGGTCAGAGAGGAGGATGTGCAGAAGACGGCATTTCGGACACGTTATGGCCACTATGAGTTCGTGGTGATGCCTTTCGGGCTCACCAATGCTCCTGCCGCGTTCATGGACCTCATGAACCGCGTGTGTAGACCGATGTTAGACCGGTCGGTGATAGTATTTATTGATGATATCTTGGTTTACTCCAAGACGCGAGAGCAGCATGAGGAGCATTTGCGGGAGGTTTTGGAGACCTTGAGAAGGGAGAACTTGTATGCTAAGTTCTCCAAGTGTGAGTTCTGGTTGCGCGAGGTGCAGTTTCTTGGGCACCTTGTCAACCAGAACGGGATTTCGGTGGATCCGGCCAAGGTGGAGGCCGTGATGAGATGGGAGGTTCCGAAGTCTCCATCTGAGATTCGGAGTTTCCTAGGATTAGCTGGCTACTCTCGGAGATTCATCCAGGATTTCTCCAAGATAGCATTACCCCTGACTAGGTTAACGAGGAAGGCTGTGGTCTTTCGTTGGGGGCCTGAGCAGCAGGCAGCATTCGAGACACTGAGACAGAGATTGTGCGAGGCGCCAATCTTAGCCTTGCCAGAGGGCATGGAGGATTTTGTTGTATACTGCGATGCGTCCATCTCAGGTTTGGGCGCGGTATTGATGCAGAGAGGGCATGTCATCGCCTACGCGTCGAGGCAGCTGAATCCTCACGAGGCGAACTACCCGACGCATGATTTGGAGTTGGGGGTTGTTGTGTTCGCCCTCAAGATTTGGCGTCATTACCTCTATGGGGTTCGCTGTATGATTTACACGGACCACAAGAGTTTGAGGTACCTCATGGACCAGCCAAATCTGAATATGAGGCAGCGTCGGTGGCTTGATGTGGTAAAGGATTATAATTGTGAAATCCTTTATCACCCGGGGAAGGCCAACGTGGTGGCCGATGCGCTTAGCCGCAAGGCGGCGCCGATCAGGGATATTTGCATGCGGATGACAGTGGTGACTCCGCTTTTGGAGCGGATCCGGGAGGCTCAGCAGGAGGCTATAAAGGAGGAACATCGGAAGAGTGAGCGGATTGTGGGACAGGTTTCCTCCTTCGACCATGACAGCAGGGGATTATTGACATTACACCGCAGGGTGTGGGTTCCATACCTCGGAGGCGTGCGCCAGGTTCTGATGGAGGAGGCGCACAAATCCCGATTCTCCATTCATCCAGGGGCAACGAAGATGTATAGGGATCTTCGTCTGGACTATTGGTGGCCCTGCATGAAGCGGGATGTAGCATGGTACGTTGAGCGGTGCCTGACCTACAGGAAGGTCAAGGCCGAACACCAGAGGCCGCACAGCAAGATGCAGCCGTTGGATATCCCGCTGTGGAAATGGGAAGACATCACGATGGATTTCATCACCAAGCTTCCCAGGACCGCGCGGGGAGTGGATTCGATATGGGTCATCGTCGATCGATTGACCAAGAGCGCCCACTTTATCCCGATTCAGGAGAGCATCTCGGCCGAGAAATTGGCCGATATCTACATCAGAGAGGTGGTGGCACGGCACGGGGTGCCAGTTTCAGTGATTTCGGATAGGGATGTGCGGTTTACTTCCAGGTTCTGGAAGAAGTTTCATGACGAGCTGGGTACTCGTCGGCATTTTAGTACAGCCTTTCACCCGCAGACGGATGGCCAGAGCGAGCGGACCATCCAGACTCTGGAGGACATGCTGCGGGCGTGTGTTTTAGACTTCGGTGGTAGCTGGGATACCTATCTTCCTTTAGCCGAGTTTTCATACAATAACAGCTATCACGCGAGTATTGACTGTCCTCCCTTCGAGATGTTGTACGGGAGGAAGTGCAGGACCCCGATATGTTGGGGCGAGGTTGGACAGAGAGTCATGGGGAGCACCGAAGTAGTGCTCAAGACGACAGAGAAGATTCAGCAGGTCCGGAGCAGGCTTCAGACTGCTCAGAGTCGGCAGAAGAGTTATGTCGATAGGCGCCGATCAGACCTGGAGTTCCAGGTCGGGGATATGGTTCTCCTGAAAGTGTCGCCGTGGAAGGGCGTCATTCGATTCAGGAAACGGGGCAAGTTGGGTCCCAGGTATATTGGACCGTTTAGGGTTGCAGCCCGAGTGGGCAAGGTGGCATATCAGCTGGACCTGCCAGCCGAACTCAGTCAGATCCACAGCACTTTCCACGTCTCCCAGCTGCGGAAGTGCATGGTGGACGATTCAGCAGTGGTACCTTTGGAGGACATCCAGGTTGATGACAGCCTGAATTATATCGAGCGGCCTGTGGCTATCCTAGACCGGAAGTCGAAGGAACTGAGGAACAAAAGGGTGGAGCTGGTAAAGGTGTAATGGCAGCATCGGAAGGGCTCGGAATGGACTTGGGAGCCCGCGGATGAGATGATGGAGCATTATCCGGAGCTGTTCCGGAAGGGAGCGGCAGACTTCGAGGACGAAGTCTAAAATAAGTGGGGGAGATTTGTAACACCGGGTTCATGGTATGATTTTATTTAAGTTTTTATCTTAATTTTGCCACGAACTCGGCGAGTCTGCGTCCCGACTCGCCGAGTAGCAGCAGGGTGGACACAGGATTTGAGCGGTGAACTCGGCGAGTCGATGCATGGACTCGGCGAGTCCACCTGTCTGGATGAAACTCTATTTTCAGACATTGCACCCTATTTTACCCATTCTAAAACACCCATTTCGTCCCATTCTCTTCCAGAAGAACTGTAGAGCGAAACCCTAGCCCATTTTGATCCTTGTGAGTGATTTTGGCTTGGTGAAGGAAGTTTGAAGCTTAGAAGAAGAAGGAGGAAGTTGGAGGGTGCAAGGAAGTGTGGTAGATCCGAAATCTACCCTGGGAGAAGCTCCTAACCAGGTAAGAAAGCTCCTTCTTGATCCTTAGTAAAATTGATTCCCTTTTGTCCCTTATATGTGGATTGCAAGCCCTTAAACCTCCCAAACTCCGTGTGTTTATGCCCTAGGAGCTTAGATTTATGGTTTGGAACCATTGCATGTCTCAGTTTTGGCCAGAATGGGTGAAGAGTCGAAGGGTACTCGGCGAGTGCCAAAGTGCACTCGGCGAGTTCCATGAAGATGGCCTTAGACTCGGCGAGTTGGATAAACAACTCGGCGAGTCCTATGAAGATTGCCTGGTACTCAGCGAGTCGTTCTTCAAACTCGGCGAGTCCCTTGAATATAGCCTTGAACTCGACGAGTTGTTCTTCCAACTCGGCGAGTCATATGATCAGTCACTAGGATAAGAAGGGTTTAAGTGTAGGAGGTCCAACCCTCCGTAGTCGCACGTGGAATTAGCAATTTAACGTGTAGCTATAGTCCCAGAATCTCCAAATCTCCAAGGTTGATGTTCTGATGGAAGATTGGAGCGATTTGTGAGATCTGTTCGTCGGACTCGGCGAGTCACCCCCTTGGACTCGGCGAGTCCAGTCGCGGGTTTGTTAGTTGTCCCCGTCTAGCGAGTCAGGCTGACTCAGTGAGTGGGAACAGGGACCCGATGAGTCAGAGTCGGGCTAGACATAGAAGGACTCGGCGAGTCGCCATATGGACTCGGCGAGTCCAGTCAATCAGAAGGTTGACTTTGACCAAGGAGTTGACTTTGACCAGTCATTTGACCTTAGGGGTATTTATGAGTACCTAATCCATGTTTACGGATTTATAGCCGGAGGGATTACCGGTGCGGCAGCCAGGCGTAGTCTGAGCAGGTTTTCGGCAGCTACTCTCGAGGTGAGTTTCCTTCCAGTAGGGACGGGTCTAAGGCACCAAGGTCGGCCCGTATAGACGATATGTTAGTATCGGAGTGTGGGCGGAGCCCGTATCTCATAGCTGAGTTTGATTGTGTTATATGCCAGTATGATAGAATTGTTTATACTTGTTGTCTGTGTGATACTTGTATGTTATGGTTTAGTAGCGGAGTGTGGGCGAGGCCCGTATCTCCATGGATAGCGGAGTGTGGGTGAGGCCCGTATCTCCATGGATAGCAGAGCGTGGGCGAGGCCCGTATCTCTCAGAAATTAGAGTGTGGGCGAGGCCTGTATCTCCTAACTAGTAGAGTGTGGGCGAGGCCCGTATCTCTATGGGTGTGGGCGAGGCCCGTATCCCTTAGCTGTTCATTATATGATTGCATGGTATGTGGCATTATGGGGGAACTCACTAAGCTTCGTGCTTACGTTTTATAGTTTTGTTTTCAGGTACCTCTTCAACTAGGGGAAAGGAGCCGGCGCGGTAGCGGCATATCACACACTCTCATGTTTTCCGCACTGTGGATTTTCTGGGATGTACTCTGAATATTTTGTTATGAATGTTTTATAACGATGTTTTATGTATTAACCTAATTTAAAAATGAAATTTTTAGTTGGTATTTTTGGGATGTTACATTAATCCATTAAGTCCATCACTCTACTAGATAAGTCATACGGTGTGATCGGGTGTAATTCATACTTCAATTCTAATGGCCCGTAACGCGGGTCCCGATAGGTCCAAACCAACAAACCCAAAATTAGGTTTTTCTAAACCCTAATTAGGGTTTCTAACCCAATCACGAGCCAGCCCAGTCCAAGATTAAGTGTTCAGGTCCATTAGGGTTCCACTAGGTCGGGCACCACCCACTGCCACCTCGGGCGGTGGTGATCGGTGGCGGCTCACGGCGGCAGGCACCATTTCCAATGGTGGTGGTGGTGGTTCCTGCCCAAAAATTGCATATACCACTTCACACATAATATACACACACAACCACTTCCCACGGTGGCTGGTGGCGGCAATGGGTGGCAGAAAACGGCAACCACCATGGTTGGCTGCCGTGGTGGTTCGCCTCACCTCCGGCCAACCCTTTTCACGGGTTCTAGCAGCAGCACTTGAAAAACACGACCTGAAATGACCATTCTCAGCCACCCACTTGGTGGCTAACGTTGTTGAGGTTAATAGAAACGGCGGCCAAGGCCGGCAGCAAAAGCAACGACCATGTCGCGCACACAGGGAGGAACAAGGAGGCTTACCGGGAGCTTCCGGCATTGGAACGGCATGAAGACAGGAAGCGAAGGGGGGTGGTTGCAGCGGAGAATATTGGTCGCGTCTTCACCGGAGGAGGGAAGCAGTAGCCCACTGCTGGCCTCGTTGTGTTGCTCTTCGTCGTTGGCGGTAGCTTCACCGGCGGTTGGCTTCGGTCTCGCCATTCTCTACTTCGCCGGCAAGGAAAAACGGCGGCGGCTGAAGGAGGACTCCCATGGTGGTGGCGGCTGGAGAATACGATATAGGTATAGGGTTTTCCTGGAGATGCATCAGCAACCGGGTAGGGAAATGACGGGTCTTAATTCCCATCCCATAATAAAACTTTGCCCAAACTGACACATTCGGACCCTCCTCCACAATTCATTGCAACATAACTCTAATATTTACCATTTAACCCCTTACCTTGAAAATCCTTTCATAATAAGTCCAAACAAATTACCAATCATACTCTGACTTCTGAAACTCTTTTCAAATTTAATGCATACTTTACCAAACAAACCTCAACCTTCAAATTCTCTACAAACTAGTCCGGAAATTACATTTTAACCCCCAAACTCTCAATTATGACTTTTTAACCCCCGAAACCAAAGCCTTGCTAAATTATTCCGCATTTAGGGCTACTATTAATATTAATTTTTATTTATTTATTTATTAAATAAATGGAATGTTATAGTTTGTAGATTGAAGAGGAGTGTTCCTTGAGAGACAATTGATATCTAAAGAAGTCAGTGGGATTCATATTGTAACATCTCATTTAAAATAAAATAAGTAAATAAATAAGATAAATAAATAAATAAATAATAAACCCTAAAATCCCGAGATGAATTTTTTATATTTTTATGATAGCCCTAAATCCGTAATAATTTATCATAGTATTAGCACAAGGAGTTAAATGTTATAAATTTTGGAAACCGGGGGGTTAAAGTGTAACTTTCAGACTAGTTATGAATAGATTTGGACCATGCTAGGGGCGTTGCCCCTAGACCCCACCAAGGGGCTGCAGCCCCTTAGAACCCTACACCCAAGGGCGCTGCTCGTGGACCCCCATATTCCCAAGTTCACATTTATCACACTGAGTGTGCACCTCACACTTCCAAACTCAGTTAGTAAATAGAGTTCGACCTATCTCATTATTAATAATAATTACATTAAAATAAGTTGATAACACTAAAATCACCAACATGATGTGGCAGTATAAAGGCAGTGAGTGAATTAGGGTACTTCGCCATCTTTATAGCCAATGACCATTGTCGTAGAATGGTGCTTGAGGCGATAATGCTTATGGGGTATGAACATTGGTTGAAGGGGCAATAAGGTGGTTGTGGGTGGTTGTGATGGTTGATGGAGATGAAACGGGCATTCTGTCATCTTTATATACAATGACTAACGCCTCTAATAGTGAGTGTGAGGTAGGAGTAGTGGTGGAAGGGCCAGGGAGGTGGTTGTGGATGATTGGTGGTAACTGATGACAGTGATGGAGGTGGGGAGAAATGGAGAATGGATTCACATGGATGGATGTGGAGTTAAGGGTGTTGTAGCGATGGAGATTAGAGACAATGATTGTGTCGTAGGTAACTGTTGGTAAGAGAAATAGATATTAGGTTAGACATTTTATTTATTTGGTCTATTTAGTTAGAGTTTTTAGTGAGCTGGTCCTTATATTTTAGTCATTTAATTATTTTGGAATGGGGAAAAATGGTTCTATTTATAAAATTAATAGCTAATATGTTAGATTTAAAGTCCCAATAACCATTTGTGCAAGATCGGGAAACCACAGGGATGCAGTTTGTCGATATTTTGAAAATTAGACGAAATTTGCTAATTTGACCAAACCATATGGACCAGTAAAGAAGTAAGGGTGTTGTTATAGACACTCCACTCTAATAGTTTTTTTTATTTAGCCTAATCATTTGATTTGTTTTTGTCACTAATTTAACATAATTATTACATTAACTTTATTATTTAATTATTGTATTATTATTACTAACTTTATTAATAACAAAAATATTAATTATTAAAAAGACTCAAATTTAAAAAAAAAATGTATATCTTTTAGATTAGTTTGTTTTTATTAAAAACTAAATTTGAGTAAAACAATTTATGTAATTAAAATGATTAAAATTTAAAATTTATCAAGAAAAAATTAAAAAGGTTGTGATCGTGCCATGGAGTCCATTAGCCCAAACCTAACTGATTACTCCTTTTAACTCAAAACCTTAGTTTAATTTCACAAAATTTTTAGCTTTTGTTTTTATCAGTAGCCGGAATCAGACGACCATCGCCGCCATACCACCACAGCCACCGCCTCGTCGGACCACACCTCGACCGGACCAGACCAGACCACACCTCGTCGGACCTCACCTCGACCGGAACCGCACCAGACCAAGCCACCGCCTCGTCGGAGGTAAGTCGTCATCGTTTGGTCTCGCTCTTGCTTTCTTTCTCCATCTCAATCTTGTTGTTACCAGACCAAACGACTCTCTCTATCTGTCTCTCTATCTCTCGATCTCATTTTGTTCAAGATGGTGGCCGACGTAAGTCACCGGCGAAATAGACGGTGATGGCTCTGGTGGTGGTTAGAAGCCACATTTTGATTTTTATTCAATGGTTACAACATCTTTTTTCCAAACACATTTTTCAAAATTAAGTTGGAAAAATAATAAAATTCATTTTTCATCATAACTTTGGAAAAAGACATCATAAATAGTCCATCAGGTTTCTCCAGATCTTAAGTTTAGTCCATGTGGTTTAAAAACATCATAGATGGTCCCTATGCTTTCAAAACTTTTGACGATTGGTCCTTATTGCTAACTTCGTTAAGTTTTATCCGTTAACTGAATGACATTTTCGTCATTTCACTACCACAGGGACCATTTATGATGTTTTCTTATATTTTTTAAAGAAAAAATTAAATATAATTATCAGGTATAAAATCTCTCTCTCTCTCTCTCTCTCTCTCTCTCTCTCTCTCTCTCTCTCTCTCTCTCATTTTAAATCAATTTCTTGCTTTCCCGTTTCAACCTTTCGCCCCTATATATCATCCCCACCTTAACCCTTCTCTCCTTTCTTCTTCGTCTTCCTCTGCTTTTTCTTCCGTCCTTTTTTCGCCTTTTCTAATTACCCAAGCCATAGGAGCCTCTGTTTCAACGTTCCAGTTCTAACAGGTGAGAGGAATTTATTTAGATTTCATTCAGTTTCTTCGTTTTCTGTTCAAAAGTGTTTCAGATTTTGGGTTTTGTTAGGTTGATCTATGGGGTTGTTGTGGATTTTTTTGACTGGTTTTTTCGGGACTGAAGGCTACTGATCTTAGTGCAACTTTTTGGTTTTTTGGAATTTTGTTTTGGAGTCGACAACATGGTTTTTACGATTGATTATATCAGAAAATTTGTTTTTTTGTTGACGTCTGATGAATTTGATTAGCGAAAAAGTCAAATTTTGACATCTTCGTTTTATGATTATTCATCCTTTTTCGAAGTTTTTTAGTTCTTAATTTGTTTTGGTAATTTCGTTTTTAACTCGAAAATCAAACATGACATCAAATTTTACCTCGATTGTAGTTTTTGAGCAAAACCATATAAGAATACTAAAAGCGAGGTTAATAGATTAATATGGGTGTTTGTTTTGGTTCAAGTTTCTCACACAAAAGCGATGTTTATATATAAATATGATGTCTTATGTGTATTTGTTCATGTGCCTAAAGAACAAAACATGTCTATTTCATCAAAAAAACTGACTTAGGTCTGTAGATACATGCGTATGTGTGTGTCTAAAGAAAAAAACTCCATTCAGTTGTGAATATGAATCAAGAGCCTAATATATATAAACTTTGATCTAGAGAAGGTGAATATATATATATATATATATATATATATATATATATATATATATATATATATATATATTTATATTTGTGTGTGTTCATGGTGAAGGTGGGTGAAGATCTGAGTATATATATATATATATATATATATATATATATATATATATATATATATATATATATATATATATATATATATATATATATATATATATATAGAGAGAGAGAGAGAGAGGGATTATATTTATTTATTTATTTTTAAATATATAAGAAAACATCATAAATGATCCATGTGGTAGTGAAATGACGAAAATACCCTTCAGTTAATGGACAAAAAACTTAACGGGATTAGCAATAAGGACCAATCGTCAAATTTTTTAAAAACACAGGGACCATCTATGATGTTTTTAAACCAAGAGGACTAATCTTGGGATCTGGGAAAACCACACGGACCATTTATGATGTTTTTTCTTTTTCAAAATTACGTTAGAAAAATAATAAAATTCATTTTTTCATCATAACTTTGGAAATGGAACAAAACTTAAAGCCTGGCTGGAAATAGCTACAAAATCTAAAAATAGACCAATAAAATTAAGTCAAATTATATAATTAGATCAACATTAGAATGGAGTTTATTAGACTGGAGTGTAGTTATAGAAAGCCAAGAAGTAAACTTTCTCCAACGCTTTAGAATTACCAAGTTGAATGTGTCAGTGTCATTTAAGGGGGTGTTTGGGATTGCTTTTGAACATCAAAAGTTCTTTTGGTAGGACTTTTGATATAAGAACTTTATACAAAAGATGATATTTAAAATGTGTTTGGATTTAATAAAATGACTTTGTTTAGCTTTTATATGTAAAGTCACAAAATGTGACTTTTTGAAACCGTTTTTTTTCTTTTTTATAAAAAGTCATTTCAAAATATCTTTTTTATTATCCAAACAACTTTTATTCTTTTTTAACTTAAAAAAAAAGTTAAAAAGTTCTCAATTTTTTGTTTAGGGGGTTGGATTTTCCGGCTCTTACGCCTCGTTCCCGAGTTTAACAAAAGAAAAGAAAAGAAGAGAAAAGAAAGTCACGAGAGAAAAGAAGAGAAAGGAAATGAAAACAAAATTTTCTTTCGTGTTCCCGGGTTGGAGAGAAGTCGAAAGAAAATGAATCATTTTGTTCTTTTCTTCCAAATCCTCCCAAATCGGAAGGAAAGTTAGTAGGGAAAGTTATCATCTCATTTCTCTCCACTTCCTTCCACTTTCCTCCTTTAATATAACTCGAGAACACCAATTTTTTTCATTTTCTTCTCATTTTCACATGTTCTTTCCTTTCTCTCCTTAAAACTGGGTGTTAAAAGAATTACCAAATGGAATTTGTCAATTTGGCCGGCGTTAGTCGTAGTTTATACTTGCACATTTCTTTAACTCTATCTGCTTACTTTATCGTGTTTCGTCGATCGCTCGAGTTCGTGTTCCATCGATCGATCATTTTGGTGAGATTTTCTTTCAACTGATATTGAAAGTCTCTGATCATCTAACTAACCCGCTATGAAAGTATGTTAATTGTTTAGATGTTCGCCAGCAGTAGTTTGTTGTTTGATGAGTAAATATCTATCGCTTTTTTCCCGATTTGATGCGTTTGCATTAAAAATTGGTGCATTGTTTTACGAATTTTATGTGTAGGTTTCTTTTCCAATTCGATCAAGTCGTTACAAATTTGATTTAGGTTCTGAAGGAAAGTTCAATTCTAGTGAAAATTGGAAATCTATCCTTCAAGACGACAATGATGTTAGGGTTCACCTTCACTTAATCTGCTAGTAGAACTGTTGAACCATGAAATATATTGCAAAATAACATGCAGATCAGGAGATTATTACCCTTCGTTTACTAATTCCATTGCTCCATTTCCCCCAAATCAATAAGATCTTTAGAGTACAGACAGTTCAGGGGGTCAATTGGACTATCAGAGACTCAATTGTTGAAATGTATCTCTATTTCTTCAATTAATCTTTCTGCCTTTCAGGGATGGCTGTGGTACTAATGGGTGTAAGCGGTGTGGGGAAATCGTGAGTTCAAACTTTCAATCTTTACAATGATCTTTTTCAACATTCTTTGTAAAAACTCTAAACTTTTCATTATTTATGTAGAACTATAGGAGAATTGTTTGCGAAAACTCTAAACTGTAGCTTCATTGATGCCGATGATTTTCATCCACAATCAAACAAAGGTACAAAAAAGCTCTAAAAATCTTCAATTCCATCATGTTCTTTTAGTACCAAATTCAATAACACTTTTACCAAAAACTAACGATTACCCAAATGGTGTCTTAAGAAAGAGAAGATGAAGAACAGGATCCCTTTATCAGATGAAGATCGTATCCCATGGCTTGAAGTGCTTCGGGATTTATTGAATGCAAGCTTGGTGAGTGGCAAGATTGTAATTCTTGGGTGTTCTTCCCTTCAGAAAAAATATAGGGACATTCTTAGATCTGCTGACCCGAATTTTAACGGTGATTCGTGTGAAAAATGTGTTGTGAAGTTTGTTTTGTTGGATGTTGGGGTGGAGGTGCTTATGAATCGAGTGGCGAAAAGAGTGGCAGAAGGGAACCATTTTATGCCTGCTGAATTGCTTCAGTCGCAAATTGATTTACTTGAGGTTGATGTGTCTGAAGGGATACATAAAGTTGATGCTTCAAGGATTCCTCAAGATATTGTTGATGAGATTAAAGCGTTGATATTCTGATTAAGAATATTGATGTTGGTTGTGGTTGTATTGCTTTAATTCTACAACACCGATTATTTACTCTAATACATGTATATTCCATTTATGTTTCACTAATCAAAAAGTAACTTTAAATAATAGGGAAAATATTGTATATTTGGAGGCAAAAACATAATACTGGATTATAGCATAAATCGATCTTAGGATTGTATCTTTATAGATTGAATGGAAAAAAGTAGACCAGTTTGGTGCTATGTTTCTTTTGCATAATATGAGCGACATTAGACCATTGTAATCCTATTTTTCATCTAAATACTTATTTACAAAATGCATGTTTTTTTTATTTATTTTAAACAAAAATATGTGATTGGTTTTATTCGCACACCTAAGAATTCAATTATAGCCTATAACCCTATACCATCCATGTTGACTTCTTTGACAAGAAAGATAAAGTTGCTGCTCTAATCAATTTTTCATTTTCCATCCTTTTTATTGTGAAATAATTATACCACATCCTTTAATATACTAATATTACGTATATGTCCCTTTTTGTACACGTTAATTAAAACCACTATCGAATATCATATAACTTCAAAACCAAATATTGGATTTTAAGTTTTATATATATATATATATATATATATATATATATATATATATATATATGGAAAAGTTCAATATTAATCAATGAACCAAGAACCAATCCAAAACGTCGAAATTTAAAACAATGAACGACAAAAAGAAGGGTTGTAGACTTTTACAATTGGCGCACGTGCACCGGATTATAACAAAACTCACTTCATTTTTTTCGTTTAAAATTTTTTTTAGGCCATGTTTTTTATCGAAAAAAACCGAGTATACCGTTGTTCACGATTTTTCGTCCTCTTTCCAAAGAGATCCATGATAATATATAAAAAAAGAACTTTTTTTTTCGAAAAAAACTCACTTCATTTTCTTTGTTGAAAAATTAAGGTCTATTTTTTTTAGAAAAAAAATTAATAAATATATCAAAATTCATGTTTTCTGTACTTTTTAAACATAGATTCATATTCATGTAAAAAAAACCGATATTTCGGTTCAGATTCACATTGTGAACCTGTTCAGATTCATATTGTGAACCTTCTCAGATTCACAGTGTGCATAATAGTAAGTCAGATTCACAGTATAAATCTGAATTGATCGAGCTTTTTCATATTGTGAATATTAAAAATTGAAATATTTACAGTTTAGATTCACAGTGTGAATCTACACTATTCGAGGTTTTTTTTTAACATTCTCAGATTCACAGTGAGCATAATAGTAAGTCAGATTCACAATGTGAATCTGAACTGATCGAACTTTTTCACATTGTGAATGTTGAAAATTGAAATATTTACAGTTTATATTCACAGTGTGAATCTACACTGTTCGAGGTTTTTTTTTAGTCGGTGTTGATGTTTATTAATAGAATACAAAAAATTAATATTTTTGGTATAATTAGTTTTTTTTTTATAAAAATAAACTTAAGTATTGAAAAAACTAATAAAATGAAGTGAGTTTTTTTCGAAAAAAAAAATTCGTTTTTTATATATCAACATGGATCTCTATGGAAAGAGGACGAAAAATCGAAAACAACGGTATATTCGAGTTTTTTTTTTTGATAAAAAATGTGGCCTAAAAAAATTTTTAAACGAAAAAAGAGGTGGGCTTTTGGGTAAGGAGATGAATTTTTTGGTATAATTCGGTGTGTGTGCGTCCAATATAAAAGTGTACATCGATTTCCTTGACCGTTGATCATTATGATTTCCGACGCTCACGATTGGTTCTTTGGTTCGTTGTTAATTATGGTTCTCTATTGAACCGCACCCTATATATATATATATATATATATATATATATATATATATATATATATATATATATATATATATATATATATATATATATATATATATATATATAGGTAGAGGTTCATTTGAGACCACCTAAGGTATAACCATCCCCCTAAATTCATAACACACTTCAATAACATAATGTTAAAGATATTAAAATTCAGTTTTCACTATTTTAAATCTTTGTTATAAAACAAAAGATTTAAGAACTTGTTATAATTGACAGTTGAGTGTATTGAATATCTGAATAATTTTCTAAATTTGATGAGTTCTACATCATATGCAAGAACTAAACAATTGTTATCCGAAGTTAGCAAATAGTGGTAATTGTATATCATATCATCCACAAAGTTGTCCAGTAATAAAACTTCTTATCTTGGCCAATGGCAATTTGATTAGATTACAATGTCTTTATATATAAGTTTTGGTTGTAACTTGTAAGCCTGATGAGAAACAGCTCCATAGATCCAATATCAGTCTTCCAAAAAGCGGTTGAAACGCCATAAAAACAGATACGATTCTCTGATTCACATGGATTTGCTGTGGTAATTTAGTTTTAAGCTTTCAAAGTTAAGACTTCATATCATGTTTTCACATGCATTGCATGTAAGCATGAACATTGTTTCTTTTATAGAATGTTACCATGAATATTAACATCGCATCATGTATGTTCTTGAATAAAATACTTGTACTATTGAGTTTATAGATTATTTAATAAAAATGGATTTTTTATATGATTACTTACGAATATTATAGTATAAGAAAGATGTATATATGTACTTGAAAAATATACATATATGCACCTAAAACGTTGATTTTTTTTGTTAAAAAAATTAGAGTTTTTTTTTAAATATTCCAGATTTATTTTTTAAAATTATTGATTTTTAAAAATTTACTTTTAAAAAAATGCAGTTTTATAAAAAAAATTGCACCTTTTTTGAAAAAATTACAGTTTTTTTTTAAATACAGATTTTTTAAGAAAATTACAGTTTTTTTTTGAAAAAAATGCAGTTTTTAAAAAAAATTTACTTTTAAAAAAATGCAGTTTTACAAGTGTCATGATCGTATACGTTTTTATACCGTTATAAAATACGTTTTTTTATACATCATAAAACGTCATATGTTTTTTAACATCATACCGACCAATATGTCTATGAGGATCTCATTTAGTCTGAAAGCAGATCATAAACAATATCTTAATAAAGGTATTCTATACCACTTGTTCAAATAAACAATATATTAATAAATAAGCCTATACCACTTGATTCAATTGTCTAGGAGAATCATATTTGATTCAATGGCTCTTTATAACAGATATAATCAAGATATTTGGTCTCAAATTTATATGAGTTATTAGCGTATAAATATATCAAATGATTTTTGAGAATGATTTCACCAGCTTAAATTGCTAGTTGAATTTTGTTGAATTTATGCAAAAGTGAAATATCTACTTTGTAATTAATATAAAAAGACGGTTGGTTGTGAAAAAAAAACAAACAATTATTAAGCATTTATATTATACCATTTATATTGTTGTAAAATATATCAGAAAACATATAAATGATATAAATAAGATGGTTATAAATATAATATTTGAAATTTGATCAATGAATTTGATTTATCAAGGTTGAATATAAAATATAAAAAACAATAATAAAGAAAAAATAATGATGTATATCTTAATAAGTAATAAATTTTATCTAATATGTATATATAATCATAGTAATTTTATAACCATGAATATGTGACTTATATTGAAAATAATATCTAAAACAAAGATCATACATATATATAATATAAATGATTAGGATATAAAATAAAGGACCATATATATAAATGGTCCTCATGGTTGACAAAATCGACCAATTATGGTCCTTATGACGAATTCTTTATATAGATGGTTCTTGTGGTTTAAATTTTTTGCAGAGATAATCCTTGTGACAAAATCGACCATTTACGTAATTTTGTCTATATAAAATTTGTTAACGTACGATGGATTATTCATATTTAAAATATAAAAGATTGAAATTGAAAATTATATATATATATATATATATATATATATATATATATATATATATATATATATATATATATATATATATATATATATAAAAGGGACTATAAATATAAATTTTCATTTATATCATGGGTTTGGTCCTATTTAAAATATAAAAGATTAAAACTGAAAATAATATATAATACAGGGCTGTAAATGTAAAAGTTATTTTATATTATTGAGTTTGGTCCTAATGATGATGCGCAGAACAAATAAAAGTGGTTTTGACTGTTGTTTTAACTTGGTGAAAATGGTTTTGACCTGCATTATGGTGCGAATAACAACACCCGTTTTTGTGTTTGTAAACACATGATGAATTCAGTAAAACTATCCACATAAAATCCAATCCCACAATTTTGTCTTTATTTTATAAATGAAGTCTTTCGCAGTAACTATTAACGGTGCAAGATATGCGCAATTTTTTTTAAAATATTGGGAACATGATTTAATATTACAAGAAAAATATCAAACACACGTGTGTGCAACATGTCAGAACGAGAGGCGTCGGCAAGTCTTTGTAAGCCACGTATTCTTGTTGTGCTACGTGGCAGCAAGCCCACAACTTCACAATATCTATTTAAAGCCTTGTTTCAACCTCCTCAAATAACAATATCTATCCAATCTTCATAAAAACAACACCTAATATGCAGACAGCGAAGAATGCAGCAGCATCCGTCAAGGAGACAGCGGCAAACGTGGCTGCCTCCGCCAAGTCCGGCATGGAAAAGACCAAAGCCACCCTGCAAGAAAAGGTTCCCTCATAACATTTTTGCTTTGCTTTTTAGTTCTATTGTTTCTATGATTACTAAACTCTGCAGTTTTGTATAGGGTGAGAGAATGACTGCACATGACCCAACGCAAAAGGAAATGGCGACAGAGAAGAAGGAGGCAAGGAAGGATCAAGCCGAGTATGAGAAGCAAGTAGAGCGTGACCAAAACGCGGTGCAGAGACAAGCGGTGGAGGCCACCGGAACTCACTCATATTCCACCACCGGAGCCACTGGTCATCCCATGGGAAGCCACCAGATGTCGGCGTTGCCTGGACATGGAACTGGACAACCGGCTGGAGATGTGGTGGAAGGGGTGGTTGGGTCTCACCCTATTGGTAGGAATACCGGCACCGGTCAGTCTGTTGCCGGGAATAACCCAAGTACTGGTGGAGGCGCTGGCGGATATGGCACCGGAGGGGCATACCGTTGATAGACTCAGCGTGGGCATTTGATTTGCTTTAAAATATAGTTGTTTGTGAAGAAGAGATTGCAGTTTCAAGTTAGATTTGAATGTAAATCTTGTGTTTTTTCATCTGTATGGATTATGTATTTCTGTTTTGATGTTATTATTTATCATGTCAAGTCTAGAAATCTCGTCTTACGATATCTATTTAAAAAAAAAAAGTAGGGGCCCGGTAGCCACCAAATGGCTAATTGATGAGATAAACCCAGAGTTGGATTTGGATTAGGATTTTCATTCCACATAAATTTATATGTCATCCTTTACCCTATTTAAGTGGTCTACCCTCTTTTCATTCACTATGATCTTCGTTTGTTTGGTGTTTGAACAAACATAAACGATCGAAATTTGCGTATATTTTATAATATATATATATATATATATATATATATATATATATATATATATATATATATATATATATATATATATATATATATATATATATGCAAACCCAGTGATTTTAATGTATCTGATGCAATTATAGTGTTTTATGGAACTGATGCAGTCGGTGCTTGTGTTTTTTTAAGAAAAGTGATGCAATCTTGGTTGATTCAATGCTTGTTTTTTTAAACATATGATGGAATTCTCTCCGGAAAGAACTACGTCATATATTTTGGTACAATAATCATTTTTGGTTGGAATGTTATTCCATTAATGCCAGTGATTACAGATAATAGCAATGTACTAAATAGATCACTATTTGTGCAACAATAACGTTATGTTTTTTTTTCTTTAGAGATTATGTGATTCCCAACGAAAAAATTGTCCCATTAGAATAATTGGCATCTTCCGGTTAAATACGACGATGAGAATGTGATTTTCCCCAGAAAAGAGCATTTGACAAAGTTCTATTGGTTGATTTGAATAAATATTAAATTTCAAGTTCTATTGAGTTTTATATACCAAGCAAATACCTCCGAATGATGATGGATTGGGGGTTGTATACTTTTAAATAATTCATCCTACTTTACTTGATTCACCATAAAATGCCTTACTTTATATTCCAAATTGTGAACTAGTGTATGGGATTGGTCAAATGTGATTCATTCTACACGAGCATCATTGTACATTATTCGTTTTTTATTAGTTGTTAGAAACAAGGAAAAACCAAAATTGTTAAAAGAACTTTCGTAAGTTTAAAAAAATCATTATTTTTACTACAGATTTTAAAAAATAGCATTTTGCTTACCGACTATAGACATTTAATCCATCTTTTTTCTTTTCTTTTTTGTAGACACCTAAAATTTGGATTTTCCTTCACAAATTCCTCAACTCAACTGATAGAATTCCATATGCATCAATGAATATTTAGAGAACCATTTTCTTCAAATGATAAAATTGACGAAATGACAGAAATCAAGCAATGCACCACTTGATAAGTGCACAACCACCCAGTTTCCTTTGAAAGATATATGACCTCCGGCTATTGTCCTAACGTCGAGATATCCACCAAAGCGTAATATCTACTTTAATGTGCACAAATAAACAAACAATTGACCATAACAAACAAAAACTAAATAATATATAAGTATAACGCAAACGTCTTCTTCTACAATAATATAAGAATAACACCATAACAAACAAAAACTAAACATCACACCCTTGCTGCTTTCCGCAACTCAGAAGCCCCATGAGCAAAGTGACACTTGTCACCAAAGGTACAAGACCCCTTGGCAAAATTCTCACACAATTTAGTCTTCTTGTTGCCCACTGATGATGGTGGACCATGGTGTACACCTGGCGGTGGGCCACCACCACCACCAGTTTGCAAACTGGCACTCAATATCAACTCGCTAACCATCGCACTCGCTTCCTTAATCTGATCAAAAGTCCCCTCAAGTTCAATATTCTTCAAACTCATATCACTCTCATGATCTCTAATCGAAAGTTTGGCCCCGGTTTTCCAACATATCTGCTTCGAATTCACACCGCCTTTTCCAATAATGGTACCGGCAAGAGACGCATCGATGCTGATTTTGGCCGTGGCAGAGGCACCAAAGCTGGCGGCAATCCCTGGCGGTGGTAGTTGTTGTGGTGGTGGAGCTGTGAAGCGCGTGGTGGTGGGTGGAAGAGCGGTTTGGGGGTTATCGTTAGATGGGGCGATGGGTTTACCGAGCTCCCATTGACCATGGGCAAAGTGACACTTGTCGCCGAATTTACAGCCTTCTGCAGTGTTGTATTTGTTGCAGATTTTTGATTTGGTGGCGGTGTTTTGGGTGGTGGAGGTGGTGGATGAGGCGGAAGTGGAAGTGGGTGGGAGGTTCATCATTTGTGCCACCGCGTTGTAGCCTCCAGGGAAGAAATGGAGGAAGTGACAGTTTTCGCCAAATGGACACCCATCCATGCTGTAAATAAAATCAAGAAATTCAGATTTTGTATGGTTGGTGTAGAATATATATATATATATATATATATATATATATATATATATATATATATATATCAGAAATAGCAGTTATTTACAAATTGGGAATGTTAGCACAAATAAAAGGAAAAACAAACAAGATTCCCAAAAAACAAAAACAAATATTATGAGAGCTTGTTTGGCCAAAAGAAAAAAATGTCTCTCCAATAATGACCAGAACATAAACTTCAGCATATTAATAGGTCATGGTTACTTATATATACTATCTATATGTGGATTTAATGTTCAACCTATACATATTTATGTCCTTTATTACTATTAGGGATTAGGGATATTCATTTTATTAGGGTTTTGTAGTTGTTGTGGTCAATGTAAGCATCACTGGTAGCTCATTTTTGTTCTTTTTTTAAAAAAAAAAGTATGATCCAGTATAAACATAAGAATTAAAGATGATATATGATACTTGTATTAGTATATTGTTTGCCGCATACCAAATGTAATAAAAAGCATACCACCTACAAATGTCACTTCACTAATGAACTTATTTGATATTTAACTGTATACTTGAATTAAGAAATTTTACTTCTGGATAGATTTTTAGGGTGAAGATTTTAACCTGAAAAACTTCATGCAAGGCTTTGATTTGCTTCCCACCAACTTCAATTCTGTTACAATACATTAGGTGTTTTCTTTTAGTTAGATTACACTTGCAATCTTTTGTTTACATACTAGATAGAGGGGGAAGAGAGAAGTGGGGTGCACTCTTGAATCTTTTGTGATAACTTTCCAAGCCATTAATGATATACCTGTTTCTATTTTTGTGTTTTCACAAACAACTTTCTGATTGTTGAACACTTGAAGTTTTAATGAATTTTATATTAGTTTCCATAACATTAGAATCTCAAAGTGTATAATATTTTCTGTATTAACATTAAGAACAATGAATATATAACGCTAAAAATCCAAAGTACCTAGTATAAATACAAAATTGTGCGTCAAGATATGAATAATTAGTGTTTAGATAGGACATAAGTGATAAGGCCGGTTATGAATCAATAACACCCTGTTATCTTGCCGCATCTCATGTGACTGAGCTCATCTTTCACCAGGATCAAAAAATTCTCAAGATCAGACTGCGTCTTCACAATTAAAGGCAAAAGAGAAAACGAAAAATCCAATAACATTCAATCTCAAACGAAGAGATAAAAACACAAAACGTGATCGCTTAAGCATAAACTAAAGGAATAGAAATACTCGTAGCAAATTTAAGACCTCAGATACAAACTTAGATATACGAATAGATCAATTAACAAATCGAGTGCAATTGAACAGAAAAAACCAACCTGGCTTGAATTTCTTTGCACCGCCATTGGCTTTAGCTTCAGGCCTCCCTCTCTTACGAGCATCCATAGCTCGACTAACAAATAGAACAAATTGATGTGTTAAATGAAACCTAAAAAGACTGCGAATCAATCGATTCCGAAAACCCCTAGGGAAGGGTTTTTGCGACAAGGATGAACGGCTTGGTGAAAGGAATCTCCGTGCAAAAGAGGGAATTATATCGCGGACGTAAATTAATGAATTCTTTTTGCTTTTATTTTGGTTTGGATTCCGCGAACGGTCGCATCCTCCAGGATCCGGAAGTCCGGAACACACGTTTTACCCGTAATGACAAAAATAACGTTGATGATTAAGTTTTAAGTAATTTAAAATTAAAGAAATTAAAGTGATTCCTATCTTTTATACCTATAAATATTTCTATCCACTAATATTATTATAAGTATCACCATTCCATATTTTTTAACTATATCATTAAAAGTATATTAGGAATATATCAAATCAAATTAAATTTAATGTTGGAATGATGACACGTGTCATAATGTTAGTAGGTAGGAATATTTATAGGCATAAAAAGTAGGAGACAATTTAATTTCTTTTAAAATTAAGAAAATTTTCCTAACACCCGAGGAAGTGAAACATTCCTTACTTTTTGTCTGTGGTATCACTTTATTTTTTTCCCTCACAAGAGTGTGTATGGAAATGATCTTTCACTCTTTTTTATTTTTTTTTTAAAATATATTTCATACAAATACTATACTTATTTTGTAGGGAATTAAAAACCATGAATTTTAATATATTTTTTATAATTTTTTAGTAGGTATATAATTTAATAAATATTAAAAAACTAAAAAAAAAAAAAAAAAAAAAAAGTCTAACCAATCAAAACAGGAGAGACAATGCGGAGTCTCTATCCCCCACTCCCTTCCCGCATCTCCTTTCCCGCAGGGACGGTGCGGTGTTTCAATGCGCGGGAACGCCTCCCACACCCCTTTCCCGCAACGCTCCGTCCAACTTAATAACCAAGAGAAGTGACATTTTCACTTAATAAATTGATTCATCCACAATGATGTTTTATTAACCTGTACGATTTAATCACGGTGAAATGCAATTTCTTTACCATGCTTAGGTTCAAGTTTCATCAAATTTACCAGTTAAAAAAAAATCTATTCAAAATGTTAAAGCAAAAACCTAAAAAGAAATATCCGTAATGCAAAAAATATTGATGTTCACAACGAAATAAAAAAATAAAAACAAGTCATTAATTACTGCAAAATCCCTACGTGACATTATTCTTATATTTTACAAAATTTATAATTAATTTTCAACAAAATATATTTTGTTAAATTTTTTGTTGCGATAGAAATTTTCAAATAATATATTTACATCAAAAAGAGATTTATATTGCTCAAGAAAAAAAAAAAAAAAAAAAAAAAAAAAAAAAAAAAAAGTCAGTGATCAAAAAAAAAACTGCTGTATTGGCAAAAACGCATTTCGTGATCCCTTCCGTGCGATATGGGTGGTTATTTCAGAAATTTTATTAAATCCTATATTTGTTTTCTATATATAATAAAGGAGAATAAGTTGACAACCTTTTTTTAATGCAAAATTATTTAAACCGAAGGCGCTATAATATAAGATTTTCACCAACTTTATGTTTTTAATAAAATAATTATCTATATTGCTAAGAGCACTCGGTATGGGTGCATCTCGATTTCGTGGAGACTGACGTGGACGTCGATAACGACGTTATGACGGGGGAATACCCCCCCCCCTCTCGTTTTAGCTCGTTATGGCACTTCTCGTGTCATACCAAGGCGCCGATTTCAATCCCGCTTCACCGCCACTGCAGTTTCCCAACTCACCTTACGTTCAACAAAATTTATTTGGTCAAAACCCAAATTTACAACAAAATCTTTTCCCTACTTTTACTTCGACGCAACAAACAACCAACCAACCATCGCCTACAACACAACAATCGGTTGAAGTGGAAGCGGGAGGTAGTAGGAGAGGGAAAGGGAAAGGAAAATCGAAAGGGAAAACAATAGTGGTTGAAACAGAAAATGCAGACGTTCCACAATGGTGGACACTGAATGAGGAATATGCTTTGACGGTTGCTTGGTGTGCTACTTCAAAAGATGAATTACGCGGAAATGGAATGAAGAAATGAGTTTATTGGGGGCGGTGCGCGACAAGTTTCACGCTATTTTAAAGAAAAATCTGTATCGCAACAATGACATGTTGAGCAGCAAATGGGGTCAAATAACTAAGCGGTGCAGCAAATTCAACGGTATTTACAACTGGTTTGAGGCGCAACAACAAAGCGGAACCAACGACTTCGATTTGTTCAAATCTGCTAAGGAACAATATCAGGTCGAAATGGGTCATGTTTTTTACTTTGAAAAATCATGGGAGTTGTTGTGAGCGGATCCAAAGTGGAATAAAACGCCTACATCGTCGGAGGTTCAATCCAAACGGTCTCGCAATTCTAGCTCGGTCGACGTGTCGGACGCACGGACTCACATCGACCTAAACGCCGACGACGATGAGATCACGGATGATATCTAAGAGATATCCTCACCACAATGACCGCCCGGACGCGACAAAGCGAGGCGCGCTGCAAGACATGCGGAGGAGGTGGGGTCGAGATCAAAAGAGGCGGCGGAAATGAGAGCGAAATTCGACGAGCACAATTTATGAATAAAAGAAAAAAATGAGTTGAAACGTCGTCATTTGGAGTTCCTGGAAAGGCAGGCACGTGAGAAGCATGAGCAAAAAGATAGAGAGTTAATGACACAACAATTGTCAATTCTTCGGACTAGCGAGGAGGGTTTGGTGTCTGCTAATCTAGCGGTGCTACAAGCGATAAAAGAACAAATTAGGGAGAAATATTTGGGTTAATTAAGATTGTTGTGTAATTTTTGGAGTAATTTGAATGGTATTTTAGTTATGATTTTAGGTTTAAAATTATGTTTTTTTAATTGTAATCGTAATTTTAGATTTTAAATATTATGTCTTTTTTTTGTTTTTAAAATTTTATGTTTTATAAAAAATATATTCATGTTAGTTATTAAAATAAACGCAAAAAGGAAAAAAAACAAAAAAGGAAAAAAAAAAGGAAAAAAGCAATTTCGAAAAAAAATAAAAAATAAAACATATTTATTTTCAAAAAGTTGGTGTTGCATCTTGTTGCTCATTTCCCCTCTTGGTGTTATAACACCATTTGCTTATGTGGCATGTGAGGTGGCACAACTTGGTGTTGCACCTTGTTGGCCACACCTAATGCTCTAAGTGTAGTGCAAGGGAGTGGAGTCTCAATGTCATCAGCATATTGGATGTGTATCACCCAAGGTTCTAAATAACGTAAGGCGTGACTTGGCGGCAATGTCAAGCCTCAAGCTTTTCCGAGCCGTAGCGAGCCACGCCGTTTGTAATGTTTGACTTAAGGCGGCAATTTTGAATATTATTAATATTTTTATATGTATTTTCAACTATTATTCTATTTTATACACATATATGAGCTAAGACGGCGTTTTGGTAAAGCTTGGCGGCAGACACAAGCATTGGAGCCATGACGCGTCATGGCGGAACCATGACGAACTTTTTAGAACCTTGGTAGCACCCATGACGCCGGCTACACTAGCATGTAGTCGTCATGTCATCTAAAGGACGCCAAGATATGTGACTAATTGTTCTAACTATGGCTAGTTTAGATTTTTTTTTTTTTTTTTATTGTGAGTCTAGAAAACAGAAACCGACATGGTTATTATTTAAACAAAACGAATAGAAATAAAATGATCAAAAAATTACTAATAAACGGATCAGACAATATAAGCAAAAAAAAAAGTATTGTAAAAAAGATCTACACCTTGCATGATGAGTTTGCGTGCGTACCTAATGATGAGAACGAATACATATGAATTATTCATGATTTGTTTTTTTTTTATCTAGTATTTAATCTTATAGGTAGTATTTAATCTTATAGGTTATATCTTTATGAGTAAAATTTTAAGAGAACTAAGTATTTCGGCTAGTGAAATATAAAAGAAGGGTCTTAGATGTCTTGATTTATATTTAATTTTTGTTGTGAAACAAAACTAAGATAGCGTCATTCATCATAAAATTTAAGATGGGTCAAAATTAATTTTAAACCCTGCTGCTTTACACTCGTCCTCAATATTTTTTAATTATATAAATATTCTTTTTGTCTTCATATTTTACATACTTCTCTTTCAACTTTCTTTCTATATCTTAATCTAGGTTTTTCTTCTTATTACCATGGAGTCATCAGTGAGAAATTGAAACCAAGGCAATGACAAAGCCACAACTTCTAATGGCATGTTTTGAGCTCGCAAGACATATTTTGATTTTGATCATACAACCCAACATTTTTCCTATTTCAAGACAAAATTACCAAAAATCACAACTTCAATCCCTGGTAAATTTTTTTAACGGAAATAGTCTTAGTGGTTTCTAAAACTTGCATGATTGGTCTTTGAGCCACATGAAATGACTTACTTATCCTTTTAATTTATTTTATATTTTTTATTTAACTAAATTCATTTTAATTAAAATAAATAAATAAATAAAATAATCCTAGCCCGATAGCCCCATATCTCTTGTCTCTCCCATTTTTAACCCTAATAAACCCTTCATCAACCAAACCACCACGGCCACACACCAATAAAATTTGAAGTGAATGTAGATTTGGGGTCGTTTGATAGTTGCTAATTGGGTTAGAGCTGAATGAGTTGGAAGTTGACTGTGTTAGAAAATCTGACTGAATTAACTTCTAACTGAAACTTGTTGTTTGATTTTGCATCTGACGGACTGTGCAAAATGACTATATTACCCTCAAACAACATTTTTTTATAAAAAATCTTTTATGATTTACCATTTAACTTATAACATTACATTTTTTATAAAAACATTTAAAAAGATGAAAAATTACCATATTACCCCTAGATGGAAATAACTCATTCTATTGTCCTTTAATTTTCAAACTGAAACATCCCAAAATACGACCCAAAAATTTTTGTTTTAATATTACTAAAATCACATCATCGAATGTCATACATACTAAGAACCATAGAGTGAGTAACTCAAAAGTTAAGTAACTGTGTCAAAACAAATACTGTATCAATCATATCGAAATATCTGAATAAAACTCCCAAGATAAAACTGAAACTGTGGTGTGTGCCATGCCATCATCCCGAGCTCTTCCTTTTACTTGCGGAAGTACCTGAAACCAAAAACTGAAACTGTAAGCACAAAGCTTAGTGAGTTCCCCCAATCTACCACATACCATACAATAACATATAAAAAAACTAATGGGCCTTGCCCACTGCATCGGACCAAAGTCCGGAACTAACCAGGGCCTTGCCCTCTGCATTAGACCGAAATCCGGAAACTAACCAGGGCCTTGCCCTCTGCATCGGACCGAAGTTTGGAACTAACCAGGGCCTTGCCCTCTGCATCGAACCGAAGTCCGGAAACTGCATCGGACTGAAGTCCGGAACTAACCAGGGCCTTGCCCTCTGCATCGGACCGAAGTCCGGAAACTGACTGAACATAGCATAGCATAATCATAAATACTAACATAGCACATATACTGCATACTGCATCGGACCGAAGTCCGGAACACATAACATAAAGACATGCTTGAATCACAAAGATATCAAGCACACTGGACTACTGCATCGGACCGAAGTCCGGAACTACTACTAACTAAACGGGCCGGCATTGTGGCCGTAGACCCGTTCCTACTGGAAGGAAACTCACCTCGTAAGCTGGATGCTGAAAAAGCTACTCGGGAACTGTCTGCTGCTGCTCCGGTATCTCCCCGGCTACAATTCCCATAAATATACTCAATCAAATACTGATAACTAAACTGGGGGTGAAATGACTATTTTACCCCCGGTCAAAGTCAACTTCCTGGTCAAAGTAAATCTCCAGTTGACCGGACTCGCCGAGTTGGGCCGCCAACTCGCCGAGTCCCTTTCATCTGTTCTAGTCCTCTACTCGCTTCTACTCGTCGAGTTTGGTGAAGACTCGACGAGTTCTTCTTCGATACATACATCGAGTCTAACTTCATCCGACTCGCCGAGTTGTATGAACAACTCGTCGAGTTCTCCTTCATCATATGAACATGTCCAGGCTGCGACTCGCCGAGTCGCAAGAACAACTCGTCGAGCCTGAAGAACAACTCGCCGAGTCCCAAGCATGCTATTACTATACAGTCGATTCTAATCAATTTCAGTGCTTCCAAATCATAGATCTAGGCTCTTAGGGTTGGTTTTACACGTAAAGTTTCCAAATTTACGTGCATGCATGAAGAAATGAGGCTAGAACATCAAAATAAGCTAACAATGGGGTCTTAGGGTTTGGAACTCGACCTTGGGTGCATAAAGGCAGCTACTTTGAGCTCCTACAGCTCAAATATACTCAGATCTAAGATCCATTTCCTTATAGGAGTCCCAATCTCGAGTTTGGATCCAAAAAGTCCCAAAAAGAAGCACATCTAAGCATACAAGACTATCAAATGGAAATAACAAGCAAGGTACAAGCTTTAGTACCAGAATGTGAGGCTGATGATCAAGAGACTCTGGATCTTCTTCTTCTCCTTTGGATCCTTCCTTCTTTCTTTCTCTTCCAAAACCTCCAAACTAGCACAAACACACTCAAGCTCAACAATGGGGGCTAGGGTTTACAGGGGAAATGCTCTAAAGGTGCTGGAGGCTGGGGTGGGAGGCTATAATGACGTTTATATAGGGTACAAACCCTTGAAATTAGGGCTTCATCCAGACAGGCAGACTCGCCGAGTCCCTTCATATGGACTCGCCGAGTAGCCAACTTAAAATACGTGATCATCCCGTCTCTACTCGACGAGTTGGGCTACAGACTCGTCGAGTATCCCTTAAGAAAATGAAAATGACTTTATTTAAATCACATACCAGAAATGGGGCGTTACACAAACTTAACTAGCAGCCTAGGACACTATAGCTAGCTTCCAAGACACATTGAAAAAAAATAGTTTTCCAATATGATCTTAATGATAGAGTTCAAGACATCAATATTTCAGTGGGATTAGAACTTTAGAAACTCAAAACTCAAAACTTACAACTAATTTCAATGGGATTGGAAGCTAAACGTAAGGGTCAAATTAGTATGTCATATACATTCAGAAACGATTATGTTATTAGAATGTAAGAAGGCAACATATAGTAGAGCTATTACATCTAAGCAAAAAATATATATGTAATGTTAAACAAAGAGCCACGCAACATGAGTTGTGACAAAAAAAGGTGCAAATTAGAGATTGTAAGGTCAAATTAGAAGCTGATTCTGTATCAATGGGTTATTCAAATCCATATTTATCAGAGATACATTACAGATTGTAAGATCAAATTAGAAGCTAAACGTGAAATTGAAATAAAACTTTATGATTGCAGGTCGCACTTGAGTTGGAGGAAGGCTGGTCGGAGGCTGCGTGATCGGAGGAAACCGACGGAGGAAGAGGACGGAGGCTATGGAGGAATACGATGGGGGCTATGGAATCACTTTCTTCTTCCGATCTGTGCTTCTATGTAGACGATTGTTTAGGGCATAACAAGAATTGATTATTTTGGAGCTGATATGTCCCGGTCCTTCACTCTAGAATAAGGGACCGAATCAACACATTTCTTTGGACCGAGTCCAACTTTTTACAGGATGTGTCAAACATGCCAATTGAGTTTTTTGGTCCCAGTCCACCCTTTGGACCCAATTAGAAGGGAAATCAAACGGACCCTTATATGATTTATAACCATTTTGTAGCATTAATTTGAAATGCTTGAATGCATCAATGTAAAACTCGTTATGGATAAAACTCGAAATTAAGTAATTCCAAGTGATTATGTGCTAATGTTCTTTTTTCTTGAAGAAAGAAAGGGTTTTATCCATTTGATTATCTTGACCATAACCAACAATCAATTCAACAAGGAATCCTAGATCTCATGTTCTTCGTATTTTTCTAAACTAATAATTGATATTAGGAGGGGAAAGAGAAAGGCATGTTGCAACGATTATAGGAGGGAATCATTTGATTAATTGTTGCTACAATCACGACACACTAAACCTGATGTGGGGCAATCCTTGAGCCCGTTCTCGATTTTTTAGGGTTACTTACTAAAACACTTACAAAACCGCATGATGAAGTCGTCATTAGCTGATTTCATTATCATTATAATTGCTCTCATATGTGCTATGAGGTGAGGTTGTTGCAGACAAAATCGATTCAGAAGAGAATGAAACTATTGGGAGAACCTATTCAGAAGAGATTGAGGGGTGATCCTTGACGTTGTCCTCGATTTCTTAGGGTTGACTCGTGAGTAAGGGGACGATCCTCAACTGTGTGCCCTGTCTTCCGATGCGCATATTCATCCTTTTCATACTTGCGTGAAGGGGGTTGCGAGCTCGTGGTGAATTTCACACATGGTTGCATCAAAATCAATTAATAAGTAACTGACATTGGCTGCTTTTCATTAAAGATGGAGAATTGGGAAGGGAAAGATGAATATGGAAACCATCCATCATGAAAGGAAGGGTTTCAATTAGGAGGGGGTTGTGTGCATTTATATTTCTTTTTTTGGTTGAAACCCATAAAGAAATGAATAATATAGAATGCTTTAATTTTTTCCAGACGTCCGTCGAAAAGAGATATGTGCTTCGAATTTGACCAATTGAGATATAGGTAAACAATATTCTATTTATTATTTATTCATTCCATTTTTTCATCTATTTCTTTCTATATTTTTTCTAAATTCATAAAAATAAAGCATTTATTCATATATGCGTCGACATGGACAATTGTTATATACCATACTTATGGGAGAGGTTGTTGATCATGTATGTGACCAAGTTTTTTTTGGTATTTGTGAGTTGGTATTGTTGAGAAGGACAGAGAAATATTTGATACACATATAATAGGTTGTGTTGGAGCAAGAAATGATCTACAATGATGAGTGATTTATTATGATAGAATATTCTTTGTATGAGAGCATATTCCCTCCACTGGTATATGGAGTGGAGGTGAGTGGTTATTTATTTTATGAGAGTGCACCCATGTAGACATTTAGTTAGAGAGAGTTTGGTTGGGGAATTTTCCTTAGCCATGAGTGTCTTTATGTAATATGTTATATCTCTCTATCTATTCATCACAATTTACTCACATGTTCTTGTTCTTCATATTCATACACGATTATCTTCCTCATATTATTATTCTTCACCAATCCAATCGATAAAATGAGAACCTACAAGTGGTATCAGAGCTTAAACTTGAAGATCTAACTGATTATTTCAAGGGAACGATCCTGATAGGTTTATTATCTTGAATATTTTCTTAACCTTCACAATTGAAAATTTGTATGTGAGTTTTTTACTGTTTTTGTTGGTGATGTTGCTTGAAAAATAAAAATTATGTTGTTTGGTTCATATGCATTTTGTTGTTGTTAAATCTGAGTTATGAAGAATATTATTTTGTGCTGAAGAAGATGAAGTTCTTGCTACAAAGATAGTGTTTGATCTGTTTATCCCATACAAAAAAAAGTGTTTTGAAAAGGAAAAAATATTGTTATGGAGTTAAAGATTTGAAGAGAGGGTATGGAGTTCGGATGAAATGGTTTTTAGTGTGACTAGGCAATTATTTTCCAGGAGTATGAGTTGATAGAGCTAATGGTACATGCATTAACAGCCGCATGTGAGGGCTTGGCGGATTACTCTTTCTTGTCGAGCATTACGTATAGCCATGTGTGGGGACTGCGGTGCATTTATTGTCTGGTGAGGACGTCCGAGAATAGGAGGTCTCCAAACACCATTTGTCTTCTTTTTTCATGTAGAGCACACACTTACAATATTGTGAGACCTTTTGCCAACAGTCGAGTCCCACTTGCTTCAAAGAAAAGGTGTTTTTGTCTTTCTCTTCACAACTATCATGACTACCCTATTTAATGCTCTGCTATGTCCAACTCTTGTCTCCTCATGCCAACTGCTTGCCATCCTTCCTTCTTGTCGGCTTTTGCATGTGGCTTTCAAGATGTTGCCACATTTATTGAATTTGTCGCCTTTTGGGTAGGTCACTCTTGTTCCGAACAAAGATGACCCAAATAGGTTTCTCGGATTCCATTATTGAAATGCCACTTATCCGATGTAATACCCCACCTATTTTCTTTTGTCCGACGAATCAACACATGAATCCATTTTGTTCGGATTCACTCCAATGTTCGGACTCAACTTAATCCATTTTGACCTTTTTTTATTTAAACCCATTTATGCTTATGTCTTGTTCGGATTCTTGGTTTGAATATGTTTTATTATAAACCAATTTCCATTACGGATTTAATTTAGTCTGAACTCAGGATTCGATTACATCATTTTGTTAAGTCTAATTTAGTGTTGTGTCAAATAGTTGATTTCAGATTTATGTTTAATTCCGATTCCGAAATAGGGCATGTCCATGTTCGGAATTGATGTATTATTTAGTCTATAAATAGCGTGCATGCAACATATAGGGTTACAACTTTTGAAGCAGCTACGAAATAGTTCCGCCTCCAAGAACTGCATCCAGAAGACAATCAGGATATTCTCATCCAAATAGAAAGAGAACAACTAAGTACTTTCTACACCACAAACGCTCTTTCAAAAAAACAAGTGTGGTCCAAATGACGAATCACTTAAATCAGTGGATATGGAATGAAGGTACTGAGCAAGTTCGGACAAGACTGCCTTCTACGCAGCTACCACATCACTCGGAATACTGAGAAGCAACTCATAATCTCGGATTCTAATTTCCCAACGATCAATCCAAATGATGTACTCATGACTGCAACAAACCTCAAAGACAAACAAGATAGTGAAACAAGCATTGGAGCTTATAGTGCAACAATGAACTTTTTGAAATATTATATTGCTGAATTCAATCGATCAGATGTTGAATTTGCTCCATTATTCAAGACCGAGAAGCTCATTGCTCCAGTTGACACTAAGCTGGAAGAAATTAACTTGTTGAATGAAGGTCCAATTTCAGAACCAGAACTTGGATATATCTACAAGAGGAATAATTCAGAGAAGAAGGAATTCTTCAGAGCTGGACAAAAGCACTTGGTTCACACCAGTGTGCTTCGGAAAGATTATTTCCAAAATTGCCAAGTCTGATGCTTCCAAACAAGTCAAGGAACAATTGATCAAACAACTTAGTTGGTGGATTGAAGTTAAGAACTGGTTGCAGACTGCTTATCTGTTCGTTTTTGTAGATCAAGTATAAAGGCTCTCTGATTGCCAAATTTACTTACGGGGAGATTGTTAGTTCAAAACAAGTGATCCCTTGGCAATCTAGAATTCTATAATCCAAGCTTATTGTTGTTTTGTTCGATCGAATTTATTCTGGGATTGACGAATGTCCGAAATTGTCTGTAATCTGAAGTTATGTTTAGAGATTGATGACTCTATGATTGTACCGTTATGTCTCTATGTAATTTGTCTTTAGTTCAGTAGCGCATGTAGGAGACAAGAGTGAACCACACCAATGTGTCAAGTGGTTGATCTGTAAGTAGCTTTTAGTATAAATGTATCCTCACATGATTGGTCCTAAGATAGTATATATAGGACCCTTCCCCATGTAATTATTTATCACTTTCACCTTTGGAATATCAACTAAAGAATCATTCAGTCAATCGTTTTCTCTAACATTCTTCTTTGTCTTTGTTCATTGTTCATACTTTAGTTTAATATTTTGAGCACTTTGTTGAGTTATCATCTTCAAGGCTTGACTGGTTCCTCCAGACTTGATTGAAATATTTATTAGCAACTATTGTCGTGTTTAATTCAAGGTTTGAGTTTTCAAACATTGTCCGTGCAATCCTCGTCATCACAGTTTGTGTTACTTGAGTCTTTAGTGCTAATGTTCTTAATTTGTTTATAATTGGAATTGATTTCACATCTTTGTTGTCTCGAAACAGATTTTTGAGGTTTATCTGGATTGTTCGGGTAGTGACATTACTATTTAATTTCATATGAAGTAGAGATTGGGATGTACTTTAGATCCAGAGTTTACGATAAAATTGATTTTCGTCAACTTTAAGTTAGTTGGTCTCGCTGCTTGAGCATCCATGGAGGCAACAACATTATCTATTGTGCCAAATTCCATGCAATGTGTCTCGAATAGTTCTCACCGGGCGTCATAATCTAGTCACTTAAGATCAAGGATAAAAGGAATGAAAGCTTTGATTTTGGTTTATTTCGTATGGTTTTTTAGAGGGTGGAGGGTTTGAAGAGACCATCTTCGTTGCCCATGGTGATCATTGATAATCAGAAAGAATATAGGAAGTAGGTGCATATAGAGATCGTGACACAAAGAAGAGAGAGAGTGAGAGAGTACGAATTATGTATTTTGCTTTGATACCGTACGGAACAATCCTTTTCCCATAAACTAGATATATTAATGGTAATTATATACAAATTACAATAAGGTCTAATGGGCTATGGCCACGGGGTAACAATATACATACATACATATCTCCATACACTAAGGCCTCGTTTGTTTTTCTACAAAAGTACTTTTTGAGCACTTTTCCCTTCTGGCGGGTAGACGTTTCTCAAGTGCACATCTTCTTCCGCAAACATGAAAAAAGACAAAAGACATTTAACCACTTCCAAAACAAACAACACCTAAGTCAACTGTTTGGGTATTGCTTAAATCTTCCTTGGTGTTATGCATCACTCCTTTTTCGTAGAATTAAACGATAGCAATCAAGAGGAAGACACTCTATGTGTGAGAAAAAAAAAGGGGGAGGAGGGTTAAAAACTTCATGCACACACACCAAAAAAAAAAAAAAAAAAAAAAACTTGTGTTTGATCAATCGAATGATCAAACCACATTAACTTATAGTTCAATTTCAATTTTATACCTTTTCCATATCTATTTTCCTCCACAAAACTTGAAGACACCTAAACCAGACACCTAAACCACTAAGCCAAAAGAATGAAAGATAGCTTTGCTATACGTTTATATCCAATTTAAATTTTTTTATTTGTTGGTATGGCAAACCAAAATATATATATATATATATATATATATATATATATATATATATATATATATATATATATATATATATATATATATATATATATATATATATATATATATTGGAACGAGCTTGGGCCTACTGTCTTTCATACCAGCCCATGGGTCGGTTCACTTTGCCCCGTTTTATCATCTCTAAAAGTTTTTATGAAATGACAAATACATAAAACCCATAATATATTCGTGCATATTTGAAAAAATTCCTATTATTTTTATTTTGTTGGCTCTGGCCACAAATGGGACGTCACTCTAGTCATTTAACATGTTTCATGGTTTACTCCGTTATCTTTTTTTCAAAATCAGTCCTAAAATTAAGTTTAAAGTTTAAATTTGGTCCCTGTAGTTTGCAAAAAATTACACCACATTTCTAAAACTCAGTTTTATGTTTTTTAACTTCTTTATTTTTATTTATTTTCTATTTTTTTAGTCAACTAAACTTGGTTTTATATATATCTTTTATTTTTTTAATATTTTTTGTTTTTTTGTTTTTTTTACGTTTTTGGTTTTTAAGTTTATTTCGTATTTATTTTCGTTTTTTTTGTATTTATTTTGTTTTTTTTTTGTATTTTTTTTTACGTTTTTTGTTTTTTTACGTGTTTTGTATTTTTTCGGTTTTATGTTTTTTTAACTTTTTTATTTTCAAGAAAAAGTTATCAAATTCATGAAAATAAATACAAAAAAATTAAAAAATAAATACGAAAAAATTTTAGAAAAAATCGAAAAACAAAAAAAAAACAAAAAAAACAAAAAAATACGAAAAATATTAAAAAAAATGGAAAATAAATATAAAACCAAGTGTAGTTTTGACTAAAAATAATAAAAATAAATGAAAATAAAGAAGTTAAAAAACATAAAACCAAGTTTTTGACATGTGGTGTAATTTTTTGCAAACTACATGGACCAAATTTGAACTTTAAACCCAATTTTATGATTGATTTTGCAAAATAATAATAATAATAATAATACAATAACGGAATTAACCATGAAACCTGTTATATGGGTTAGAGTGATAACTCTACGTCCTATTTGTGGTTAGAGAAAAAAAATAATAAAATAGAATTTTTCCCAATTATTATATATATATATTAAGATTGTGAAAAATTTTAACAGTAAAATGACACATTTTTTGTCTTTTTTGGTCCTCCACTACTTACAACATTGACCGTTCACCTTTATGTTTTTGTTCACAAACAACCCTTTAACTTTGATTTGAATTTTTCATAACCATTGCCTTTTATTACATATTATTAGTATTTCTACTTACAACATTGACCATTCACCTTTATGCTTTTGTTCACAAACAACTCTTTCATTTTGGTTTGAATTTTTCATTAAACCTCGCATTTTATTACATATTATTAGTATTTAGTCATATTATATAATATATATAGTTTCCACATTAACAACTTAAGCCCTCAAACTTTTATCAATTTCGTTAAAATGTGTCTTATAAATTAAACCTTGACTTTTGGGCCATGATCAATATTGACAATTATTTGAATAATTATTATATATATATATATTAAAGATGTGAAAAATTTTAACAGTATATATATTAAAGATGAGAAAAATTTTAACAGTAAACATGGTGTTTTTTTGGCAGAAATGGTCCCTCAACTATATTTGGGTCATTTTAAAGTTGCTTCCTTTTGGTCTTTTTTGGTCCCTGTGGTTTACCAGATTTAACACATTGAAGACAACGATGGAAACCGAAATTACTCTCTTACTCCTAATCCGATTTTTTTTATTAATTTATATTTCTCTTTTTCGTTTTAAATTAATGTTTTATTTATTAGAAAATACTCACCCAATACCATAAAGCCACCCACCATCTGCCATCATCACCACCACCACCACCAAAATTACATAAATGGTCCATATGGTTTACCTGTGGTCACAAATTCAGTCCCTACTACCTGAAAAGACCAAATTACCCTCACAATAACGGACTAAAAGCAACAGTCTATATTTTCCAGATTGGTTTTCCGGCCGCTGCCATACATGGCAATAAAGTTCAATTTGTGACGCCAGTTCTTTATTTTCCTCATTTATTGTAAGAAATAATTATTTAGATTTCTTTACTTATGTAATTAGATGACATTGTTTATCTTCCTTTAATGGATTATCTCAGTTCAATTCAACATGCTACTTTACTTTACAAAACAAAACATTCCGACCCTGGCAACGCCGGGAATCCTTTCTAGTTAGGCATTTTAATGGTTTTTATGTATTTGCCCTTTATGAAACGTAATCATGATCCGGAATTTAGCCGTTTAGGATTAAAACATGTTTCTCATTTCGGACCCCGTCGCTTTTGGACATTTACAGCTTGCCATTTTCGCAAACACTTTGAAAGCAATACGCTGCACAGACGAAGTGGTCTTTCATCCCCTTGTTGGAGTTCGATCGAGTTTAAGCTTATCTGAAAAGCAATTCTTTAGGTCACTCTCTCACCTAGTTTTATTACAGTAACTTTTGATTTATGCAACTCGATTTCTGTTCATTGATTTTAAATTGAAACCGGATGCGCGACAAAGAATCGCAACTGTTATCCGGAGTTGATAGAACCAATTAAGTTGAAAAACAACCAAATCAGAATAGCATAGTTAAGTGAGTTCGAGGATTTGACTTTGTCTTCGATGAATTTGTTAAGCACAATTTACGAAGTTGAAGGATAAATGCAAGTATAAGGAATTGATATGAACACATTTAGTCATTGTACACCATATTTTTGGGGAACAAGTTGTCTGTTTAGCATTTTCTTCTTTATGTGGCTTATGTTATCCATGATTGCTGACACCAACCGGATCTCCTTGAATGGATTGTAGCTGTCTTTTTCTTTCCATAAACTTCCCTTTCATAGCTTGAAAGTAATAAACGAATTTGAAAAATTTCCCCTTTTGTTCCTTCTTGTTGTCTTACTTCTCTTGGTTAGGTTTCCAATCTAGTATATATCATCCAACACAACAAATACAATTGGTAACTTGAAGCTGTTTCTTATGCTGCTATCGGTATCATTCCAAGCATCTTTCAATTTTAGTCAATATCACCAAAATATTTTGTACAGATGCGTATGGGTGTCAGATTCGTTTTTTAGATATGAAAGAGACATGCATACAAAAGACAATGCTTCCAAAATCTCTAAAAATGAAAAAAATCTAACAGAAACTTCCAAACAACTCATGATACTATGTATATATAGCCAACTTGTGTGCCTCACATTTTTCATCTCATTAGGTGTAGCTTATCCAAGAAAAGTCAACAAACAGCAGCAACAATGATGAACAGCATGCAATCCCAATCCACAGAGAGGTTAGAATGATTTTTGAATAACTTCATCAGATCTTTCAAGAACCTTTTTTTTTTATCTTCTTGTGTTTTTTGATTAGTTTAAGGTATGCGGTTGTGACTGGAGCAAACAAGGGTATTGGGTTTGAGACGGTTAGACAGCTGGCAGCTGCTGGCGTGACAGTCGTGTTGACAGCTAGGAATGAGAAGAGAGGTATGGAGGCCATGTCATTGCTCCATGGGCTTGGTTTTCCAAACGTACTATTCCATCAGCTTAATGTACAAGACCTTCAAAGCATAGAAGGTTTGGCCAATTTCATACAAACCCGATTTGGAAAACTTGATATCTTGGTAATTACTAGACTTTGAAGAAACTTAAAGCTACCCTTTTAAGACCAGAATTTTTCTAATTTTGTTTTATTTATAACTAAAAAGGTGAATAATGCTGGAGCTTCTGGAGTTGTGGTGGATGAAGAAGGTCTAAGGGCTCTGAATATAGATCCAGCATCTTGGGTAAGCAAATTACATAATTGTCCTCTCCTTGTATGCATGTGACTTTAGTTTTATCTAATGAAATCCAACTTGGTTGTAGCTATCTGGCAAGGCCACGAACATGGTTCAAGGGGTGATTAAAACAACCTATGAAAAGGCAAAAGAATGTCTTGACACAAACTATTATGGTGTCAAGAATCTTACACAGGCACTCCTTCCACTCCTACAACGTTCCACTTCCGGGGGTAGAATCGTAAATGTCTCTTCCCTACGAGGTGAATTATGGGTAAGAGGTTGATTCTTTTTGACTTATTGATGAGCTTCTGTTAATCACTTAACCTGGGCATCTATATATGGTTGTGTCTTTTTGACTTAATATGGACAGAATGACTTAATGAGTTGAGCCAAAAAAAAGGCTTGCTTAATGTATTAAGACACCAACCCTTTAAACTCCTACCAAGTTAATGTTGATGAATATTGTAAAAAAATTTGAAATATAAGGGTTGTTTCATTCAAACGGTTTGGCTTATTCGGTATAGAAAAGAAACAAACAAACTTTATCCAGAGAAACATCATTACCCATACATTTTTTTAATGGGGAAAACAAAGACACTTGTATATGTAGTTTTGAGTATTTGGTGTTATAGTATGTTGTGTGTAATTATTATGTATGTAGAGGATTCCGAATGAAGAAATAAGAAAGGAACTCGCAGATGTAGAGAATTTGAGTGAAGAGAAGATCGATGGGTTTGTGGAGAAGTTTTTAGATGATTTGAGGAACGATGAGCTTGAAGTCAAAGGATGGTCAAAGATGTTACCGGCTTACAGTGTGTCAAAGACATACCCGAATATGTGCATTAATTGTGTGCATCCGGGATATGTCGACACCGACTTGAACTGGCACACAGGTACAATGACATTGGAAGAGGGAGCACAAGGGTCGGTTATGTTGGCTCTTTTACCCCAAGGTGGTCCCACCGGTTGCTATTTTGATCGTACACAAGTTGCTCAATTTTGACCCTCTTGTTTCTTGTATCTATTAATTTTATCTTCTTGGTTTTTCCTTTTTCTTTCCTGGACTAGTCTATGAAACATCAGACACAATATCAAGAATTTGACCTCTTTTTTACTTCATGTGATAACCAACCTCACAGGGTTAGTAGCACCAACTATTATGGATGTTTTGAAACTGATCTAAGTTAACCTTTTATGAGAAACAATGTGCATATATCTGCCATGCCCTTATCCTCTATATGGGATGAAATTGATTTGATTATATTACAAAAAAAAAAATAGTTGATTGGTATTTCGTGTAAATGCTGAAATGGAAATTTGAAATTATTTTATTATGGCTTCCGTTGACATAGAAAGCTAATCATGAATGATGAACATGAACCCCAAGGAAGGCCAGAGTTTTGGATGTGTTAGTAGTATGTGCACTCTACTTCTTCTTCTATAGTAATAGTACTACCCTTCCCTTTGTCTATACAAACCAAAATCTCGCGCCAACAAATACAAAAACTCTAGTATTCTTTTTTTTTTTTTTTTTTTTTTTTTTTGTCAAGTTAAGAGAGAGATTTACACTACACGTTGAAAGAGAAACTAAATGATATCCACATACTCCTCGGCCTGGTTATCACCTGGTCCTCTAGGCATTCCTGGACCATCAGATCTTCCATACATGTATCGCTCATCCCCACCTGATTTTGATTTTAATTTTAATATTAATAATCAAAAATAATATAATTATAATATGATTTATTTATTACCACCATCACTGTCGGATGCATCTGCAAGCTTTGCAATCACATCAATCAATGCTCGTTCATGTTCCTACACAAATCAAAATATATCAACCTACTGTCTGCTTGCTACAATCAAGGATCATTCCTTCCTCTACTATTTTGTTAATTTTCATTGCTTAGTAATGGGGTGTTTTTTTCTCCATTCCACATGAAATAGAAGGAAAAAAATGCAATATAACCCATTTTAACTTATATTGTGCATTATTTGTTAAATTAATGAGCTTTTATTATGTTTATTTTTTTTGATGGGAAGGTTTTCATGTCATGTCATACCTTGAGCATTTTCTTTGCTTTTTCTATCTCAAGCAGATCCGGATGAGTAGCATCAAACACCTTTTCCACCTGCCAAGATTTAATAAAGATTCAGAGAAGAATAAAAAGAAAAATTTATAGCCTAATTACAGAAAAGATTAATATTATTAGAAGCAAATCACCTCTTTTAAAAGAGTATCGGTGTGAAGTATTTCTATTTCATCTGAAGCTTTGGTGTCACCATTTTGCAAGGGTGGGTTTGGGTTTGGGTTTGGGTAGGCTTTTCTAGATTGTTCCTTTGAGTTCCCTCTACCCCTTCCAAATCCATGCCCTGGCCCACCATGAGTAACTTGATGAGAACCCTGCTCCTCACCTATCCATTGAATATCCTCGGGTGGAATCTGGGATTTTAAGGTTTAATACTTTACTTTACAAATTATAACCACAACATGTTAAGCTTCAATGTATGTACTTTATAAATGATGTTGAAAATCTACCTCCTTCAGGTTAACCCATTCAAAGCTTTCCTGTGGTGTATTCTTGTTATAAAGTAGTGCGTGTCGTCCCTGCCAAAATTATACATAGATATATTTAAATTGATGGATATGGATTGGTGTCAAAAATTAAGTTTTACAGTAATAAAGTCGATACCTGTACAGGGTTGTAGTCAACTATGACAGCCTCGTAGAAGTTATTGTCATCAGGCCATCTAGTTCTTAATTTCCTTCCAATTAATTGATCCCTTGTAGTACCCACAACCACATCACTTGCTTCATTTGGTATAGCAATAGTAGAAGATCCATGATTTGAAAGCATTCCCCTTGGAGTTCTCCCCATTAACGGGTATCTTGGGGACTTCATTCACAAATCACATTTAAAAGATTCAATATTTTAATTCTTAATTATAAAAAAATAAATAAATAAACATTACTTAGGGGTTGTTTCTTTTTTTTGATTAAAAACACTTGGCTTAATGTATTAAGACACTAACCTTTTACCTATTTGCCCTTCTTTTTACCTCCCAACTCCACTCACACTAATAGTATCGAATATTGTTAAACTTGATGAATATTGTGAAATTTGTTTTTTTGGAATATAAGGGTAAAACAGTCATTTATTCTCATTCAGCTGCTTTATTCATTCTAGACAAGAAACAGACCTTATGCATACAACAATTCATCCAGACAAACATCATTACCCATTAAGCCACTTCACCTATACAGGACTTAATGGAGAAAAAAAAAAAACAGCCCCTTTAAAATTGAATTCTAATGTACTCACAGGTTTAGGGGTTTGGATTCCAGCTCCTAAGCCAGGAAACGATTGTGTGGGTAAAGACAGGGGCATAGTCGTCTTTTGCCTTTTCCGAGATGCTGAAATTGTTGGACTGAGTGAAATAGGGTCGTGGATAGATTGGGGAATGTTGAGCATTGTGGTACGTGTCCCTCCTGATGTCCTCCACTCCCTTATCCTTATAATGATGTCATCTGTATTTACCTTTGAGAGTAGTTCTCTATGTTCATCATCAGAAACTCGCAGCTCTTTCCGAAGTTCAGTTATTAATCCTTCCTTCTCCTGAGAGGGCATTTAAGTAAATTCATCAGATCAATCACAAATCAAGTCTGGGATATAGAGTTGTAGAAAGGTTTAAATCATACCCATGAAAGCGCATCAGATTGTGCTTTGAAAGCTCGTAGCACTGAACTGTATGCTACTTGCTCAAGGTAATGAATTTGTGACTCCATCTCATGTTGCATCATTGTAAAACTGACCCTGTAAAATCTACAAAATTAGCAAACGAATAAAGAAACCATATAGAAATATTATGGTATCCTATTACATTAGATCATTGTTCTTTCCTCTTTTTAACCCTATTAGGATTTCCTTTCAGCTATATATTTAATAATCAAAACCGACGGATTTTAGTCATCCAAGATACCAGAAATCTCTAGTAGTTTGATGTGGACCCTACTTACCTAATAAATACATATGCAACCATCATTCCTTTTGTTTTGTTGGTAAGTAATTGCATGTTCCGATTGATTAACCAACAAGTGTTATATTTAGAAGGTTGGAAATGGATCCGTATTTATTAAAGATCCACACAAGAAAAAGGAATGTGTGGTTTCAATAAGAAAGATAAAGGGAAGGAAAATTAACTTTTTATTAAAAAATAAATGTTTAGAGGAAAGTACTATTCCAGGTATGCAAACAAATCATCATATTCTGTTTTGTTTGTCCTTTAATAAGTCAAGCCGACAAAAATTGTCATCAGTCATCACCACACGAAAAATCACATGCCCCTTATCGCATGTAGGAAAAAGGGAAACATGGCTAAAATTATAAGGACACATTATCAAAGCAACTGTAGAAGAAGATGTGGACCATAAGTCTGTGTTTGTTTTTTAAAGTCTGCAGGCTACACGTAATTCTTAAATGTCTAAAACCAAAATAAACCCAACAATAGTAAGCACCAAATCCCATTGAAGACCTCCATATAGATATATTTGGGCTTGAAATTCAAAACTTTTATCAGTTCAAACAACAAGAAATCATGGAAGACTTTAACAACTGTTGAGATTGACAACCAAAATTAATCCAAATCTATGCAACATCCAACGGTTAGTACCAAAATTAATCCCAATCTATGCATCATCCCACTGATAATACTAAACTAATGAAAATGCACTCCATAAAAGTAACATAATCATATATTAATTCTTTTAAGTTGAGCACTGAGTTACTATATCACATAGTAACATTAATATTTCTATAGATAAAGATATCATAACCATCAACATTCATTTTCTAATGATCGGAGCAAACTAAACGACCACAATTGTGAATAAAAAGATTAAAAAAAACTTCCGACAACAAGCATAACCTGGAAATCGGACCTTTCGAGCATGAACAATGAAGAATTACACGTAGTTTCTAATGACGTACTAATCAAAATAAGTTATCTGGAAAAGCACCCAGTTATTTTACAAAATCAAAAGAAGATTTGCAATGTACTCGTTGATGTGTGTGTATCAGTGTATGTGTGAGAAACTTGGCAGCGGAAGCAAATAGACAGACTTCCAATCCGTACCTGGTGGGGAGGGAGAGAGACAAGAACACAGCCAGCGGAGAAGAAGAAAGAGGCAAGGAAACTAAGTAGAAGGTAAATTTAGCGGAGCAGATGAAGATGTATATGTATGCAATGCCAATACATCTTACTTGCAATTTCGTTGTGTTATAATTGCAGCTTATAAATGATTTTTTTCCGGCTATTAATTGGAGAAGAATGGGCGTTTTCTATCTCGAAACCCTAATAACAAGCCAAAAACATACAAATGGAAGGCAAGAAACCACCGAAAATAAGCTCACCCCAGCCCAATTTTGTTATCGTGGTGCATTTACACATGATTTAGCTGTAATATCCCCAATTTCAACCTTTAATTTCAGATAAACTATAGCTCGAAGCTTGAAAACAATTAAACGAAAGGGTAAACATAACCAAATTGGCATACTATATGTAACATTGAAACCCTAAACAATCTGCAGAACATAATAAATTTGCATCAAATTGGGTGATTACGAACAACTCACCGCTGCAGAAATCAAATCGCAAAGACCAGATCTTCTTCGAGATGGCAAAAGAACCCTAGAAGCCAGAGAAATTGATGCCAAAAATTGCTTCCCGGTCGAAGTGAATCCAATTGGTACGAATATAATAGTACTTCAATGAGAATCACGTAATGTGAAGAACTAGCCTAGCATTCTGCATGAATTTTGCAGAAAAATGGGATGAGTGAGACAGATTTTGCTTTGACAATGGGGAATAATTGGAAAAATAATGGGGTTTATATAGAGGGACGGAAGCGATTGGATATTGCTGACTACGGAAATGTATAGCGGACATGAAAGAATTTTCGAATTGGATTTTGTTTGTCGCCGGGGTTCCGTTTCTTTCCGTGAGTTGCATATGACACCCTCCAATTTTTATCATTATAAAACTTCAGTCCCTATCGTATTTTATATACTTTTATTTATTTATTTATTTTTTATGTTTGTTTGTGGCATTAAATATAATAAAAAGAATGGTTTGTTATTGTATGGTGAAAGAAAAACTCACACCCCACGTATAACGTTTTGTTATATAATCATAGGATCGCATACTCTTTGTTTTTAATTATGTCCCATGATGTCGACGAACAATTTTGATATGAGCAATGAATGTATGTTTGGTAGATGATATGCATGAAAAAAGTGTTAGATACTATTGTTTGCTGAATAAGAATATCAAAATATACAAATTGTTTCGGTTAATAATTTTTAATTATCTCATACGTAATATAAGGAAATATATTATTTTTTGAATGATGTTGTTCAATATATTCGATTTAGAAAATTATGAGATATGTACATAAACAATTATATAAATCAAATAAGAAGTTAAATTATCTGTAGTGTTTCATGGTTCACCCCATCCGTCATCCACCTCGTCCTCCATCTCTACCATGGAATATAACTTCCCTATCAATTTCTCATTAAGTTCGATAAGCCAAAGCCAGAGTAACTTTCTTGGTTGTTCATTACTTTTGACATTAAAACTATTGAGATGATCAGTTTAAGGCATCAACTCGTGCCTACCTCATCCTTTTAGATTTTTTTTACAACAAATCACAATTTTTATTATGATTAACATGACATTTGTCGAACCCCAATGTATGTGCTTATATTATACTCTTTTTTAGTCCTATTTGGTTGAATCACCCCCTCCATAGGCGATTGATGTTAATGGTTGTGTTTTTCAGTGTTGGTTGTAGTGGATAGCAGCTCAAACTCGATCCCAACTCAAAGCTTATGTTTTTGTTACTTAAAATCTTTGGATCTAAGATTGGGTTGTTTTTAATGCATTTTAGGTTATGGTTTTGTTTTTACTTCATGTTCTCCTAGGGTTTTAGGCAAAGAAGCGAAGTTTGTTGGTCATAATCTCATACAAATATCATGTGAATCTTATAATTTGATATAGTTTTTGGTGTCTATATGAGTTTATTAGATTGTATATTTTTAAGATGATTGCATATATTTAATTCTTGTTTTTGGGAATTATAATAATTTGCTTAATTATCTTGGTTAGTAGTCGCACTCACACCCTTGGACTTGCAACAGTTGAAGGCGTCATGAACAGTTTAATTCAGTTATTTAGAGCATCTTCAATGGGGACTTATTTATAACTTTTTCTTATTATTGATTCATCACTTGTTTTTATTTAATACCATTAGAGTGTCTAGCTTTTTGTATATTTTTATTGACCATTCAATATATATTGAGTGGACAATATACTATAAAACTTTGGACAACTAACATTTTCCTCTTTTATCATATTTTATTTTTACCCCATTAATTTATATTCTAGTTTTAAATGTTTTCCATTTTTTAACTACTAAATTATTTATATCATAGTTTTTTCATTTATGAAATGTTTATATACTAATTTTTAATGGTAATCTTAATTTAAAATATTTCATATTAAAGTATAATATGTTTAAAAAACAACTAACTAAATGATGAAGTTTTATGGAACATTTTAGATAGATAAGGATCATTAAGTTGAATTCATGAAAAGAGCTATTAAGTCGAAATTATTGGATTAGGAGTGTTTTGTTTAAATTAGACGTTAAAAGCATGTAGTGCCAAACGAGAGTTTTTTTATTCAAAATAGAGCGTTTTGTTAAACACTAGAAGTTAGAAGCTCACTAACGCTCAGTGTTAAACACGTCCTAAGTGATAATATAGCTTTACCATTAGAGATGCTCTTAGAAATTTTGAATTGTTTAAATACACCCGAGTTTCCTCATGTTATCCCTCTTTTGAAATCTTGGATTCCCCCTTATCTCGCCAATACTTTTATTTTTGTTTTAACCCAAAATCAAATGTACACTCCGATTCATCCCTCTGCATTAGGCATCTATTTTTATACTTTCCACACCTATCCATACTTGTCTCAAGAATTGTATCAAGGTTCCAAAGTCACTACTTACTACCAATACTTAACGTTCTAATCACATATACACATGCATAGACAAGCACACACCACTAATCTTCCTAGACTCCCCTTTTAGGATTCTTCTAACCATGTATCCCACTTTATTCTGCTACCATATTGGGAAGAAACATTTATTAATATCAATTAACTATCTTACGAATACTAACTGCATGCTTCAAGAATTGAGCAGTCCTTTAACTGTGAATCCTACATTATAACAGTTAGACTCAAACAAGAGCTACACAATAGGGCAAAACCAAGCAATCTAAAACTATCCAATTCTAGGGGCATGTAATCCTAACACATTCATTTAACAATTAATTAATATCGATATAGCTTTCAAGCAAACCAATAGTTATACAGCTAAACTAACATGCAATTCTAGCACATTATCCTGATAAGTTCCTTAGTCTATCTACTAGCATGCATAATCATGGCAGACAACTGCACACTTCCTAGATGGAACTAATCAGGCACTGTCACATAAGAAAATATTGATTACATATAATCATCACGTAAAGCAAGTAAGTCAGTTTCATCATATACATCATATCACTTAGACATGTTAACTAACTGTGGAACTCGGATAATTGGACGATCTGCATTCTGTCCTTTGAGGCGTACAGAATGTTTTTTTTCACTTATATTTTCAAAACTAGTCCCTTTTACTTAGTTTTACTTATAAAAGATTATTTTCAAAAAATTTGCAGTGGTTTGAGTCTAAACACCTAAGAGTATGTTTAATTCTCTCAAACCATTGCTCTGCTACCAACTTGTAACATCCCAAAATACAACCATAATTTTTTTTTAAAATCAGAGTATAAATGTTTCTAAAAGGTTTTATTCATAATCATTTGCAAATCATAAAGTTATCTTCTCACATCATATCAACATAAACATAATAAAATTACATAAGGTAAATCATGTTTTGAAAACCATAACATAACAAATAACATATAACTAGATGACATGCCCCTCTGAGAATGTCCATATATCCCAATCTTGCCAGCTCCTTGCCCTTCGAGCCTGAAGGACCTGTAACTAAAAACATAAAGTAACAATTATAAGCCTAAGACTTAGTGAATAATCATAACACTAACCTGTTATACAGATGATATGCAATACACATAATAACACGTAGTAGCACATACTTCAAGTAATAAATCACATATTACTTACATTATCTATATCATATCATATCATACTATACTATAAATGAAGCATTTTTCCTTTCACCACATTCATTTGAAACTCCCATTCAATTTTCTTTTCACCACATTTATTTGAAACTCCCATGACTTTTCAATTTCTTTGTAATAATGATTATAAGTTGGTTAGTAAGGTTAAATAAATATAAAACCTCAAGTGTAATCATACATAAAATAAATTTCAATATTAAAAAATATCTTTACTTCTATATATAAAGTTATGTTTTTTTATCTTTTGACATATTATATACTTAATTTATTAATTTTAATATATTGTTGAATGTAAACCATTATCATTTTAAAACTATAAATTTTGAACAATTTGTATAAAATACTTAAATTATTAATTTAAATATCATATTACATGGTCAACTTAAATATAAATTTTAATTTAACTTAAACAACCCAAAAAATATTTTATAATAAATTAAAAGTGATAAATTGTAATGTCTTTCTAATAATGATTATAATTTGGTTAATAAGATTAAATAAATATCAAACCTAATGTGTAACCATAAATAAACTAAATTTCAATATTAAAATAATATATTTAGTTCTACTTATAAAGTTATGACTTTAACTTTTAACATATTATACTTAATTTATTAAATTTAATATGTTATTGTATGTAAACCATTATCAGTTTAAAACTATAATTTTTGAACAGTTTGGACAAAATATTTAAATTGTTAATTTAAATATAACGTTACAGTGTCAACTTAAATATAAATTTCAGTCCACTTAAAAAACCCAATAAATATTTTGTGAATAGTTAAAAGTGATAAATTGTAGTGTTAAATGCAAAAACTAAATTGTAATCTCAATTTAACTAAAATATTTCCTAAAGATATTTTTATAATCGTTAAAAGTTTTCAAAGAAGTAGTTTAAAATAACTTATAATAACAATAATTAAAAATAACTCTATATAAATGATTATATTGTTACCTTTAAAATCAAAAAACAATGTTTGATGTTTTAAATAATTATAATGATAGAAATTAAAACGTTAAACAAATAAATTTTAAAGAATTAATTAACAATAACAACAACTATAAATAACATTAAACCATATATTATATTAAATTTTATTCATGAGTAAGTCGCAGGTAGAAGTCATTCAAACGATTGAGATTATGCAATTATAATAGATGTATATATTATCATATAATTCAAAATAGTCAATATATTAAATCAATTTAGTATACAACTTATTATATCAAATTTAACAACAATGTTATTGTTATATTTAAAAAAAAAACATATATTTGTAAGGATTTCAACTGTATAGGTCTTTCTGCGTAATGTGCGGGCATTCGCCTAGTATACTTCTAAAAGAGACATTTTTTCTTTAACCACATTCATTTGAAACCCCCAACTTTTGAACTTCTTTTTAATTAATACATTAAATCCAATATTATTGTAATTTCAATATTAATTCTTTATTCTCAATATAATATACTTAGTTTGTTAATCTAAATATGATATTAAATTTAAAACATATTTTTTATAATATATTCAAAGCCTATTTTTTTTTAATAGTTAAAAGTTTAAATGGAAAATCTAAATCAAAATGTCAAATTAATAAAAAAAAATTAGTTAAAAATTACTTTTTATAATAATGATATTTTTCTCAAAATAGATAGTCTAAAATAAATTAAAAATATTAAAAGTTTAAATAAAATATTAAATATAAAACATGTATCAAAAAATAGTTTTAAAATTCATTAAAAATAAAATATGTCTATCTGAGTTTATTTTTATTTTCACGGGTAGCGGTTATAAAGATGATGCAATTTTAAATAGAATAATATGAGATCTATTATTTGATACTCATAAATCCATTACAAAAGTAATTTCGTACACTCATTTTTTATAATGTTTATCATTTATTTAAAATACTTAGAATATTTTTATAATAAATTAGTTTAAGAATTATTAATTTAAACATACTAACAAGTATATATTTATTTTAATAACATATATTTATCAATATTTTAATTATAATTGCGCAACGCGCGAAATATCGTCTAGTATCACATATAACTAAACGCATATGAATGCTAGCATTCTAATCACTCGTCACAACTAGATTCCCTCAATTAAGAGGTCTTTCTCTAGTTGCCCTCCATAGACCACCTTCCTCAAAGAGGCTTTGTGTGGTCGACCATCCTTACATGGCCACCCAAACTAAATACATAACTTATGATAACCTTATGTTCACTGGTCATAACTAGATTCCCTCAGTTAAAAGGCTTTTCTCTAGTTACCCTGGATAGACTACCTTCCTCAAAGAGGCTTCGCGTGGTCGACCATCCGTACATGGCCACCCAGAATGAACAACTGGATTCCCTTTCTGCGATGCTTTTCTCAATTTTTCTAATCCATAACAACTTCCCTTACTTAAGAGGCTTTTCGTGGTTTCACATAACATAATCACATAGTCCATATAATAAGTAAGTTTATGAGAACTCACCTGAAACAGTAGGACACAAGACAAAACTACTAAAGTGGCTAAGATGGATTGCCTAACTCCCTTAACACCTACATCCCAACAATAACCTCTACTTAGATCATAAATCAAGTATTAATTTATAATACTTAATAATACACCATAATATATATATATATATATATATATATATATATATATATATACCTTCATTAACTATTAGATTTTTAATAAGTAGTTTGTTATTACGTAAATTTATATAATTAAGAAAAGCTTCCATATTTCTAATTCGATTAATTAGACAACTTAAATATTTGTAAATATAGCTTCTTTCTCACAATTCATTAAACCGACATTTGACAAGTCATTTAAAATATTATTCTTAACTAAACTCTTGAACACTTTCTTATTCCTTTTTATTTGTGATAGTGTCATATTTGTACATATAATTATACATTATTTTAATACATATGCGCATTATTTTGGTAAAACACAAAGATATTTGGTACTTATAATGTTTAAATTCTATTTTGTAGCCAAAAAGGATATTCTCAAGGAAAAAGGACTGAAATTGAAGAAATGTGGATACTTTGAGGATTGGAGTTTAGATTAAGAGGAGAAGAAATAAGAAAATCGAGCGTATTGAAGTTCCCACGGCGTGGACATCTGCATTCCATGACGTGACATTTGGAATCTTCTCAATCCTTGCATATAGACCTTTCTTACGACATGACCATATAGTGGTCATGAAGTGACCACGTTTAAAATCCAGAATCTTCTCTGGACATGCATGGAAGTCTTGGCGCATACGGGATAAACATATATCCCATGACGTGGCATCTACTTCCCATGCCGCGATGACCATTTTTTGGCAAGCATATATTTCAAACTTTTAGTCAAAATCATGAGACTTGGAGAAGAGAGTTGCGATTGAAATGTAACACCCCGTTTCCAAGTCAAACCCTAAAATTTGAAGAAGTGTTTTAAGTATTATTTTATTCCGATATATGGATATATTTAAATAAAGAGTTTAGTGAAAAAGTGTGTAATTGGCATTATATTTTGTTTTGGAGGACCAAAGAGTGCTTTCGGGGTTCGTAGTGGAAAGAATGTTTGAACATATGGCTAAAGGATAACCAATGGGACTCGTTTTGTAGTTTGTGGACTTATATTGAAAATATTTTGTAGAGGAGGGGCTATTTTGATGTTGACAGTTCGGGAATCTTTCATCCAGCAGCTAGAGTTTTGTCCGCGGGACTTCAGCAGTGCGAGGTGAGTTACCTTCCAGTAGAGGTGGGTTTAACGCACCAATGTCGGCCCACCAGTAGGTGATTATGTTTGAGATGATTGTTTTTGTGATAATTGTCTGGTTTGCCACTATCTGATATGCTTTATGTTCTATGATGCTATGATATATGTGTTAGTAGTAGTAGGGGTGAAATAGTCATCGGATACCAGTTGAAAGATACTGAAGGGGTAGACAGTACCCATGCATGCCTAGCATTATGTTCATGATATGTTATTATGTGGTAGTGGTAGGGGTGAAATAGTCCCCGGGACAGTTTGAGATAAACCGGAGGGTAGGTCGGGTACCTAGATATGCCTGACAGGGGTAGGTCGGACACCCCGGTATGTCTGACAGGGGTAGGTTGGGCACCCTGGTATGCCAAACAGGGGTAGGTTGAGCACCACGATATGCTCAGCAGGGTAGGTCGGGCACCCATATATGTCTGATAGGGGTAGGTCGGGCACCCCGGTATGCCTGACAGTATGTTATTGTATGGTGTGTGGTATGATGGGGGAACTCACTAAGCTTCGTGCTTACGGTTTACAGTTTTGATTTCAGGTACTTCATTTTCAAAAGAAAGGAGCTGGCATGATTCTCAGCGCATCACACTATGATTTTCCGCACATGAGATCTTTAGGATTATACTCTGATATTGTTTTATGATAACATGTTTTGATCATTGACACTTGGGTTTTGACATGGGATGTTATTATGGATGTTTTATTACTGCTGGTTTTATGAATTATTAAACATAAAAATGAAGTTTTTGGTCTTGAATTTTGGGATGTTACAAGTTGGTATCAGAGCCTTAGTTTGAGGGATTCAGGCACACTCTCGGGTGTCTCTAGACTCAAACTGAGGACTTGGTATGAAAATTTTCAAAAGAAACTCATTTTTATAACAAGAATTTTGAAAAGAATTTGAAAAGAGAAAAGAACAAGGTGTGTGATGGATGCAATCAACCGAGCTCAAGTAAGTTTTCCCCAAGATACGCATATATGTTATGTTATGATATGATATGGTTATGAGAACTGCATGCTAGATTAGGGCTAAGGATCTAGGAAGGATGCCTTGTATGCCTATTGTATGAGCTTGTAGACCTGCATGCTAGTACTGATCAGCCCGTGATAGGATGACATGTTTAGGTTATGCCTGATTGTATGAGCCTTTGAATTACATGCTAGTACAAATTCCTGATTAAAGGATAGAATGGTATGAATAGTGATATGCTGGTTAGATTTTCCCCATTGTCTGAATGCTGCTTGCTTTGTGCTCTATGGGGCTCTTGGTGATGTGAATTGACTACTAAGTGGATATGCAAAGTCACATGGGGCACAGGTTGAATATTCTCATAGTGAAGGACTTGGCCCTATTGCACAGCTCTTGTCCGAGTCCAACCGTTCTAGGATTGAGTCTTTTACTCAAAGGATTATCTGACTTCTATTGCATATGATTATATCCATGAGGTAGTTAGTTGACATTAGTAGGAGTCTTTCTGCGGCTGAGGGATAGTTGAGGTCGAGAACCTAGGAAAGCCTAGGAAATGATTTAGTGGATTTGGTTGCGCTGTTAGCGAGCATTCAGGGTATCAGTTTGAGAGGGTGACTTGGAGGATTCGGGATGATTCTAGAGGAAATTATGGATAGGTGTGGAAGGTAGTATTGGGCCCGTACTACTGAAAGCACATGATCCATACTCGAATCGAGGAGAGTCTTGGAGAATCCAGGAAGCCTGTGGGATAAGGATTCTTGGGTATATTCGGATCCCTTGCAGGTCAGTTCGGTATGGTGTTGAGCACTCAAGAAGGGGATCCAGATTATTGTTCCGGCTCAGGAGCAGGGCATGGGCCAGTCGATGCGCGATCGTAGAAGTTCATCTCATCGGAGATTACTCGCGGAGTTTTGGGAATGGACCTCGGTGGTCTTTCGTTCATCCAAGGAAGGGATTTTGGAGCCTTCGATAGTCGTCTCGGGTCCTATCGGGCCGAAAATAGTCGCGGGGCAGTTAGGGGATCACCCAGAGCCCAAAGCCTATGGATCCTTAGCATCCTTCAGGAAGGAGGATCCTATTGTTAGTTCTTGTCATCGGGGTCGGAAGGGAGTTCTGCACCATGATCTCAGGAGGGTCGAAGTATCTCTGGAGAAGGTGATTAGGATTCCTCCAGATGTTACGGGTATGTCATCTTCTACTGCTACTAGGTGGATGTCGGGAATCTGTTGTTGGGTTTTAGTATAATACAACATCCTATGGTGCACATACAACCCTAAATACCTTGGATCTATGTTTTCACTAATTATACATGCAAATGGTTTCCAAGGTATTGAACCTATAGCTAACATGCAATTGTCATACAAACTACATAAAATACTAGATAGAGTAACATACCTTTTGTGTGGCTGGAAGTCTTGATGTATTTGGCCTTAAGAACTTAGCCCCAATAGTGTGGAAGCCTCAAATGAAGTCACAACACATCAAGGACAAAGGTAGGACTTGAGAGAGAATCTCCATGCACTCTAAAACCTTCATGAACTCCAAGAACATGCACACACACTAGTGGTGGCGGTTTTTAGGTCATAACATATGTATTTATATGTGTTGAATTCTAAGATTCATGGGTATAACCCAAACCTATATCCATGGTTCATGTGGCCCAACTCTTTATGTATCCATACATAAACTTGGTCCAACATGGATCATAAGCCCAACACATATAAATATAACTAATTACCATAATTAGTCCCCATAGTTTTAATTAGTCTCTTTTGATCACTAAATTAATTCCAAATTAATTCTTGATCAATACTAATTAAAACATATGATTTCATATTAATATATTAGAACTTATAATATATTAATAAATCATATATAACCTCTTCTCTCAAAAGTCCATCCTAACAAATTGTCCTGATGATATGCAACCCAAATGGACCATGCTACTCTCAGGTCGAATACATACCAATAATAGTTATGGGCTTAGACACCTAATCCAACAGTCTCCCACTTGGATAAGTCTAAAACTATTATTGCGTATGACTCCAAAACCCGACTAGCAATCGTAGCTCTTAAAGCCACTGTCGAACTCTGAACAAATCAATGACGCGTCCATTAGATAAGGGATCATATATTCCTCCATTCTAGATATCATATGGACTGAGACATGGATTATAATCATTCTCTCTGTCCATTTGTTGTTTCCCGATTTCCGATTTATGACGACTGACTAATTGAACAAATCAAATCAGTCCAGGCCCGACGGAGCACTTACGTTTGTCATCACTAAATCATCGAGGGGCCCACAGATATCGCTTTTATCCCTCCAAGGGTAAAAGGAATGGATAAACTTCGACTCATATGCTTGTTCTACTACTTAATCATACACAAAGGCATGTTTTATAACATTGAGTTACCAATTCGTTTTCGTACAATCAATGTATAACCAACTCATAGTTAACAACTCATATCTCTAGGTTTGAAGAATATAAGATATTATCGTCTCACGATCACTCGAGATAAAATCCATGAAGTGATACAAGTGAGTGTGGGTTTAATCCAATACTCGAATCTCATTCCAGGAGCACTCATGAATGTTGCAGCAACTTTTGCTATGTCCAACACCTTAGACATCTACAAACCCAATTCATGACAGTCTTGCCTTAATACCTACTTCCAATGTATTATCGACTGTGGATGGTTTGAATAACTTAGTCATTCGGGAAGAATAACCTAGCTATTCTGGAAGTCAAAACATGCAAAGTGAAACACAAGAATAATACTAATCACTCTATGGTCCCAAGCACCTTTGAGAGTAAATAAAACACCTTTTATTTAAACACCATATTGATTACTCATTATTCATTGTATAATGTTTCAAATAATCAACTTTATACTTGAATCAAAACAATAGTCATGCCATGCTCCAAGCATGCACACTATGTTTGTTTATGATCCTTACTTTGTGAAATAGACCAATTGAACATGATTCCAATGATGCTCATTTCACAATCCCAAATCCTTATTGTAAATGTAAGAATTCCAAATTCCTGCCACTTACCGAAATCTGTTAGATTCTAAACTTATATGCATTGATCCTCTTGTAATGACTATGCACAAAGTCACAAAGACTTGCCAACAGTCATTACAGAGTATTCCAATGGAGAGCAATTCCATGGAAACGAAGTCTCAAAGTACATTGCTTTGAACATCCTTCTTGCATTAAGTTTTCTAATCTTACACAGATTTGAAGAACAACTTCCACCTATGGAAACCTTTCCAGATTCCCATTTTGACTATCAATTCTGAACAAGAGTTGCCTCTTTTCAGAATATGTTAATATGGTCCTACCAAAATTAACAATATACTTCCAACTGTCCATGAGCAACCAATCTTTGGTAAACCTTAGATTGTCCTCGACAATTGCTTAATCATCTTAGTCATATCCAATTCTAGACTTTTCCATTCTTAATGCCCTGAGCATTTGGAAAATCTAGAAAGGATGAATATCATAGCACATGCAATCGATCCTATATCCAAAGCATATGGGACACGATTCATGATGTCTCACATAAAGACATGATACTAGACCAATCTTTTTGCTATAATATTTCTATTTCTATTTGCCATGTTCTCATAATTCAAATTATGAAAAGGGATGCCGTAATCATAATCGAATTTTAGAACGCAAATAATGTAATCATGACTAAATTCGATCAAAATCTCACAATCTAAGCTATTTAGAATTTGAAATGAAGTATAATTTCCTCTCCCTTAATTATAGCAAAACAACCTTTTCAACCCCTGCAACTTCACGAATTGAAACTTTTGTTTTCTATAATTAACATTGCTAACTTGCAACACTTATCATAATTATCATGCTCCCACTAACATGATGATTATTAGCATAACACTCATGCTCCCACTAGCTTTGACATGTATCCAAAAATCAGTTGGACTTCTAGAAATCAATACTTTATTGACTTTCTTACCAAAGTTCAGACTTCTGATACAAGATGCTTTGATAAAACTTTATCAAAATCATACACCTTTCCTTAGATAGCACACATGTGTGTCTAAACAATTTCAGAACTATGAAAAGGGATGTCGTAATCATAGTCTCAATTTTTTAGACCTTTGCCATTTCTCACAAGTCCATGTTAGTGTGTCGGTTAACCACACACGCTCCACTAACGACTTTGAGAATGCAAATATCACAATTGCTATCTACTTAAAATCTACTTAGTGAAAGCATTTCCTCACCATCATTTTCATGAATCGGAGAGAAACCTTATGACACTTAGATTTTATGGTATATGTGTTCCTATCCATGTGAATTTGTCAAACCATAATCACAAGACAAGGTTAGTGACAAATCCAAACTCATATGGACCGAACTTGTGCAATCTTAACTTCTTGCCACTTGGCAGCACAAGAGCCTACCATGTCTTCCAAGTTGTTATGCAACCAATGCAAAACCAACTTTAACTGTAATGGGCACAGAAATAGAAATATGTCAACATGATAGGTTATAAACCTCAAGTTGTGTGCTAGTGATAAACTACAGGTTTTATTCTTGATTAGATCTTGAAACTCTTTCAAGATCTTTTAGACTCCCACTGTCCTCTTGACATATAAGACTCTCTTGCCAAGAACCATTCCTTGACAAACAAATATTCAAGGGATAGTGCGGATTCTTATCAAGACAAACACTTCACACAATTGGCCTTAGTTGGTCTTTGTTTTATCCAAAACATCACAACTTACTAATTTCAAATGTACAAGAGTAGGACACCTTTTACTCTTACATTTGACTAGTGTTAATAAACCTTCTTTAAGATGTGTCACTCAAGTTACAATCTTGGAGTATGACTCTAAGACTTGTTTAGGAACGAAGTATGACTCGTCTTCTTGATTTAACCATTTCAACAATTCATGATTCCTCTCCTTAGCCATAGGAATGCACTAAGATGTCCTTAGAGGACCAATTGTGATATGGTTTCTTAATCATTAAGATGATCACAAAACATGATACTAAAGTACTCTCCCATCGTTTTAGATTGAGAAACTTTTATCTTTCTGCCTAATTTGATTATTCGTTCTGCCATACATTGAAACTTTTGCAATGTTTCAGAATTATACTTAAACTTGTAAGTATAACCATATTTACTAAACCTTAGTAAATCATGACGAATAGTCTTATCGATCTTTATGGTGGACTTGACCAGTGCACAAGAATGTGTACTCGATCCCTTAGTCCTTCACTTGACTCACATATACATGTAAACAAGGAATTAGTCTTAATTTTCCAAAGATGAAAATTCCCATTCATCATACAACTTGCATGATTCCAAGTTTCTACCCAACTGAAACTTGGGTGATGAGAATCTTTCCTCATTTGGTAAATTATGACACTACCACAGTCAAAAGAATCAAATCCATTTTCCAATATTGCTATCAATAGAACATATAAACAACAATTTCTCACAAATGCCACTGTAAGGATATATTAAAATAAATAAAATCAAAAACTTTTCTTTTATTTTAAAACTTTGCGGAAAAACTTATCCTTACAATGCAAATGCATGTGAAAAAACTATGTTGTTATGTATTCCTAAGGAATCTATCACAACTCTTATAGTAACAGCTCAAAATTTTGATCACCGAACCATGCGACCGAAATCCATCTTTGCGATCAGAATCATCATATTCTTCCTTTAAGCTTCCTCTTCACTTTGATTCTTAAAACATCAAAATGTGATCTAGTCCCATCATGTAATAAGAATCTCCAAATAGGAACTTAATAGAGTTAGATAAGGTTGACCCGACCCGACATGGTCCATTTGGGTTGCATGGCATCATGCATTTGGATAGACTATAATGAGAGAAATAACACTTAAGGTTGGTTAATATATTATAAGTTCTAATATATTAATAAGGTTATTTAATTAGTATTGATCAAGAATTAATTTGGAATTAATTAAGTGATCAAAAGGAGACTAATTAAATATATGGGTTGATTGTGTAAATCATTCATTCTTATATATGTGGGCTTGTGATCCAAGATTCCTTATGTTGGACTAAGTCCATGGGGTGACCCATGGATACTCCATGGAGGTTAAAATCCATGGAGCATAAGGAATGGGTAAAGTTATGAGTTACATGGTGTAACCCTAATAGCCACCATATAAAAGAATCTCATGGCTCAAGAAATCGTGCACTAATGTGTGAGTGTGAGGGCTAGACGATTTCAAGGAGTGTTCAAGTTTCTCTCAAGTTATTCCAAGTGTATTTGGTGTTGTGTGAACCATTTGACGTGTCACACTTGGGGCACTAGGCACTCAAGCTTCATGAAGACATTCTACATCAAAGAGGTATGTATTCTATCTTGTTATATTTATTATTTTGTATGCTAGATTAGGATAATACCTTGGATGTTCATAATTGTATGTATAATAGAGAAAACATAGATCCAAGGTATTTAGGGTTGCATGTACACTTAGGAGTGTTAGAATGCTCATAACCCAACAGTGGTATCAGAGCCTAGGCTTGTTTTCTTGTTATACTTGCAAAAGTAGCTGAAAAATCGAGTTGGATGCATATATTCGATTGTTTTGGTTGGAATTGGACTAGGAACATTACCCTAAGATGTTTTTGGACTTATAAACTTGTTTTTGATGTGGTAATGTTCATGCTAATCCAATTTCTAAGATAATTGTCATAATTTCAAGATTTGTATTAGTTTGTATGTTCATGCTAATTTCTTGAAGATTGATGATTTGAATTATCTTGTTCTTATGAGGTTCTTAGATTAATAGAAAAGTTGTGTGAAATAGTTGTTTTCAATCCATTTTAATCTAAGAGTTGATTCCAAAGTGTGTTTTTGTAACTTGTCCTCAAGTTATATGAAAAGTCACATTTAAGAATCATAAAACTCATAAAAGTTGGCAAAGGTTACAAAATGAAGAGTCTAGTTCTAATTAAATGGTTTTATGACTCCATAACTTGTCCTCAAGTTATGGAGGTTCAAGAGTCTCTTCATTAAATTAAAAAAAAGTGTAACCTTAATTAGTTCCATAAGTTACAATAAAAAAAAGTTATTTTTTTTATTAATTAGTTTAAAGTCTTCCATAACTTGTCCTTAAGTTATGGAACTTGAAGAGTTTTTTTTTTTTTTTTAATTAAAACTACTTTAAACTCATAAGTTATGGAATTAATTAGTTTTGAATAGTTTCAAAACTTGCCCTCAAGTTTTGGAATTTGAAAAGTTTTCACTTATGAATACTTTAATTCCCAGTTAGCCCTTAGAATTTTAAAAGTTAAAATTCAACCCTTATACTTTATAATATTATAAGTTAATAATATTTATATATATGTATAAGAGTAAAGTCAGTCTTACCGTTAGTAGGCCTCATTCACGAAGCCGGTCTATAAGGGGGGTATAAGGTTACTGCCTATAAAATGGCAGTTTAACGGGTGTCCACTCTCACCCACCGCTTCCTTGGCTGGTGGAGGGTCGTTAGCCGAACGGGTAGGACAAGGACTATAATTCTCCTTTCATTAAAAGTATTAATGATAAATACTAAGTAACTAAACTCTTATTAATACCCAATCTTAGTTACTTAGGAAAATGTGAATTTGGTGCTAACCCATGAAATTACACTTTGCACTTTGCTTAAGTCGTTAGTGGAGCGTGTGTGGTTAACCGGCACACTAACCTGGACTTAACAAGGTAGGCAAAGGGTAACTTAATATTTATCATAGTATCGGTGGAGCGTGTGTGGTTAACAGGCACACTGATTAAGGGGTAAATATTAAGGGTACCAAGTATATTTGCATGGTTATTCACACCTTGTTTTGTGATCCTCGGCATCCCAGTCACAAAACCTGAAGGGCACACTCGAGATTGAAACATGCCTTTGAACAGTTCAATGAATCTCAAAGATCTAGGACTTTCAAATCCAATTAAAACCTAATAAATTATTTCGTTTTTCATGGTGAAAATTGGTGAATCGTCATTCACCTACCTTCAAATATTTTATAGCTTGGATTACGGCATCCCTCTTCTAAGTTATAAAATAGTTTGTTGGGTCCTAGCCTTAATATTTCATATTGGGTGTCATATTAAGGACTTTAAATCAACTATCTTGAATATCTCCCAAAAAGATGTCTGGTCTAGACATTTATGATCTTCCCAAATCTCTTGAAACAAGCTTTCCTAAATGAAGATGATGTCCCATGGATATCATACTTCTTTCACCTCCTCCAATTATTCTCCCTAACCCACAAGTTCCTAAAAAGTTTAAGGTCACTCAAGCCCTATTGGCAAGGCAAGGTATAGGTGTGATCACATCTTGGAGATGTAGTCACATATTGACAAGCCGGGAGAGTTGGGTGTCAAAGTCTTGAGAAAGTTGGTGGCTCAACTACTTTCTAAGTCACATAGTGAGTTCTTTTGGGAATCCTATGAAACAGACTAAGACAAGACCCTTAATGATCTTATCTATTTGCTAAGATCAACTTCCTAAAACGCTATGGACAGTGACAATGGTGACACTGGAAATCCAGAAAAAGCATTCTCTTCCCAATGGAAAGGGATTGGCCATAGTCAACCTGGTTGACCAAATGGTAAAGAGAAAGGCTAAGTCTGAGATAGTCTCATTACCAAAGGGTCCATATGTTTATTTTGCCAAAGGAAGGGGCGTTGATTGCAAAGCTGCCAAGTTTACCTAAGGATGTTAAAGTCAATAAGTCTGACTCTACTTCAGGTAGAGCCCATTATCTAACTCTGTTAACTTTCTATTCTAAGATCCTCATTACATGATGTGACTGGGTCACATGTTGATGTTTTAAGAATCAAAGAATAGAGAGAAAGCTTAAAGGAAGTATATGCTGATTCTGATTGCGTAGGTGGATTTCGATCGCATCAGAATTTTGAAGCTGTTACTTAGGAGTTATGATATATTGCTTAGGAATAGATAACAACAAGTTTTTCCGTATGCATTTGCACTATAAGGATAAGTTTTTTCCGCAAAGTTTTGAAATAAAATAAAAGGTTTTAATTTTATATTTATTTTAAATATCCTTACAAGTGGCATTTGTGAAAAATGGTTGTTTATATGATTCCATTGATAGCAATATTTGAAAAAAAATAGACTTGATTCTTTCGTTTGTGGTAGTGTCATAATTTACCAAATAAGGAAAGATTCTCATTCCCAAGGCTTCAGTTGGATAGAAACTTGGAATCATGCAAGTTGAATAGTATGATGAATGAGAACTTTCAAGCATTGGAAAATTAAGACTTGTTCACAAGGATGTGTGAGTCAAGTTAAGGACTAAAGGATCGAGTACACATTCTTGTGCACTGGTCAAGTCCACCACAAAGCTCATTAAGACTATTCGTCATGATTTACTAAATTTTAGTAAATATGGTTATACTTACAAGTTTAAGTATAATTCTGAAACATTGGAAAAGTCTCAATGTATGGCAGAACGAATGGGAAGAATCAAATTAGGCAGACAGATAAAAGTTTCTCAAATCTGAAAAGATGGGATAGTACTTTAGTATCATGTTTTGTGATCATCTTAATGATTAAAGAACCACATCACAATTGGTCTTCTAAGGACATCTTAGTGCATTCTTATGACTAAGAAGAGGAGTCATGAATTGTTGAAATGGTTAAATCAAGAAGATGAGTCATACTTCGTTTCAAAACAAGTCTTAGAGTCATACTACAAGACTATAAGTTGAGTGACATATCTTAAAGAAAGGTTTATAACACTTGTCAAATGTAAGAGTAAAAGTGTCCTACTCTTGTACATTTGAAGTTGGTAAGTTGTGATGTTTTGGATTAAACAAAGACCAACTAAGGCCAATTGTGTGCAGTGTTTGTCTTGATAAAGAATCCGCACTATCTCTTGAATATTTGGCAAGATAGTCTTATATGTCAAGAGGACAGTGGGAGTCTTAAAGATCCTAAAAAGAATTTCAAGAACTAATCAAGAATAAAACCTGAGGTTCTTCACTAGCACACGACTTGAGGTTTATAACCTATCGTGTTGAAATTTGTGTGCCTATTTAAGTTGGCTTTGCATAGGAGTTCTGAGAGTTCTCAATTGGTTGCACAACTACTTGGAAGCAATGGTAGGCACCTGAGCTGCCAAATGGCAAGAATTTAAGATTGCACAAGTTTAATCAATATGAGTTTGGATTTGTCACTAACCTTGTCTTGTGATTATGGTTTTGACAAATTCACATGGATAAGAACACATACACTATTAAATCTAAGTGTCATAAGGTTTCTCTCCGATTCATGAAAATGATGGTGAGGAAACACTTTCACTAAGTAGATTTTAGCTAGATAGCAATTGTGATATTTGCATTCTCAAAGTCGTTAGTGGAGCGTGTGTGGTTTACCGGCACACTAACATGGACTTGTGAGAAGTGGCAAAGGTCTAAACAATTGAGACTATGATTACGGCATCCCTTTTCATAGTTCTAAAATTGTTTAGACACACATGTGAGCTATCTAAGAGAGGTGTATGATTTTGATAAAGTTTTATCAAAACAATCTAGTATCAGAAATCTGAACTTTGGTAAGAAAGTCAGCTGATTTCTGATTACATATCAAAGCTAGTGGGAGCATAAGTGTTATGCTAATAATCATCATGTTAGTGGAAGCATGATAATTATGACAAAGGTTGCAAGTTAGCAATGTTAATTATAGAAAACAAAAGTTTCAATTCGTGAGGTTGCAGGGGTTGAAAAAGTTGTTTTGCTATAATTAAGGGAGAGGAAATTATACTTCATTTCAATTCTAAAAGCTTAGATTGAGATTTTAATCGTATTTAATCAAGGATATATATATGAATTTCATGTTGGAATGGCTCAACATAAGGAAATTCTATATATGGGTCCATTATGTGCGTTCTAAAATTCGATTATGATTACGGCATCCCTTTTCATAATCTGAATTTTGAGAACTTGGCAAATTGAAATGGAAATATTATAGCAAAAGACTGGTTTAGTCTTTATGTGAGACATCATGAATCGTGTCCCATATGCTTCGGATATAGGATCGATTACATGTGCTATATTCATCCTTTCTAAAATTTTCCAAATGCCTGGGGCATTATGAAGGGAAAAGGTCTAAAATTGGATATGACTAAAATGATTAAGCAATTGTCGAGGACAATCTAAGGTTTACCAAAGATTGGTTGCTCAAGGACAATTGGAAGTATAATGTTAATTCTGGAAGGACCATATTGACATAATCTGTAAGGAGGCAACTCTTGTTCAGAAGTGATAGTCAAAATGGAATATGGAAATGTTTCAAAGTTAGAAATTATTCAATCTGTGTAAGATTAGGAAACTTAATGAAAGAAGGATGTTTCCAAGGAGCTGATCTCCTTTGGAATGCTCTGTAATGATTGTTGTCAAGTCTTTCTGACTTCGTGCATAATCATTAAGAGGATCAATGCATATAAGTTTAGAATCTAACAGATTTCAGTAAATGGCATGAATTTGGAATTCTTGCATTTGCAGTAAGGATTTGGGACTGTGAAAAGAGGATCATTGGAGTGATGTTCAATTGATCTATTTTACAAAGTAAAGATCATAGACAAACATAGTATGCATACTTGGTGTATGGCATGACTAGTGTTTAGAAAACATAGTGTACATGCTTGGAGCATGGGACAACTATTGTTTTAAATTCAAGTATAAAGTTGATAAAACCGAAACAATGAATAATGAGTAATCAGTATGGTGATAAATAAAAGTGTTTATTTATATTCATAGGGTTTGATACCATATTTGATTCATTTATTCTTGTGTTTCACTTTGCATGTTTTGACTTCCAGAATAACTAAGTCGCTCTTCCTGCATGATTAAGTTATTCAAACCATCCATAGTCGGTCATATGTTGGAAGTAGATATGAATCAAGACTGTCATGGGTTGGTTTGTAGAGGTCCAAGTTGGTGGACAAAGTGGTGCTACAACACTCATGAGTGCTCATAAGTTCTGAGTATTGGATTCAACCCGCGCTCATTTGAATCACTTCATGGATTTTATCACGAGTGATCATGAGACGATAATATCTTATATTCTTCAAACCTAGAGATATGAGTTGTTACTATGATTTGGTTGTACATTGATTGCACGAAAACGCATTGGTAACTCGATGTTATAAAACGTGCCTTTGTGTATGATTCAACAAGTAATAGAACAAGCCATATGAGTCGAAGTTTATCCATTCCTTTTACCTTCGGGATAAAAGCGATATCTGTGGGCCCCTCGATGATTTAAAGATGATACATGTGAGTGCTTGGCCAAGCCAGGACTGATTTGATTTGTTCAATCAGTCAGTCATCATGAATCGGAAATCGGGAAACAACAAATGGACAGAGAGAATGATTGATAATCCATGTCTCAGTCCATATGATATCTAGAATGGAGGAATATATGATCCCTTATCTAATGGACAAGTCATTGACAAAGGTCAGAGTTCATCGACAAGGTCAGAGTTCGACAGAAGCTTTTGAGAGCTACGATTGCTGATCGGTTCCTGAAGTCATACGCAATAATAGTTTTAGACTTATCCAAGTAGGAGACTGTTGGATTAATGTCTAAGTCCATAACTATAATTGGTAAGACTTGACCCGACCCGGCATGGTCCATTTGGGTTGCATGACATCATGCATTTGGATAGACTATAATGAGAGAAATAACACTTAAGGTTGGTTAATATATTATAAGTTTATATTAATAAGGTTATTTAATTAGTATTGATCAAGAATTAATTTGGAATTAATTAAGTGATCAAAAGGAGACTAATTAAATATATGGGTTGATTGTGTAAATTATTCATTCTTATATATGTGGGCTTGTGATCCAAGATTCCTTATGTTGGACTAAGTCCATGGGGTGACCCATGGATACTCCATGGAGGTTAAAATCCATGGAGCATAAGGAATGGGTAAAGTTATGAGTTACATGGTGTAACCCTAATAGCCACCATATAAAAGAATCCCATGGCTCAAGAAATCGTGCACTAATGTGTGAGTGTGAGGGCTAGACGATTTCAAGGAGTGTTCAAGTTTCACTCAAGTTATTCCAAGTGTATTTGGTGTTGTGTGAACCATTTGAGGTGTCACACTTGGGGCACTAGGCACTCAAGCTTCATGAAGACATTCTACATCAAAGAGGTATGTATTCTATCTTGTTATATTTATTATTTTGTATGCTAGATTAGGATAATACCTTGGATGTTCATAATTGTATGTATAATAGAGAAAACATAGATCCAAGGTATTTAGGGTTGCATGTACACTTAGGAGTGTTAGAATGCTCATAACCCAACACATTGAACTTTTCAATGGCATGTTTCAATCTCGATTGTGCCCTCTCAAATTTTGTGACTGGGATGTCGAGGATCACAAAACAAGGTGTGAATAACCATGCAAATTCACTTGGTACCCTTAATATTATCACCTAATCGATGTGCCGGTTAACCACACACGCTTCACCGATCTATGATAAACATTAAGCTACCCTTCTCCACTCTTACTAGTCCATGTTAGTGTGCCGGTTAACCACACACGCTCCACTAACGACTTGGTAAGGTACAAAGTGTAAATTTCATGGGTTAGCACCAAATTCACATTTTCCTAAGTAACTAAGATTGGGAATTTATAAGTGTTTAGTTACTTAGTATTTATCATTAATACTTTTAATGAAGAGAGAATTATAGTCCTGTCAAACCCGTTCGGCTAACGACCCTCCACCAGTCAAGGAAGCGGTGGGTGAGAGTGGACACCCATTAAACTGCCATTTTATAAGCAGTAACCTTATACCCCCCCTTATAGACCGGCTTCGTGAATGAGGCCTACTAACGATAAGACTGACTTTGTTCTTATACATATATATATATATATATATATATATATATAACTATTAACTATTAATATTATAATAGTATAAGGGTTGAATTTTAACTTTTAAAACTCTAAGGGCTTAACTTGGACTTAAAGTATTCATGGGGGGAAACTTTACAAATTCCAAAACTTGAGGGCAAGTTTTGAAACTATTCAAAACTATTCAATTCCATAACTTATGCGTTTAAAGTAGTTTTAATTCAAAAAACTCTTCAAGTTCCATAACTTGAGGACAAGTTATGGAAGACTTTAAACTATTAAAAGAATATGACTTTTCTTTATTCATAACCTATGGAAATATTTATGAGTTTTATGAATCTTAAATGTGACTTTTCATATAACTTGAAGACAAGTTACAAAAACACATTTTAGAACCAACTCTTAGATTAATTTGGATTGAAAACAGCAGTTTCACATAACTTTTCTATTAATCTAAGCAACTCATAAGAACAAGATGATTCAATCAAACTTTTTCATGTAATTAGCCTAACCATTAAACTAATACAAACATGAATCTATTGACAATTATCTTTGAAATTGGATTAGCATGAACATTACCACATCAAAAATAGGTTTATAAGTTGAAAAACAGCTTAGGGTAATGTTCCTAGTCCAATTCCAGCCAAAACAGTCGAATATATGTTGTCTGGGGGTCCAACTCGTCGAGTGCATGAACCAACTCGGCAAGTTGGATGAGTTTAGCCTTGGACTCGTCGAGTCCCTTCATGGACTCGGCGAGTCTGCCGAGCAGACAACAACACACTTCGATTTTTCAGCCAATTTTGCAAGTATAACATGAAAACAAGCCTTGGCTCTGATACCACTGTTGGGTTTTAGTATAATACAACATCCTATGGTGCACATACAACCCTAAATACCTTGGATCTATGTTTTCACTAATTATACATGCAAATGGTTTCCAAGGTATTGAACCTATAGCTAGCATGCAATTGTCATACAAACTACATGAAATACTAGATAGAGTAACATACCTTTTGTGTAGCTGGAAGTCTTGATGTATTTGGCCTTAAGAACTTAGCCCCAATAGTGTGGAAGCCTCAAATGAAGTCACAACACATCAAGGACAAAGGTAGGACTTGATAGAGAATCTCCATGCACCCTAAAACCTTCATGAACTCCAAGAACATGCACACACACTAGTGGTGGCGGTTTTTAGGTCATAACATATGTATTTATATGTGTTGAATTCTAAGAGTCATGGGTATAACCCAAACCCATATCCATGGGTCTTATGATCCATGGTTCATGTGGCCCAACTCTTTATGTATCCATACATAAACTTGGTCCAACATGGATCATAAGCCCAACACATATAAATATAACTAATTACCATAATTAGTCCCCATAGTTTTAATTAGTCTCTTTTGATCACTAAATTAAGTCCAAATTAATTCTTGATCAATACTAATTAAAACATATGATTTCATATTAATATATTAGAACTTATAATATATTAATAAATCATATATAACCTCTTCTCTCAAAAGTCCATCCTAACAAATTGTCCTGATGATATGCAACCCAAATGGACCATGCTACTCTTGGGTCGAATACATACCAATAATAGTTATGGGCTTAGACATCTAATCCAACATCTGTATCGCTTTGGAATTGTGAGTGAGTTTGGATAAGTTGGATCTCAGGTCGGTTCTTTGCTATTTTTCTGGGTTATCAATGAGTGTTATATGCCATTCTGAATGCCGAAAAGTCCTTGATGAACCTATATAGGGACGTATCTTGCGGAGTGGGTTCCGCGTGTACCGTTATCATTCTGGATATTTGTCGAGATCTATGCATGAGTATTATTTACAGGATATTAGGTTATGGTTAGAGCAATAGTTCTCCAGTGAAGTCAGAGTTCAATGGTTCTATCATTTGTTCGGGTATGGTTGACAATTGCCTATGGAAGAACTTTGGAGTTCAAGGCACTACCGTTGCTAGGAAAGGACTGGTAGCATGAAGATGTTAGTGTCAGTTGTGGGTGTTAGATGCATAAGTGGTTGGTCATTGGATGTTCAAGAGAATTGTATTGTCGCATGGGCTGTGTTCGGTTAGAGTTCAGTGGTGCTGCGAGATTGGAAGTGGGAACGAGGATTCGTCAATCAGAGTGAAGATTAAGGCCTCCAGTTGTCAGCATGGGAGGTGGATTGAGGTGTCAGACTGGACCAGATTTCACGAGTACTCTTCAAGATTTCAGAGGATGGGCGATCTTAGGGTTTAATCGGTGATTGATCGCTAGAATTGGTAAGCACATGTTGTCATCAATGGATTATTAGAAAGCAAGAAGGATTGGGAATCCTTCAATTCTCACGTGCCGTGAAGACTTAGTTGAATCTAAGTGGGGGAGAATCGATCAGGTATTCAGGAGCAGAAATAGGTGTGAAATTAGGATGAGTTTTCGCATCTCCTTCAGGGAGGAAGGCGATCGAGTGGCCGTCTAGGTTGAGGATTGGGCGAGTTTGGAGTTCGGAATACGTTTCAACATTTGGTTCACGTTTTTCCTTGTCATCGAATAACAGGTTCGGGAACCAGGTTAGAGATCCAGTTAGGACTCAAGTTCAGATGCGTGTTAGGTCGAGTGCGTGTTCGACCCAGGATGGTATAGTTGGATTGGTGGTAGGACCAAGGTTGGCAGATAGTGCTAGAGTGTTGTAAGTCTGCGGGTGTAGCCGTAGCATTCACAAGGTTGACAGATAGTGCTAGAGTGTTGTAAGTCTGTGGATGTAGCCGTAGCATTCACGAGGTTGGCAGATAGTGCTAGAGTGTTGTAAGTCTACGGGTGTAGCCGTAGCATTCACCAGGTTAACGGATAGTGCTAGAGTGTTGTAAGTCTGCGGGTGTAGCCGTAGCATTCACGAGGTTGGCAGATAGTGCTAGAGTGTTGTAAGCTCGCGGGCGTAGCCGTAGCATTCACGAGGTTAGCAGATAGTGCTAGAGTGTTGTAAGACTGCGGGTGTAGCCGTAGAATTCACTAGGTTGGTAGATAACATGAGAGCGTTGTTAGATCGCAGAAGGAACAGTAGTACCCACCAGTTCGGGTGCAGCAGTGAGGATATGGAAATCCACGGATTGGGTTACGGAATTACCCAGATGGGTCGATCTGGTTGAGCCAACGATACGACCGTAGGAACGCCACTACAGTTTTGGGATAAGGGAAGCAATGGACCGTATAAGGTCGTTTGTGGTGCAGGGCTACCTTTTAGTTATGTAGCAATCACTTTTAGCCTTGGAAATTGGTGACGTCGGGACTCGACGTATGGACCCGATCAGTTAGATCAGAAGGTCGTTAAAGCCACAGTGGCAAGATAACTAGTGGCAAATATTGACATACAAGGATTTTGTTCAAAAGTTGTGTGGAGCGACTGCGTGGGAGTCTTTTGGCTCCGCAAACGGGCTGGAACCCGATATTTCAGATGGCTGGTGAACGAATTGAGACCAGGGAGGTCTCGATAGATTTTGGAAAGCAGCCATGTGGCAGCATGTTGTTTCGGGCAGTTTCAGTGTTTTGGCAGTACTAGTATTTGTGTTTTAGAATTTCAGGTATGGATGGGTAACAGATTGTGTGGGTTATGCTAAGTCACTCACAGTGGGATTATCTAAGCCTTGGCCAAGTATAAGTGATCTGCAAGGATAACTAGGTATGTGACTCTGTTTTCCAGTGGGAACCTCGAGTATCAGAAGTTGAGTAGTCAGTTGAGAGACAAGTGGTGTAACATCCAGATTCTCAGGTATATTATCTAATTAATTTACATTCATAATTTCAGAGCAACTCGACGAGTTGGATGCCCCAACTCGCCGATGTAACGACGTAAATTTCCAAAACAATTTTTCATTTTTTAAATCGTACTTTTAATCATAAAACAATATCAAAACATAATGTATCCAATGTCATCATCACAAAACAAATCCCAGAATCTTAACATAATCTCTATGAGTGTGTACTGATCATGCCGACGCCTTGCCGCGATCCTCACTGGTACCTGAAACACATAACACACAACACGGTAAGCATAAATGCTTAGTGAGTTCCCCAAAATACCACATACAACACATACGCCACTCGAGGCTACAGTACGACCCTCTGGTCGATGTGTCTCAGCGGGACCCTCCAGTCCCGTAGCTCGTTGGACCCTCTGGTCCGGTCATAGCTCGTTGGACCCTTCGGTCCGGTCTGTATCATTGGACCCTTCGGTCCGGTCTATATCGTTGGACCCTTCGGTCCGGTCTATATCGTTGGACCCTTCGGTCTGGTCTATATCGTTGGGCCCTTCGGCCCGGTCTGTTCAATACATAGCATACATATAACACAATGCACATATTCTCATATATACACATAGCATACAAGACCCTCCAGTGTACACATAAATACCACTCTAGGTAATGTATAGTGAGAAGACTCACCTCGGGTATCTCGGATGATCTCTCACACGAATATACTGATCTAGCCCCCGCCTAATCACATACACAATATCCTCAAATAAATAATGGCTCTCAAAGGCTAGATTAAATCCCCTTCTACAATCCCTCAGAAGGGTAAAAGACCATTTTACCCCTCCTTGATCCAAAAGTCCAAATGTTGACCAAAACCCTAAAAGTCAACGAAAGTCAACGGTCAAACTTTGACTCGACTCGTCGAGTGCACATGGGCGACTTGGCGAGTCCATGCGTGTCCTTTTCGCCCCTGGTCCTCACTCGACTCGCTGAGTCAACCCTACACTCAACGGGTTATCACAGGTCGCGAATCGCGGGGCAACCCGACTCGACTCGTCGAGTCCCTTATGGACTCGGCGAGTTCCTCCCATGAAAACGCTCAAATGATCTTTTGAGGTCAGATCTGCTTCACCAACCAGTAGATCTATCCTTCTAACACTCGAAAGTCACGTAAAGGTTCAAACTTTACGTTCATGCAATGCTTATAAGACCAAAAATGGAGAAATAACCTTTAAAATGGGGTTCTACTATCAAGGCTCACATGAAACCTCATAAAGCTGGAAGCTTGGGACCTTTTGGACCTCTCAAGGTCCAGATCTATCATCTATACCCAAAGGAACCTCATATGCTTCACAATCTAACTCAAAATTGTGCAAAGGAAACCCTAGATTCAAGGAATCTATCAAATACACGAAATGGGAAGGAACTTGTACCTCAAAACGTGAATCTCAGTGTGAACAACACAGGTCCAAGCTCCACAATCGATCTAGCTTGGATTTTCCCACTCCTTGCAAGATCACACCAAAGGATGAAGAATTAGCCTCCAAATTGCTCTCTAAGCTCTCTTTGCTCTCTAGGGTTTTCACAGGGGAGTAGTGGCCGCAAATGACGGCCATAAGGGCCTTTAAATAGGGCTCAGACCCTGAGATTTAGGGTTTCACTTTACAGCGCGGACTCGCCGAGTCCACTCATCGACTCGTCGAGTCCGGTCATTAATCCAGACAAGAACTCGCGATCCTACTCGGCGAGTCTGAGCGTCTACTCGCCGAGTCCCTCCATAAAACTCAAGATAAATAATTACAATAAGATACCTGGGTATCCGGATGGTACAATTCTCCCCCACTTGAATTAGATTTCGCCCTCGAAATCGCTTCTCAACAACATAAAGATCTAATCCAATAATCGAACAGCACCATCGAAAGGATCTCATACCACACATCTATCTTTCTCTCTGGGCACCTGAATCCAAACAGGAACTCCTCCCTGGAAAAGGACAGACTCACTGCCTACACTACCCCTCCTGACTCTCAAGAATCTGGAAACTCTAGTATCTCGATACACAGCCAGACCGCTCACTTCAGGTGTCACCTCGTTATTCGCTCCTCGAATAATAAACCCCGATAGCTCACTGCACCTCTGATTCTCTGGTGGGGACCGATAAAAACAAGTCCATGCCCAAAACTGGCTACCGATCACTCGTACCAGACATGATAAACAACCCAGATCATATACCAAGGAATGAGAGGATCACATCACACCAGGGACTCATCCACTGTACTGCAATCAAACCCATCTGAACAACGAATCCTCAACACCCTGACCTCAAACACAGATAATGATCATGCTTGTTCTGAAGCGTCCTCCGACATCTAACAAACATAAACCTCAGCTTCCCTCTCAAAACTGAGCACCGGGTCCTCACCCGACCCAGCAGCTGAACCTCTAAAGGTTACCCATTGCATGTCCCAAAACGTCTCGTCTACTTCCTTTCCACAACAACTATCTCGGCCCAGTCTGACACACACCAGTCACGGAGTTCGCTGTTCCTCAAGCGAATACAGAATTTGACTCACTCTCGATCTTTGTCGTCCACTACTCATTAGTTCCATGCGTTTTGCGGTTTTCTCATACCAACGAATTGACCTACTCCGGTCCAATACACCATATGGAACAATACCCCCTTCTAAATGAAATGCGTCTCTGAATCTGGAATCTCATTATGTCTACTCGATACACCACTAGGATCGAACTCAACTCGAGAGTCTGATCCGGTACAGAATTGGAACCACTCGTCCCAACAAACCACTCAACTCATGACTCATGACCCGCAACTCATGCGTTCTTCACTTATCCACTTCCCTTTGGTTGCGACAACCATTACTCAATTCAGAATATAACAACTCCCGACAAATATGGAGACCCCAGTCTCACCCCTGGTTCGACCACCAGGCTCCCACAAAATCAAATATTAGGGCTACCCAAGCCCAAAACTCTTCTGCGTCACGCTCTGATCAGAGAGCACTTCGTCATAACATTCTCTTGCTGACTAGCGGGTACCACGGCTACCCGCAATATCACAACGACCTCTCACTGAACAGTGAGTACTACGGCTCCCCGCTGCATCACCACAACCCTTCACTGAATAGTGAGTACTACGGCTCCCCGCAGCATCACCGCAACCTCTAACTGAATAGTGAGTACTACGGCTCCCCGCAGCATCACCGCAACCTCTCATAGAATAGTGAGTACTACGGCTCCCCGCAGTATCACAACACCCTCTCGCTGACTGGCAAATACTACGGCTTCCCGCACTCTCACTAACTCATGGATGCTACAGCTCTCTGTAGTCTTACCGTTCTTTCTCTTACCACCCCACGATCTCATCCTCAAGTCGACGCCATCCTGCGTTCACTCACTCATGTTCCGCGGCCCAACGTAGATAGGTACACACACCCATCCCGGCTAAGCATCACTACTTCGGACGACCACCGTCGTGACAAAACTCGTTTTTCTCGCTGCAATTCACATTCTCAGATAATCCCGTTTGGTGTCAATTAGCTGAAGGGCCCCCACCGGAACCATAGACACTTATACACCACTTGTCATCTCATAACTCAAGTCTCGAAATAATCCGAAACTTAGAACATTAAACTCGGATACCTCGAAATACTCCATTTCCCAAACTGAAACACGGAGAAATCGCCAACGGCTCAGAACACGAAAATGACCCTCCGAAACTCTTTCCTCTATTGCTCAAAAGCAAGCGATATTACGCATGCCGTCCCGGAAATTGGCTGCACGATCATCTCTTACCCTTTCCAAAGGGCATAGAATAGTCCATTCATCGAACCAAAATTTCCCAACTACCGAAGTATCCCTACGAACCAACCACCTCGAAAAATTCTTATCTGCCACAAGGCCTCTGGCCAACGGCCACCTGCCGTGCACACACTCACCCTTTCTTGAACGCGGACAACATGCATTAACTCCCTCTGCAACTCACCTCGACCACCAATAACCCTGGTCTCGAGAATCCGCACCGCATGTCTCTATATCCAGTTCTCTAACCACTCTTGAACAAACCTCTGATCTCCTCAAAAGTACCCGGTTCTCCCCCACTCAGGGTTCGAACCATCACCAATTGGTTCACCAACAATCTATCCCACAGACTGTTTTTACTAGTAAAATCGCACCTACTCTTGGAAGGTGATACACAATGCTCGATGATCTCCCCGATGGAGATCAAACAACTCCAAATACCCCGAATCTCAGATGAAATCCTCAGAAACTTCTCATCATGACTGCCTCTAGTCATTCAGAATCTCGCACCATCCCACTACCGGACATCTCAACTGTCCAATAGTAACCCTGACTCTCTGTCTGAAAATAATGAACTAACATACTCCTTGACGTCCCATCACGTGAATTATCATAAGAGCAGAGACCTCATTTCCACACTTGATACCCATCATAGACACTAAGAGCCACCGCTCCAATATACTCCTCTTGACCGTCCGTTGCTGCAGCTAACACATGCCCTACTATGCTCAAATAGGGTGTATCCTGGTCCTTGACCGTCTCAGTTCCCGCTAACAACCTGCTCATGCTATATCCTTACCTTGCGGCAGACATACTGCCCCAGATACTCCGATGAAAGATCGTAATCAAAGCCAACCTACAGGGCTCACCCCCAACCTCGGAAACCGAACATCTCAATACCTCTCCCGTTTCCCACTGGAATAGAAATAGCACCGCTCAGGTCACAGAAAATGACATCTCCACTATCGGCCGGTCGCTCAGCCCAGACCGTATTCTCCCATAATGCACCATCCCTGCTCATCCCTGAGTCTTGCGACTCCAACTAGCATCTCACCAACCATTCCTCGGAGCTAACTCGATTTCCCTTTCAAGGGATGCTCCACTAAAATTCGTTCATCATGGCCCTCTGGCCCCATACTCTTTCACATCTGATCTCAGACTGACCAATCACAACAGAATAATTGGCAGAGCCAATAACACTAACCGCCACGGGTCATGGTACTCGAACCATGTGGCCACCTCTCGATCTGCTATGAATCATGGTACCCGAACCATGTTTTCTCTTCTCAATTTGCTACCAATCATGGTACTCGAACCATGTCCTCTTTTCTCAATCCGTTACTAATCATGGTACTCGAACCATGTCCTCTCTTCTCAGTCTGCTATGAATCATGGTATTCGAACCACGGCATCACCTCTCGATCTTCTACAAATCATGGTACTCGAACCATGAAATCACCTCTCGATCTGCTACAAATCATGGTATTCGAACCATGAAATCACCTCTCTATCTGCTACAAATCATGGTACTCGAACCATGAAATCACCTCTCGATCTGCTACTTAAAATCTCCGGAATGTTCCCTGTATCGAGTATGGGTCCACTGCTTTCAGTAGTACGGGCCCATACTACCTGCCACATCTACCCATACTTTCTGCACGGACCATCCCCGAGTTCCTAAGTAGCTGCTCAACCTTCTCGATCACCAATCCTGTCACGTGTGTTCGCTCCTCTGCGAAATGCTCTACTCTTGTCAGCGTACTCATCTGACTAGGGTCACCCTTTTCCTAGGTTCTCACACTTCTCCGCCATCAGCTACTGAAGAACTCCTTATGATGCCAGCCATCTACCTCCTGCATATCGTCATATTCACTTAGTAGGTGACTCCCATCATCAAGAGTTCCACAAAGCATGAAGCAAGCAGCATTCGGGCATTGAATAATTTCTACCAACATGTAAAACCACTCTAGGTTATTACCCACTTACTCTCCTCATACTCAAAGGATATCACCGAACTCAAGAAACTTTACCCCACGCGGGCATCTGACTACTCTCTCAGTAGACTCCTCAAATGCTCATCTAGGTATCTCTCCTAGATTACTCTTCTACTCAGATCCCTCTCTAAAAGGATTCCTGCTGGATACTCATACTCAGCGCATACTCGAAGGCACATCACATATAACAGCAACTCCTAGGCTAAGGCATCACAAATCAGGCCACTCTAGTCCTAAAATATGAATACCTAGCCTATCTCTGGCATGCATAGCATATCACATAATATCTCATAACACATAATGTAAGGGTATTTTGGGAAATCACCGTTCGGGCGCTGGCTGATCGTACACACCGTTCCGTTCTGATTTTCTCAAAAATCTTTTACTCTTTTTAGAAAAATTGTTTCTTTTATGAAAATTCCCTCAAATCCTGAGTTTGAGTTCAGATACCCCCGAAGGTGCATCTGAATCCCTCAAACCAAGGCTCTGATACCAACTTGTAACGACGTAAATTTCCAAAACAATTTTTCATTTTTAAATCGTACTTTTAATCATAAAACAATATCAAAACATAATGTATCCAATGTCATCATCACAAAACAAATCCCAGAATCTCAACATAATCTCTATGAGTGTGTACTGATCATGCCGACGCCTTCCCGCGATCCTCACTGGTACCTGAAACACATAACACACAACACGGTAAGCATAAATGCTTAGTGAGTTCCCCAAAATACCACATACAACACATACGCCACTCGAGGCGACAGTACGACCCTCCGGTCGATGTGTCTCAGCGGGACCCTCCAGTCCCGTAGCTCGTTGGACCCTCTGGTCCGGTCATAGCTCGTTGGACCCTTCGGTCCGGTCTGTATCGTTGGACCCTTCGGTCCGGTCTGTATCGTTGGACCCTTCGGTCCGGTCTATATCGTTGGGCCCTCCGGACCGGTCTGTTCAACACATAGCATACATATAACACAATGCACATATTCTCATATATACACATAGCATACAAGACCCTCCGGTCTACACATAAATACCACTCTAGGTAATGTATAGTGAGAAGACTCACCTCGGGTATCTCGGATGATCTCTCACACGAATATACTGATCTAGCCCCCGCCTAATCACATACACAATATCCTCAAATAAATAATGGCTCTCAAAGGCTAGATTAAATCCCCTTCTAAGATCCCTCAAAAGGGTAAAAGACCATTTTAGCCCTCCTTGATCCAAAAGTCCAAATGTTTACCAAAACCCTAAAAGTCAACGAAAGTCAACGGTCAAACTTTGACCCGACTCGGCGAGTCCATGCGTGTCTTTTTCGCCCCTGGTCCTCACTCGACTCGCTGAGTCAACCCTACACTCAACGGGCTATCACAGGTCGCGAATCGCGGGGCAACCCGACTCGACTCGTCGAGTCCCTTATGGACTCGGCGAGTTCCTCCCATGAAAACGCTCAAATGATCTTTTGAGGTCAGATCTGCTTCACCAACCAGTAGATCTATCCTTCTAACACTCGAAAGTCACGTAAAGGTTCAAACTTTACGTTCATGCAATGCTTATAAGACCAAAAATGGAGAAATAACCTTTAAAATGGGGTTCTACTCTCAAGGCTCACATGAAACCTCATAAAGCTGGAAGCTTGGGACCTTTTGGACCTCTCAAGGTCCAGATCTATCATCTATACCCAAATGAACCTCATATGCTTCACAATCTAACTCAAAATTGTGCAAAGGAAACCCTAGATTCAAGGAATCTATCAAATACACGAAATGGGAAGGAACTTGTACCTCAAAACGTGAATCTCAGTGTGAACAACACAGGTCCAAGCTCCACAATCGATCTAGCTTGGATTTTCCCACTCCTTCTTGCAAGATCATACCAAAGGATGAAGAATTAGCCTCCAAATTGCTCTCTAAGCTCTCTTTGCTCTCTAGGGTTTTCACAGGGGAGTAGTGGCCGCAAATGACGGCCATAAGGGCCTTTAAATAGGGCTCAGGCCCTGAGATTTAGGGTTTCACTTTACAGCGCAGACTCGCCGAGTCCACTCATCGATTCGTCGAGTCCGGTCATTAATCCAGACAAGAACTCGCGATCCTACTCGGCGAGTCTGAGCGTCTACTCGCCGAGTCCCTCCATAAAACTCAAGATAAATAATTACAATAAGATACCTGGGAATCCGAATGTTACAGCCGAGTAGGGGGGTTAATGGCCGCATGACTTTTTGAGTCTACTCGACGAGTTGGAGGACCCCAACTCGACGAGTAGGTGCTGAGTGAGAAAATCCTAATTTTCAGGGTTTATGTCCTATTTAAAGGACCTTAAGTCTCCATTTCCGCCTCCCTTATCACCCTAACACTCTGTGAGAAACCCTAATCGAGCTATAACCTTGTGTGAGAGAAAGAGAGGCTAATATTGTGTGTTTTAGTGCACTTTTGGAAGGAGGTTGGAGAGCAACAAGGTTTGCAACAAGGAGTGACTTTTGGATCCGGTGTTCTTCAGTGTTAGCTTCTGTTTGAAGGTAAAAAGTGTAACGACCCAAATTATCTACATTAGTGAAGTTAGTTTTCCGTTACTACAATTAAGCTTTATGTGTGTTTACGAAGAGAGATTGAATGTGCTTAATATATGATAAATAAAAGAAATTAGATTAATTAGGGTATAAAGGATTTAATCGGGATTCAAATTGTTTATAGGATTTAATTATTAATTAAATTGTAATAATGTTATTTAATTAATTTTAGAATTTATTCAAGATAATAAAATTTAGTGCATAAAAGTTGAAGGGTTGAACGACCGCTTGTTTGAGTTGTTTCATTACAGCGCAATTGGGAGAGAGAACAGAGTTACAGAGAGATAAATCGTGTGCTAGTCCGTGCTCCGGCAAGGGCTTAGCGGTTTCGGGCGAGTGGCTAACTCCAACAAGTTGATCCTGTTTTCGGCGGTTCACTCCTGCAAATCGGTCACCTTCTTGTGTTCTGCTACATCTCCGACGAGAAGGAAACGAGAGGGAGATTTGAGTCAGTCGCGATCTTGGAGACGCACCGAAGCAGAAACAGAGAGAAAAACCTGGTATGGTTTGGTTTTCTTCCTTACATGTTAGTGCCTTCCTCTGGATGCTACAGGAAAAAAAGGCGAACTCTAGATATATTTGATATTTTGGATATTTAGATGAATGTTTCACACTTGAATAAATTAATATCAATGAGTTTTAGTACAATCGTACATCTAGACCATGCTAGGAGTTGCCTTTTGGTGTAAAATCAGAGAGGTGATAAAGACCTCATGTGTACTACACCAACCTTCCTAGAAAAAAACCTATACGTTGTGATATTTTGTCAATACAATTGCTAATCTACAAATATATTATAATTTTCAAAATCTAGTTAGAGAGATGACGCTTATGGAAGTTGGTTTAACTAATTAAATATATGCTCAATCGCTCTTGCCGATCACAGCTCATTAAGGCACATGTCATGGCTGCATAATCATTTTAATTATGCCATGATTTTCGGAGTATCCTATTATTTGTCACCTTAATGTCACTAGGTGTTTGTAATATAAATATAAGCTTTAATATAGATCTATTATGATAAAGCTAAAATATTAACTAAGGGAATGTTATAATAATAAATTTATGTTTAATAAAGTGTTAGTCTGATTAAACATAATTATAATTATGTTGAGGTGCATGTGAAAAGATGTTAGTTTTAAAGTGGTAAACAATAATCTAAAACACACTGTTATGTATATAACACACATTGTTATGTATATAACATCTGTTATTTTAGGTCCATTATGATGTTTAGATTACTAATATGTAATCTTTAGTTGTTAGAACCTAAACTAAATGTTAAACTTATATTTGTTTAGGTATTTTTTTTGAAAAGTTATGAAGATTACGAGTTAAAGTAAAAGGGTAATTCATTCGACGAATATTAAGGTGAGTCAATAGACTTTTCATAAACCTTGTACATAGTCGAAAACTACTTTCCGAAAACGGTTTGATTAGCCAAATTAGAATATTATTAATTGTTGATTATGCCTATATGTGCAGTAGGAGATATGTCATTGTTTTGCCTTCTATGACGTTTGCATGCTTAGTAAATTTGGTTGATATGCTTATCTTGGTACTTGATACGATTAATTGCAACTATGATATGCTATATGAAATGTTTGATATTTGACTATGACCTTGTTGAGTATCTTCTTGGTATAAATGTTATGAATCTTTATTATGATAATACAAATATTACATGCTTGTACTTGATTTACGATCGATTATGTGGGGTTATGCATAGAGGTCAAGGGTAGAACCTAGCACTTAGCATGAAACCCTATCCGGATACATTCGAGCCTGGTTGGTTGAAAAATACCTTCTAGGAGAAGAGCTTAAGCCATTTACAAGTTGCTCGGTCTTTCTAGATGCCCGTGCGACACATGGTACGTATACACTTCGGTGCTTGCGGACTGGAGTGATGTTAGCCATTCGAACGAGGCTTGTAAAAACATCAAGTGGGTGTTGGGAGGTGTCGGATGAATGTCACCGCTTGTACCAACACCAGAACGACACCGCGATGTACTTGTACATTGCATAGTCAGAGTAGTGAAAGTGGAGTCTTGGGGTCGGTGTGACGGGTGGGAGTCGCGAACCACCTAAAACATTTGGCTGGCCAGACACACAAGTAGAGAACGAGTTTTTATTTTGGGGTTAGGTATTACTACGAGACTACCTACGCCTATACGATTATGATACATTCCTTTGATATTATGATATACGATTACGATATGATTATGCATGAAATACATTTGATGTCACACAAACGAATGAAATGTGAATGGATGATACAAAATTGAATGATTGAATTTTATGTGAAAGATGATTGATTAATGATTGATATGTGTATTTTGTCTATATGATTATAATTTGAATGATTGACCCGTTAGGGGATGGTAAGTTTTCCCTTTGATTGTGTACAAACTCCTATTGGCTCACGAAGCATTTGCTGACACTTGTTTCTTTGCTTTGTGCCTTTATGATTGGTACAAGTAGCTTAGGAGCTTGGCTTGGTGAGATGGGGTCATTTTGGGTAGTTTATCTTTTAGAATAAAGATGCCACTTGGACACGTTATTTACCTTTTGATACTTATGCTTCCGCTAAAATAAAATACTTTTGATATTTTGGTCTTGAATTGAACGTAACGTTGTGGTTTGAAATGTTTTTGAAATAAACAAAGTTTACAGTCTTCCGCTGCATTTTCCGTTAAAAGATTTTAGAATAAATGAAAAAAAAATTGAGCAAAAATCATGACGTTACAAAAAGTCACCACTTTGATCATTTCTTTTGTTAGATCTCTTTCTAGGGAGTTTAGGGCTTTCTCCCATCCATCTTTTGGCTATTGAGTCATTTGAGAATGACATGAAGTTGAAACATCAGATCTGGACTGAATGAGGTCCTTTGAGCCCAAAGATCCAAGCTTTATCAAGCTAGTGACAAACTTTTATGCATTAAACCCCATATAGAGCTTATTATGGCATTTCGAGCCCTAGATGCCATGCATGGACGTAAAGCTTGCAGCTTTACGTGGTATTTCAGCCTTGGGAGGCTAGATCTAGAGTTTGGGACATTATTTCTGCTTAGAATCGTTTGAATGAGAATTGGTCTAGAGGGACTCGACGAGTGCATGAGCCAACTCGACGAGTCAACTAGGATTTCCCAATACTTTAGAGAAAGCGAATGAACTCGATGAGTCGCATAGATGCACTCGACGAGTTTAGTCGACATGGATTGTTGACTTGAGCGTTGACTTTCGTTGACTTCCGTTGACTTTTAGGGTTTAGTCAACTGTGGACCTTGGAGACCATAGAGGGGTAAAATGGTTTTTTCACCCTTTTTGAGATTTAGTGGAGGAATTAGCTTAGCATCTCGGAGTGGTTATTACAAATTGCTTATAAGAGATAATTATATTATGTAGGCGAAGTCTAGACTATTCGTGGGGTACTAGATCTACTTGCTTACTTCCGAGGTGAGTCTTCTCACTATAATTACTTGAACGGTAATATCGTGTGACCATAGGGTCTTCTTTGAGTTATCGAATGGAGGGTCCTATGTGCTTATATTGAGTTATGTGATATTATGCATTTTGTCTGTGTGCTATATGCTATATTATTTTGTGCTTTACTGAGTTAGGACCGGAGGCTCCAAACCGAGTTGTGAGACCGGAGGGTATTCACTGAGATATAGGACTGGAGGGTCCAACCCGAGATGTGAGACCGGAGGGTCCTCACTGAGACACATGACCGGAGGGTCTACACCGAGCCGTGAGACCGGAGGGTCCTCACCGAGACACATGAGACCAGAGGGTCCATACCGAGTTATAGCCATGAGAGGCTTATTATTTGTGTATGTGGTATTTTGGGGAACTCACTAAGCTTTGTGCTTACCCTGTTCTGTGTTTTGTGTTTCAGGTACTTCTCAGGATCGCGGGAAGACGCCAGCTTGATTGTACACATCTGTTCGAGACTATTTTTGAGGATTCTAGGATACTATCAGTTATTTTGTGGATTTGTGTTTGACATTTGAGACAATTGTGGTTTTTGAGAAAAGTGACATGAGTTTTTATGTGTTTTAAAAATGAAAATTTTGGTTGAAATTTTAGAGTGTTACAAGTGGACTGGATTTAACGATAATGATTCGGTATGGGCGGTCTGGCAGGGAGTCAGACCATCTCGAGACTACCGATCTTAGACGAAGTAGACGTGATAATGTTGCAAGGAATTCGTTCATCTTCAAGTTTTAGAACCCTGCGATGGTTGGTTATGGTTACCTTGGGAAGGCTACGGTGTGTATGGGGTTGTGGCCATGTTACTTGAGTGGTTTGGCGTGTAAGGGAGGGTAAGGAATGATTTCGAGGACAAAATCTAATTTAAGTGGGGGAGAGTTGTAACACCCCGTTTCCAAGTCAAACCCTAAAATATGAAGATGTGTTTTAAGTATTATTTTATTCCGATATATGGATATATTTACATAAAGAGTTTAGTGAAAAAGTGTGTAATTGGCATCATATTTTGTTTTGGAGGACTAAAGAGTGCTTTCGGGGTTCGTAGTGGAAAGAATGTTTGAACATCTGGCTAAAGGATAATCAATCGGGCTCGTTTTGTAGTTTGTGGACTTATATTGAAAATATTTTGTAGAGGAGGGGCTATTTGGGTAAATTGAAGTTAATTTGAAAGAAAAAGAGAAGGAAGGGTTGGATATGTCATAATTGAGATCTTGGTGGTTAAAAGGGTAATTTCTGGACCGGCTTTGCAAAGAATTTTGAAAGTGGAGGGCTGTTTGGTATATATTGGACCTAATTTGAAATGAATTGGGAATGCTGAGGGCTAAAAGGGTAAATTAGGGACTCATGTTGAAAGGAATGGATAGGGAGGGGCTGGAAAGGTAAATATGGGGGAAATGGTATATGATCAGGGTTTATAGCCGTCAACCCCGTAACCCTAAACCTAGAATCGTCCAACAACCGCCACCCTTATACCTCCCTCCTTCCAGCTGCCACCACCAGCCTTATGTCTCCCACCTCCGGCACTGCCACCCCTCTCCGTTGTTAAGGTCACAAACATTGTTGTCGGTGAAGACGCACTTTGCTACTGTTTCATTGCCGCCAACGTCGAAGCTGAGAACCACCAAGACGAGGACCGACGACGGACGTCGTGGTTGCTGCTGTGAGCGACCCCTGCTGCCATGCTGATCGCTGCACCGAACCGCCGAAACCTATCCGCTTCCACAACCATTGAAGACGAAGGCCGCCGATGGAAGCTGTGGCAGCGAGCGATCGAAAGAAGCAAGCGTATGGTTGTCGTTGTCGCTGCTCTCGGTGACGTATTGTGTCGCTTTTCCTCCCCCGTTCTCTTGTTGCCACTTTTTCGTCCTGCCGCCGCCGCCGTATGGCTCGTTCCAGCTATTCCGGTCAACATCCACCACCCCGAGGGTGGTTGCAGTGGGCATTCCAGCTTCTGGGCCACATGTATGTGTATTTTCTGATGTTATTGATTCGTTGTGTGGTCGTTTGTTGGCCAGAAACTGTGAAGATAACCACCATGGCCGCCAGCCACGGTGGTTGTGTGTGTGTGAAATGGTTTTGTGCACGTTTATTTCAGTTGAAGTGATGTTTGGATGTTGCTTGGCCGGATTTCATGAGAAAAGCCACCACCACCACCGTGAGATGGTGGCTGCCACCTCCAACCACCGTCTGCCGCCACAAAGGTGGTTGGGTGTGTGTGTCTGTGTTATTTGTGTGTGTGCGTTTATTTGGATATCGCGTTGTAACATTGTATTTCGATCGGAATAATTAAGGAAAATACGTCACTTCCATGATGGACTCCCCTGAAAAACATCGGCGCGCGTGTAAACGAGGTGCTCTACCAACTGAGTTATAGCCCTTAGTGCTTGTAATATATATTTTATTATGTCGATAATTTTTTGTCAAGATGAGTATTCTCAAGATGACTATTCCATGATCCAAGATCATATTGATCGAACAGGTACTGACTATTTATACCAGAACAAATGGTTATCTTGATTCATTAGAAATTGGACTGGAGCAGCTTTATGATAATGAAACCAACCAGCAAAAAGCATTAACGCCGCAAAGACCAATCATTCCTAAACTAAATTAGTAGTCCTTCTAAAGTCAACTTCTTCCCCATACTACGAGTGAAAGGGAAAATGTAAAGACTACCATTAAAGCAGCCCAAGCGAGACCTATGCTATCTCTTCTCTATAAAGGACCGGAAAGATATAATTGACAACTCGAAGTTGTAGATTATCACTTTTTTGCAAGAGATCCGGCGGGAAAAGTCTTCCTAAATTTATACCATCCGTTTTTTATATGGGACTACAGGTTGAACCAAAACAAAATACTTTTTTTCATACCTAGAAAGTTTCATTCGTTGGATATAGAGCCAATTTTTCAATTTTTTGTATTCTTTGGAATTTGGTTTTCCCGCCAAAACCCGTGCTAAAAAATATGGTCCACAGTTTATCATTTCGAATCTGTAAAATCAGAAATTCGATCAAATCACACACTGCAGTATACTAGGTCTTCTAATTCGTTAAGAGGTTTAACCACCGTGAGGTGGTGGTCGCCGTCATGAGCCGCCATTGACCACCACTACCCGAGGTGGTAGTGGGTGGTGCCCAACTTAATTAATAATTAATTAACCTAAAAACTTAACAAATGGGCTAATTGGATCGTGATTGGGTTGGAAACCCTAATTAGGGTTTAGAAAACCCTAATTTTTGATTATTGGTTTGGACTTATCGGGACCCACGTTTTGGGCCATTGGAATTGAATTGTGAATTACACCCGATCACACCATATGATTTATCTAGTAGAGTGATGGACTTAATGGATTAAGTACTTAATGGGTTAAGTGAGAAACACTTAACCCTAATCGTCATTTTATGTGAAAACCCTAATTTTGCTTGGGCCTTGAGTTGGGCCTTCCTATTGGGCTATTGATGGACCATCCAAGAACAAGCATATGGACTAGAATATTTGGATGGGCTTTAGGGTAAGACCCATGTGAGGATTTGGGCCTAATTTTCCGGCCATAACTGGGCCTTAAGGATCATGAGAGGTTGGACCATTGGAATGCCGAATGTTTGGACTGGAAGAAATGGTTGGGCCTTAGGGTAAGACCATGTAACGATTTGGGCCCAATTTGGAAAATTGGGCCATATGTTGGGCCTTGATTCATAGTTTGACTTTTGGGCCTTTGGATTTGGCCTTGAGTTTGAATCAAGTTAAGATGGGGGTAAAGTAGTCTTTTACCCCAAGCATGAACTTATGGATATGTGTTGGAACCGAATTATTAATTGGGTGTTATTTTGATGTTGACAGTTCGGGAATCTGTCATCCAACAGCTAGAGTTTTGTCCGCGGGACTTCAGCAGTGCGAGGTGAGTTACCTTCCAGTAGAGGTGGGTCTAAGGCACCAATGTCGGCCCACCAGTAGGTGATTATGTTTGAGATGATTGTCTTTGTGATAATTGTCTGGTTTTCCACTATCTGATATGCTTTATGTGATAGGATGCTATGATATATGTGTTAGTAGTAGTAGGGGTGAAATAGTCCCCGGATACCGGTTGAAAGATACCGAAGGGGTAGACAGTACCCATGCATGCCTAGCAGTATGTTCATGATATGTTATTATGTGGTAGTGGTAGGGGGTGAAATAGTCCCCGGGACCGGTTGAGATAAACCGGAGGGTAGGTCGGGCACCCAGATATGCCTGACAGGGGTAGGTCGGACACCCCGGTATGTCTGACAAGGGTAGGTCGGACACCCTAGTATGTCTGACAGGGGTAGGTTGGGCACTCCTGTATGCCTAACAGGTGTAGGTTGAGCACCCCAGTATGCTCAGTAGGGTAGGTCGGGCACCCAAATATGCCTGACAGGGGTAGGTTGGGCACCCCAGTATGCCTGACAGTATGTTATTGTATGGTGTGTGGTATGATGGGGGGAACTCACTAAGCTTCGTGCTTACGGTTTACATTTTGATTTCAAGTACTTCATTTTCAAAAGAAAGGAGCCGGCATGATCGCATCGCATCACACTATGATTTTCTGCACATGAGATCTTTGGGATTATACTTTGATACTGTTTTATGATAACATGTTTTGATTATTGACACTTGGGTTTTGACATGGGATGTTATTATGAATGTTTTATTACTGTTGGTTTTATGAATTATTAAACATAAAAATGAAATTTTTGGTCTTGAATTTTGGGATGTTACATGAAAAGCGACAAAATACCTTCTAGGAACCCTTGGAAGTAAAAAGAAGATTGAAGATCAAGCTTTGGAGATTTTTAAAGGAAGAACATCATTAGATCACTTGGTTTGCTAGTTTTTACTATATCTTATCTAGTTAAATTAGATTTCATATGTGTTTCTACTTTAATTATGGGCTAAAAACTTATACTTTCATTTAGTTATGATGAACCCTAATACTATGTGTTAGTCTCTATTTTCATAGATTTATTGAAGTTGGTTTAGCTTGTGTTTGGTAGATCATTACCTAGTGTGTTAAAAGTTTCAACATTTATTGTTTAACTTTCAAGTTTAGTGTAGTTAAATGATCACTTTGATTGCATGAACTTGATTACCTAGTTGTTTATGAATCTTAAATTGATAGAGTTAGTGATTGACCAAATCATAGATTAGGTAATAAAGATAGTTACTTTAACTGTGCTAGAGGGCATAACCAGATCATAACTTGTGCTTTGGTTATTTGTCTTAATCTTATATAATTAATCTTAGATTTATCATTGATAGCCCAAAAATCTTCATATAATCAATTAAGGTGGTGTTTGTTTTTTTCAGCGGCAAAATATTTGCAGTCTGCGGACCACGTCTGTAGACCTCTGAAGTAGAAGAAGTGGACCAAACGTCTACAGTCTGAAAAAAGAAGATTGTTTGTTTTTTTAACATCTGCAGACTGTTAGAATAAATTAAAATCTAATTAAACCGTTTTTTTAAAACTTAAAAGAGTTTTTCAATAATTTTATGACTTTATTATAGATAATTAACAAATGTAAATCAACTTTTATGTATTATTGTATACAAAGTGAAAATAAAATGGTACAAATTAACGTATATATTTGATAAAAACCAACAAACTTTGGTCGCAAAGATATACCTAAACATTATAATTAAGGATAAAAGAATTTAACACGTAAAATGGATGAAATAAACTTTGATTTTAAATGAAATTTTCAAAATTTTCATTTGACATTTTCAATTAAATCAATAAAAAACTGACAAATTTTTTTATCTCAAGAAATGAATGATATTGCATTAAATAATATTTTATAAAATTTGGCACAAAAAATATAAAATAATATTATGATTTTTTTTTCATATCTATATAAACGGTTTCAACGACTATTATTGTAATTAAATCTTTATTTATAAATTTGTCACAAAAGTCATGCTTGTATCGTCGAATTTTTTTTTAAGTAATGTAATTTTTTTTCCAAATTGTTTATCATAGATAAAGTTGGAATAAATCTAAGTTAAAAAAACTAAAAAAAATCAAGATATATGTGTTTTTTTAGGCTAGAAGATATCTGAAAAGGTTTGAAGACTCTGGTCCATATATGCGCCAAGAAAATGATGCACAAACCTTTTTAGGTCTGCAGTTTTCAAAAAAACATACAGGCTGCGAAGTCTAATGTATGCGCGTGGTCTGCGCAACGCAGACAGAAGAGGCCAATAAGATTTGGAGACAAAAAATAAACAACACCTAAGTGTACTACTTGTGCAAGACCATTGTCTAGTGATTTATAAATTGGCGAAAACATTAGGAGATCAGACCAAGACTTCTAATAATATTTAAGTTGGTAACCAACTGAAATTAATCTATGTATTGAAACTAACCCTAGGAAAAGGGTTGATTCGAAGCTAAACAAAAGTACATTCATTCTCTTGATTTACAATCGTCTTTAGTTGTTTGCTTATTTTAAAGAATTTTTAGTAATTAATTTAAGTTTGTTTGCTTATTTTAAAGAATTTTTAGTAATTAATTTAAGTTGATCTGAACTTGCAACATCAGATAAAACCCCATATTTTAGTTGTTTTTTCTTAGTTTAACATTTAGTAATTATTTTATTAATTAAAATACATTTCATTGTGATTGGCACCCAACTTAGTTAATATTCTATAATTTGACTAGGTACACTACCTATTTGCGTTTTAGCTAGTTAAGTTTTGTTTGATTTATAAATTAAAAACTAGTATATATAATTCGTATGCATCAATTTGGCTTGAAAATTAGGATATAGAAGGAAATCCTAATCCATTAGGTTTGATCAGTTTAAGCTCAAAGCAACCCACACACGAACTAAATTAATAATATTAAATCCATAGATTTGGCCTAATTCACACCTAAAAATAAATGGATGTTGTTTAATCTTAGTATCCCATGGATTCAAGTCCCAAAAGTCTAAAATCTAACCTAAATGGACAAGAGAGTGATATTCTCTAATGTTTCTAATGTACTAATGACAAATTATAATACAAAGTATCCCTCTGGTTACCAATTATCGAATATAAACCCTAAATAAAATTAGTAACGTAACAATTCGGTAAATCAGTTATATATTATTTGGGTATAAATAATATTTGTAAAACAAGGTAGTGGAGCTCATAAACCTTACACTACATGGCAAATTCATAACAAAGGCTACAAATATGAAATTTTGGTGAATTCGTAACCAAATACGACAAATTCCATACCCAGCGTAAAACGCCCAACTTTTAAAAGAAAGAATTAGAAATCAACCTAATTTTTGTGTCACGTATTATTATTTTTGATAATAATGATTTTATTAACAATTTGAATTTTTAAAATTTAAATTAAATATTTATACATCATTTATACCATATTTTCTTTATAAAAATACCACACTTTTTATAAAAAATGTCACTCTTTTTATAAAAATGCCAACATTTTTATAAAGAAAACAAGAGTTGACTTTTGAGTTTTATAAAACCCATAAGAGACAAGGATGTCTCCTTTTTCCCCACCAAAAATATTTACCCAACAAATAACAAGGCTATACCCAACATACAACCAAACAAACATCACCTCACCTCACCCCCACCCTCCCTACCCCTCTTCCCCGCTTAAAGTGGCTTCCACCCCTTCCCCCTCAGCTGTTCGCTACAGTTAGACCCACAAGTCTAGGGTGACAAACGTCATAATTTTCTGACGTCTGAAGAACGTCGTGCAGGCCATTAGTCATATTAGCATGGTTATAATGAACACTCACAATAAGCATTAACTAAATATTTACGTAATGATATATTTTTAAACAATCTTAAAGGGGTATCCACTCTGTGGCTACTTAGTGCATACGTCAGGGTTATATAAAAATTTATGTCCGGTAGACAGTGGAATGTGTGATTTCCGCCTTACTTCCTGTTCCTTGTTTGGTTGTGGGCTTAGGGCAGATTCACCCATTCGACTGCCTGTTCGACCTCGATTATATATAACTCGTATGTACAAAGTGATCATAGGAGGGTATCAACATCACATCTGGTTACAGTGCAAACACGTCTTTAGCTAGTTTTACTTAGGAATAAAACGACATATCATTAAACGAAGTATGGCAATTATACTTATACTTTTCGGTCTTGGAACGTTTACAACTACAATTCGCTTTTATGGAAAATATAGGATTTTACAGGAATAAACATCATTATTTTACTAGTAAACAGTTTACAATTCAACTTTCTGAAAACATTTACGATTACTTACTCTTAGGTTAGAAACCACAGTAGGAACCAATATGGGTCACATTTCTTTTATGAAATCAAAGTGTTATATTATATTATTTAAGCATAAGAAAAATATATCTTTTTGGTCTTAAGGCCTAAGACTAAATTCTGTCACACCCCAAAACCGAGAACGGCGGAATACGTTTAGGGGTGGAGGACGTCATGTACAGTATCATAACAATGCATAATAGTAAAGACAAGCAACAACGTCCATTGCATTAATATAATAATTGTAATACAAGCGTGTTCTGTACAGTTTGTTAGACACCAAAAATATAATCAAAATAACGATGAATCTTGTATGCTCCATCTTCTCAAAAGCTGCACCTGTACCTGTCTACTGATGACCTGAGAATACAAGTTATTTTGAAAGCGAGTATCAGCATAAAGCTGGTGAGTTCATAAGTATTTAGTGTCATTGCTTGTATAAAAATGTTCACAACAATGTAGTATAACAACTGATTTCGATGTTTGAAAAAATAGTATAATCCCTAGAAAACCCTATGTTTTCCAGTAAAAGTGGTCTTCTACCAAGACCCGGTTGTTTACATGTTTGATCCTTTGAAAATGTAAAAGTTTTCACAGTGAAACTATCAGTATGAAAATATAGTTTTAAACTTTGTTCATGTAAAGTACGTGGGAAAATAGTGTTTTACCCCAGCAGTATCACTGCCGGCTAATGTAATAAAAATGCAGACTCCAGGTGATATTAAATGTACAATACACCTCGGGGAGTCTGTTTTGCCTTTAATTCTTAATGTATTAATTAAAGGTCCGAATGTGAACTCGTATGTAACCATGCTGATTGACGATCGAATAACTGATGACCCTCCAGGTCACACGTAGTATGGTGACATTTTGTCACCCCTGGGCCTAGTCGGCTCGGACTGTAGCTAGCAGCCGGGATGTGGGAGTGTCTGTCCTGTATAGATCTATACACATAATGCCCGCTCTCCCTCCAGGAGACTCTGGTTACACGGTGATAGCACAGTGAAGTGTCGTATCGAGAAGTAGTATGTCACATTCTATTTTAGTATATGCTCTTGAATATCGTATAATGTACTTTCTGGTATAATGTATAGGGTGTTCTCTTGTATAGTATATAGTATTCTCTTTGTATAGTATTTAACATGTATTGACTCATGACTGTACTGACTCTGGTAGGTACCAATGTAATAGTAGTAATGAGTAGAAATCCTTAACTATACCTATTATAGTTAAATAGTAATGTTGGTTGCATACCTTTGATACACAAAGGTACTGAACTGGAGTGAAGACTTTTATATCCAACACAAGCATATATGATATATAACTAAGAATTCAACGACAGTCGGACAAATAACAAAATACCCTAAGTCCACAACCAAACAAGGAACAGGAAATAAGGTGAGCTATCAGTCCTAAGTCCTTCAAGTCTTACTTATATAAATATATTGGTGTAGATATGGTTTGGAAAATAAAGGAAGTTTAAAAGAGTTTGGAAATAGTTTTATAACAATTTAACATGAAAATGAGTTTGATAAACATTTTGAAGCAGTTTTGTTGGCAAAGCAGCTAAAAATATAGAAAATCCATTTGGTTGCAAGTTATATCACATGTGATTGATACTATAACTTGTTTGATTCAACTTGTATTCCCCCCCCCCCCATAAAAGCATTTAAAACATTTAAAAGGTTGATTAAGGGGTATGAACTCACCTGCAGTGAGTAGTTTGGATGGAAGTGTCGGGTAGGATGCTAGGTGTCAAGTGAGGACTTGAACACACACACGGATCCTATGTAACATGTAGTGATACATAAATGTATCTAATTAGTTAATTAATCACTAATTAAGTAAGTAAAGACACTCTAATGCATGAAAACACTTTGTTTCAAGTGCTAGGAGTGCTAAGGGTTGCTTCTAAGGGGTGTATGGCCTCACTATGGAGTTTACACTTCAAATGGTCACCCTATATGTGTTTACGGTTGATGGACCATTCCCCCCATGAGTTTACGGCCGTAAACTCATGGGAATGGTGCATTTGGGTGTTTCAAGGTCTCATGTTTCACAAAGAAGTGTCCTAGGGCTGAATCAAAGGCTTAGGAAGTGGTTAGGGCTCGAATTGGCACTCCCTTGGAGTTTACGGTCCTTGGACCACTCCTTGGGAGTTTACGATCGTAAACCCTAGAGTTTACGGCCGTAAACCCTTGGCCATTTCATCCTTTTCGTGTTTTGTGGTTCTTAGTTCATGCATGCAAGTTTCTAGCCTCTTGTCCAAGCATTAGAAGGTGTTAGGGGCATCAAAACACCCTTTGGGGTGTTTACGGTTTTGGGAGATCCCCAAACCGTAAACACATGTTCTTGGGGATTTTTGGTGTTCATTCCATGGATTTGCAAGCACACTAAGCAAATAACTAGTTAGGAAGAGTATACTTACTTATAGGAAGCTTGTAAGAGTGTTTAGGACCCAAGAACACTAGTGTGTGTTCTTGGTGTTTTGAAGAACACTTGAAGATCTATGTAAAAATCGAAAATCCATGGATGAAATGATGTATAAACACTAGATTAAGTGTTGTAGGAAAGAATCTAGGAAGGAAAACTTACATTTTTGGCGGATTTGGAAGAAGTGTGTGATGATACTTGAGAGAAAAAGCTTGGTGTTCTTGAGTGGGAAGTGGAAAAATGAGGACAAGTGTGTAAACTCATGCTATATGCATGAGTTCTTGGGAGAATGGTGTTTACGGCCCAAACACCTCATGTTTGGCCGTAAACACCTAGCTAAGGTGTTGGTTGTTCGGTTTGTTACACCTCACTAATAACGACACTTCCTATTATTAAATCGTTTGACGAAAAATAAAATAAAAACACCAAACGGACTTAAACCGGCCAAAAATGTACTTAAATGTTTTTGACTAATATTTGAAGTGTTTGACTGTAGAAATTATACAAATGAAAATTTTGGGTTGTCACATCATCCCCCCGTTAGAGGGAATTTCGTCCCGAAATTAGAGTTCAAGCAACTAAGTTATTACACAATAACTAAGTAAAAAGATGAGGATATTTAAGTTTCATTTGATCCTCGCGCTCCCAAGTGAACTCCGGTCCTCGCTTGGCGTTCCAGCGAACCTTCACAATTGGGATGCGGCTTTGTTTCGTTCGTTTGACCTCTCGGTCCATAATCTCTACAGGCTCTTCCACGAAGTTGAGACTCTTGTTGATCTCGATCTCGTCGAGAGGGATTACAAGAGTCTCGTAGGAGACACTTTTTCAAGTTCGAGACGTGGAAGGTAGGATGTACGTTACTAAGCTCGTGGGGTAGATTGAGTTTGTAAGCTACGGGGCCGATTCTAGCGAGAATCTCAAAAGGCCCAATGTATCTTGGATTCAGCTTTCCACGCTTTCCGAAGCGTATTAAGCTTTTCCAGGGTGAGACTTTCAAAAGGACCCGGTCTCCCACCTGGAACTCCAAGGGTTTTCTTCGTTTGTCCGCGTAGCTTTTCTGTCGGTCTCTAGAGGCTTTCAATCGTTCACGAATCTGAACGATCTTCTCTGTCGTTTCCCGAATGATCTCCGGACCCGTGAGAGTGCTGTCAGGAACTCGTCCTTTAGCTAATTGAGTGTCACCCACCTCAACCCAGCACATAGGGGACCTGCACTTCCGGCCATATAGGGCTTCAAATGGAGCAGCCTTGATGCTTGTGTGATAACTGTTGTTGTAGGAAAACTCGACAAGGGGTAAGTGGGTATCCCATGCCTTACCAAAGTCGATCACACAGGCTCGCATCATATCTTCCAGGGTTTGGATAGTTCTCTCACTTTGTCCGTCGGTCTGCGGATGGTAGGCTGTACTCATGTCCAGCCTCGTTCCAAGAGAGCTTTGTAGTGACTGCCAGAACCTCGAAGTGAATCTGCTATCTCTATCGGAGATAATAGATATAGAAAGTGTGCGGACTTGGTCAATCTATAGACGATGACCCATATGGTATCAAGTCCACCCGTTGTCTTGGGTAGCTTGGTTATGAAGTCCATAGTAATCCGCTTCCACTTCCATTCAGGTATCTCCGGTTGTTGGAGTAGACCTGACGGTTTCTGGTATTCGACCTTGACCTTGGCGCAAGTAAGGCATTTACTCACGAAGGTAGCAATCTCTGCTTTCATGTTAGGCCACCAGTATGACTTTTTGAGATCCAGATACATCTTATCTGAACCTGGGTGGACGGAATATCGAGTGTTGTGCGCTTCCTTCATGACCAAGTCTCTGAAGCCACCGTGTCACGGTGTCCAGATCCGGTTCATGAGATATAAGGCTCCGTCACCCTTAACTTCTAGGTTCTTATCCATTCCTCGCAGGGATTCTCCCGCCACATTTTCAGGTTTCAAAGCTTCGAGTTGGGCTTCCTTAATTTGTGCGGATAGATGCGAATGGATAGTCATTGTTAATGACTTGACTTTTCGACCAGAATATTCTTTCCGACTTAGGGCATCTGCTACCACATTGGCTTTACCCGGATGATAACGAATTTCGTATTCGTAGTCATTGAGTAGCTCGACCCACCGTCGTTGTCTCATGTTGAGCTCTTTCTGGTTGAATATGTGTTGGAGGCTTTTGTGGTCGGTAAAGATAGTGCTCTTCGTACCGTACAGGTAGTGTCTCCAGATCTTTAAGGCGAACACAACTGCACCTAGCGCAAGATCGTGTGTGGTGTAGTTGACCTCGTGTGTCTTAAGCTGTCTTGAGGCATAAGCGATGACCTTACCTCGTTGCATCAGAACACAACCGAGCCCCTGATTGGATGCATCGCAGTATACTACGAAGTCGTCTATCCCCTCGGGGAGGGATAGTATCGGTGCGGTGCATAAGGCTCGTTTCAGGGTTTGGAATGCCTTCTCTTGTTTCTCTTCCCAGTCAAAGGCCACGCCTTTCTGGGTCAAGGTTGTGAGGGGTTTCGCAATTTGAGAGAAGTTTTGTATGAATCTGCGGTAGTAGCCAGCGAGGCCTAGAAATTGGCGAATTTCTGTAGGCGTCTTCGGTGCTGACCAGTTCTCAATAGCTTTAATCTTGGATGGGTCCACGTGGATTCCTTCTTCGCTAACCACGTGTCCTAAGAATTCGACTCTTCGGATCCAAAATTCGCACTTAGAGAACTTCGCGTATAGCTTCTTCGATCGTAGGGTTTCCAGGACTTGTCGTAGATGATCGCTATGCTCCCCTTACTTCGAGAGTAGATAAGTATGTCATCAATGAAGACGATGACGAACTGATCCAAGTAAGGGCGGCACACTCTGTTCATCAAGTCCATGAAGACTGCGGGCGCATTGGTCAATCCGAATGGCATCACTACGAACTCGTAATGTCCGTAACGAGTTCGGAAGGCTGTTTTCGGAACATCCTCCTCAAGTACTCGTAACTGGTGATACCCGGACCTCAGATCAATTTTGGAAAAGTAACTCGCCCCTTGAAGTTGGTCGAATAAATCGTCTATACGAGGAAGAGGGTAACGATTTTTGACCGTCAGTTTATTGAGTTCCCTATAGTCGATGCACATACGGAACGATCTGTCCTTCTTCTTCACGAACAAGACCGGTGCTCCCCAGGGTGAGAAGCTTGGTCTTATAAAGCCCTTGCTGAGTAGTTCGTTAAGTTGGTCGGACAGTTCTTGCATCTCAGCAGGTGCTAGACGATAGGGCGATTTGGCTACGGGGGTAGCTCCGGGGATTAAGTCGATTCGGAACTCGACCTGACGTTGCGGGGGTAATCCTGGGAGTTCTTCCGGAAAGACGTCGGGAAAATCGCGTACTACGGGGAGGTCTTTTAGGTCTTTCATTTTCTGGCTCGTATCGACAACGTGCGCCAGGAATGCACGATATTCCTTACGCAAGTACTTCTGGGCTTGAATACTTGAGATGATACAAAGGCTCGTACTGGGTTTGTCTCCATAGATCATCAAGGTTTCGTTATTGGGTAGATGTAGACGGATGGCTTTGTCGAAACAGAGGATATCCGTACGATGGAGACTCAACCAGTCCATGCCTATGATGACATCGAAGCTCTTGATTGCTACTGGTATGAGGTCGATAGGAAACGAATGATTATCTAGCGTGAGAGAACAACCTATGTAAATCTCGTTAGAGCTCTCTGTCTTGTCGTTAGCCATTTCTACGACGAAGGTTTCTTTTAGTGTTTGCGGTGATTGTTTAAGTAGGTGTTTGAATTTTTGGTTTACAAAGCTTCTTTCTGCCCCACTATCGAATAGTATACAAGCATAAGAGTTATCGAGAAGGAACGTACCCGTGACTACGGTGGGGTCTGCCACGGCCTCATTGTGGCCAATAGCAAGTAGCCTGCCTGCTCCTCCCGTGTTCCCAGCCTTCGGACAGTTTCTTTTGAAATGCCCTACTTCGCCACAGCCATAGCAGGCTTGACTTACTCCCGAACTGGGGACCTGGGAAATGGGTTTGGGTGGTGTTCTGCAAAACCGGGCGGTATGGCTCTTCCGATCGCAGTTAGTGCAGTGCATTTCACGGCAGGGGCCGTTATGATGGAAATTGCACTTGGTGCACTTGGGTAGGCTCCCTGCGTTTGTTTTGGCTGGTACAGGGGCAGCAGGAGTAGTGGCAGCATGGACAATCACTGTTTGTTGGTTATCGGAAGAGGATTTGGCTGATTTACCCTTCTTTCGGTCCCACCGCTTTCTTTTGTTGTCGGATGTGTGGGTTGGTGTTGGGGCAGTGGTTGCAGTTGCTGATGGAGTAGAGGGAACTTCGTGATCAATCAGCCTTTGGGCCAATTCCTTGGCACTTTCAAAGGTCGCAGGGTGTGATGCTAGAATGTTCCCTCGATATGGGGGTACCAGACCCCAGATGTATCGTTCGATTTTCTTGCTTTCGGTGGGCACCATGTAAGGGCATAGAGCCACCAAGTCGCAGAACCTGGCCGTATAAGCTACGATGTCGGAACCCTGCATTTTGAGGTTCCAGAGTTCCTCCTTAAGCTTCTGAATTTCGCCCCTCGGGCAGTACTCCCTCGTCATGAGGTCCTTCAGTGTGTCCCAGCCCATGGCGTTGGATGTGACTAGTGAGAGGGATTTGACATGGCCATTCCACCATGTCAGGGCCCTTTGGGTGAAGGTGCAAGCAGCAAATTTTATCTTGCTTCCCTCGGGGCATGAGCACATTTCGAAGATTGCTTCGGTTCTTTCGATCCATTGGGATAGTGCAAGGATCCCTCCGGTTCCATTGAAGTAGGTAGGTTTGCAGCTGATGAAGTCTTTATAGGTGCACTCCCGTGCACGTGGGTGGGTTTCACCATGGCTAGAGTTAGTGCCCATTCCACCTCCACTGGCGCCACCAGAATTTACTTGAGCCATGGCGGCTGTCACAGCCGCGGTCACGGCTGCCTGAAACATCATTGGGTCGAACTGCGGAGAAGGTGGTGGTGGTGGAGTTTGAGTTACAGGTCTGCCTCTGGTCGGACGAGGACGAGTCGGCATCTTTTACTGAAAATTCATAAAGATGATGATAATAGTGAGAAACAATTGTAAGAATGATGAGAGTGTTTCATGGACTGAATCGCCATAGTCCAACTATCAGATAGAAATATGCTAATAGATTAGGGAAACTCAAGAGTACAAACTTTCCCATAGATTAGATAACTGCCAATATTACTGGTATTACTGATGTACAATGAGTTCAGAAAAGTTGACCTAACAGTAGGTCTTACATCAAACCATAAGGAAAATGTTGGCAGCTTAGAAGTCTAATAAGAGTACTTTTAAAAGTTAGGAATATTTTACAGACGAGTGCTTCCTAAAACACAGAAAGAACGGCTATTCCCTTGATTCAAAAGTAAAGATGAGTTGACATCATCTACCGGCGACGGGTATCCCTCGGACGAACCCTTAGGTCTGCCAGTTGACGTACAACCTCCTGAAGATGTCGTTCATGCGCTCTTTGACGCACCCGGAGTTCCATGACTTCGGCTCGGGATGCAGCTAATTGCTGCTGCAAAGTCTCATTGGTCCTCCTAGTCCTATCCACCGTCTCTTCGAGTTGACGGATACGAACGGTGTTAAGGTTAGAGTTGGCGTCAATTTCCACTACTCGCTCGATGGCTGCATGACCTTGCTCGACGTTCCTAGCAATCCTTCGGACCATGATGGGCAGAACTCGGTCAGCTGATCCTCCCTCGCTTATGTTGTAAAAGCTTCGGTCTTCGTTGAAGGGTAAAGGCTGACCCTGCTCATCACTCCATTGGTTCAAGGTTGTTGCCCACATGGGAGTGGGACCTTGAAATGCCGGACGAGGGTTGGGGTTTGGAGCTACTGGGGGTAGGTTGTTGACTTCTGGCTCAGAGTCAGGGCTATCCGAAAAGCCTTCTGCATGGTGATCATCCAAAGGGATTGGGTGATCATCTTCTGACTCTTCATCAAGCCATCCTCCAATGCCTTGGTTTGGATAGTACGGATCGCCAGGGAGATGAAAGCCAGCCATGCTATCTACGCGAGAATGGGGAAAGAATAGTTAATAGATGTACTAATCTAGGATACTTATAAGATGATCGTTATTAGTCGACCCAATACTTGCATAATGCATACCAATTACATGTAACCGAGACAGGATAGACCTTCGAATAAGTGACCCTAACTCTAAATCCACAACCAAACAAGGAACAGGAGGTAAAGCAAAGATCACAGATTCTAAGTCTATAGCGTCTTAGTCACATGTAACCGTAGAGTATCCACTTAGCAACTATTGCCCTACTAGTAACGACCCTTTTAGTTCTCACATATGTAATTCATAAAAATGCAGAATACTCCTATAGTATTCTTGTTCCAATGTTCTTGTAGTAGTGTTGGTAAGTTTTAGACTTGTTGCAACACCACAACCATTCTTAGGCACATGCTAGTCACTCCTAGGAAAATGTAGTTGATCAGGCTACATCCACCCAGATTTGACTATATGTCTCTAAGCCTAATTGTGCTGTTCAACAATCTTAATACTTTTGTTCTGTTCTAGTATGATACTGACCCTTTGTATGAATGGATGTATATATATACTTAGTTAAATATTTTATTATTTACAAGTATATATTCTTGGTCAGAGTGTTTTAATCCCGACGTGTTTATAGTTCGTATATCTTTTATGGGTTGATATACTTGATTCACTATAAACAATGCTCTGATACCAATCTGTCACACCCCAAAACCGAGAATGGCGGAATACGTTCTGGGGTGGAGGACGTCATGTACAGTATCATAAAAATGCATAATAGTAAAGACAAGCAACAACATCCATTGCATTAATATAATAATTGTAATACAAGCGTGTTCTGTATAGTTTGTTAGACACCAAAAATATAATCAAAATAACGATGAATCTTGTATGCTCCATCTTCTCAAAAGCTGCACCTGTACCTGTCTACTGATGACCTGAGAATACAAGTTATTTTGAAAGCGAGTATCAGCATAAAGCTGGTGAGTTCATAAGTATTTAGTGTCATTGCTTGTATAAAAATGTTCACAACAATGTAGTATAACAACTGATTTCGATGTTTGAAAAAATAGTATAATCCCTAGAAAACCCTATGTTTTCCAGTAAAAGTGGTCTTCTACCAAGACCCGGTTGTTTACATGTTTGATCCTTTGAAAATGTAAAAGTTTTCCCAGTGAAACTATCAGTATGAAAAACCAGTTTCTCTATAATCCTTGAAGTACCCAATTAATTTGTTTATTTATGTAATAGCATTATCAAGATGCATATCCTTTGATTGTAACTTCTTACTTACAATATTCACATGGTTTAGTACTTCGTACCAAATAACAGTTGATACCAAAAAATCAAAGTCACCAAGTTTTTTTTTCTGCTAGTGAAGTTGCTTCACTTGCAATTGCAGCATCATTATCCTTTTCTCCAACTTGAAGTAAAGCTTCCCGTACATCCACAAGTTGAAGTTTAATAGCCTTTACACTCTCAACTCGACTTTCCCAACGAGTTTGACACAATGACTTGAGACTCCAAGCTTTAACATTATCTTTCAAAATTTCCCACCTCTTAGTAGAATTTGCAAAGATAGTATAAATACGTTGGATGAATCCAAAAAAGTTCTTTCCTTTAACACACTTGTTAGCCATATCACATAATGTTAGATTAAGAGAATGGCAACCACAAGGAGTGTAAAATGCTCTAGGATTTATATCTAAAAATCTCTTTTGCACTCCTTGGTGATTTCCTTTCATGTTTGCTCCATTATCATAGCCTTGACCACGCATATCATCAATTTCAAGACCAAGAGCTTTAACTCCTCAAGTGTAATATCAAATAGTCCTTTTCCGAAGGTATCATCAACATTCAAAAAACCTAAAGAGGACTCCTCGATAGTAACAAAATTATATGATAACGTTAAATACCTCACTATTATAGTCATCTGTTCTTGGTGACTTGAATCGGGAGTACAATCAAGTATGATTGAGTAGTACTTTGCTTCCTTTATCTTCTTGATAAGTTCTTTTTTAATTTCTTGAGCTAGCAAAGATATTAGTTCGTTTTGGATTAAGTGGCCAAGATAATGCACATGAAGCTCATCACTTGTGATCCGTCGCACATGCTCTTTGATAACCAGGTCAAACTCTTCCAACATTTCAATGACACCCAAAAAATTTCCATTACCTATTAAATACAATTAACAAATAAGAAGTGGAATCAGCCATAATAATTAACAAAAATGTATTTGGTAGAATTAGAACAAAAAAATTACAATTTATAGTTACCTTTTTTATACAACTTTTCATTGGATCCACGAAATGCTAAATTATGTTTAGCAAGAAACTTCACTACTGCAATGATTCTCAAAAGGACTTATTTCCAGTAATCTCTTTCTTTCTTGAATTGCTCGTATTGAACTTTATCAATTGTTTCATTCAAGTTCAATCTTTTACGCATGTCAAACCACTTATTCCTATTTGTAAGATGATCCAATGAAATTTCGTGTTCTTTAACCCTAGTGGTAACATGGTGCCAATCTGCATAACCTTCACCATCCAATCTACCCTTTGAAATCCGATTTATAAACACTTTACAACAGAAACAAAATACCTTGTCTAGCTCTTTCGAAAATACTAACCATTCTCTATCACACTTCTCTAAATTTGGTAAAGTTTTTGTATATAAAGCTGCAGAGAACCGTCTACCAAATTTATCGTAGGGACCATACATAATACTATTATCTCTTTTAGGACCTTTCTTGACCAAAAGTTTAATCTCCTCAGAATTAAGTTTTTCCCACCTTCTTGGATCATATATATCAACAAGCTCTTTAACGGGCTCTTGCTTATCTGCCTCTTCTACTTCTATATGCTCTTGTTCTTCAACATGCTCTTCAATGTGCTCTTCAATGTGCTCTTCAACATGCTCTTCAATAGGTTGTCTATGGATAAACTTATCTAAAGCACCGATGTCAGCCTTTCTCTTTTCTTCATCTAGTTTTCTTTTTTTACGTTTTTGACTACCAGATGGTTGTTTAGACTTCATTTCTACAATTTTACAAACAATAAACATAATTTTATTCTTTAAACACTTTGGTTTTTGAATTCCAATTTCTGATAAACAATTATACAATAAACATAATCTCATAATTTAATTTCAGTTTCTAATAATCTATTTCAGAATCATTCATTCAACATTGTGAATCAGTCAATCAGATCTCAATCTCATAATATGACAATATGACATAGTGATAAACAATTAAACATTCATGAATCTGAAAAATTAAACAGTTAAAGATAAACAATTAAACAATTAAACATACCATGAATCTGAAAAATTGATAATCTGTTTATTCTATAAGACTATAATTCATTCACACATTCAACTATTCAAGTATGTTATTGAATTGACAATTATAATTTACAAACTTATAATCCTTAATTCCCTATTCCTCATTCCTTAATTTCTCAATTCTCATAATCTATTACATATTTACATTATCTGTAATTCTGTATTACTGATTAGCACCAAGAATCAAGAAGACAAGAACGAAGATTGAAGAATCATTGATAAAGTGCTAACAGGATAAATGGATAATCGACCCTCACCTATCTCTCATAGTCTCGTACGTTGAGGCCTGATGTCCGATGCCCACTGATTTGCTGATTGCTGTCGCTGCAGTCTGGAAGGCTGCAATCGATTTTTTTTAACGAAAACGAACACAACGATGATTGTTCGAATGATCGCTGCTGGGCGCTGGTTTCGGTTTGATGCTGGTCGCTGGTTGCCTCGTTCTTCCGATGATGTTGAATTGATTGGAAGTTGGGCTGAACGATAATACAATTAAAAAAAAATTGGTCCCCTTAAATTTGTGGGCCATCATTGCCCCTCTTGCACTTGCCCGCCTGATTATACTTGTTTCCTTCCTTTTTAATGTGTCTCAATGGACGCTTACTTCCTCCCAAAGTCGACTTCAGCTTCCGGTGACACAATATCTTCCATTCCAGCAGTGACCGGTGACATCTTTATCTTCGGCGATTCCTTCACAAGACCTCCACCAACCTTCTCCAGCTCTCTATTTTGGGCATAAGATCATAAGAAACCTCAACTTTGTTGATGATCTTCTTGTCGGAGGTGCATTAGAATATTGAATCTCTCTCTAACTCTTTTGCTATAAATCTAACTAGATACATACCTCGACCTGAGCATTCAACCCATATTGTTTCTCTACCCAGAAGACCCACTAAAGCATCACCTAGGATTTTGTTAGAGCTTTAGAGCATCGAGACACAATGACAATCACAAAAAAATGAACCTCTCGGAACACACTTATAATCCTCACGTATATCGCTCCATTGCACCAGACGTGTTTACCATGAAAGCACTCGATCGCATCAGAACCCTCGTCTGTTACTAGATGAAGCTCATCTTCCTCCTTTCTCGTTTCCCTCGGTATCAGGGCTCAAAGGGGATGAGGAATGGCTCTTAACGGACATAAATGAGTTTATTTAGGGTTATGATCACTTGGATTTCGTAGGAATCGAGATTTGCAGGTCTTAAAATGGTGAAGAGTCCAAATCCAGTCATTGCGTCGTTTGAAGGAAAAAGACAACCGAGTTTTGCAGATTTGGCAGATTCGGTCTCTGAAGTTTGGTCTAGTGACAGCCTCTACCCCAAAATCCAAATGTCTCTTCAAAACTGACTTTCCAAAAATTACACTTAGCCCCCTTGAACGTTTATATTCAATTCATATTCAATAAATTAATTTATTATATTAATTTTAATTATTATTATTATCAATAATAATAATAATAATAATATTATTATTATTATTATTATTATTATTTTAACACCTTTACTTATAATGTTTTTTATTTAATTAATTTGCTTTCCAAAACCACAAAAAATTAGTTTTTAATTATCTAATTACTTGATATTATTTATCGATCCTATTTCGAAATCATTAAACGGAAATGGACATTACATGACTATAGGAACCTGAGACACATGAGGGAGAAAGCTTAAAATGAGCCAGATTATAGGAACCTCCATCCTCTTAAGACGTTTTGGCAACCCTAATCCACATTGTGAAGCACTTCTAAGCTTGAGTGTGTGTGTTTAGTGCTTTTGAAGAAGAATGAAGGAAATAGAGACCATCTTAGAGAAGTGAAGCTCTTTAGATCTAGAATCACACCACATTTTGGTATCCTTTGGAGGTATAAAGTCCTAAACTTGGTGAAGTTTCATTTAGATCTTGTGTTGGGTTGATTTTTGCTCCTTTTTTTCCCAAATGCAGAGATTCATGAACATAGCATGTTCTTGACCCATTAAGCTGTCCTTTCAGACCTTAGGAAGGGTCTTAAGTCATAAAAATGGGGTCTAAATGGTTGGTTTTGCTCCATGTATTCTTTAGAAGGTCTTAATGGATTAAGAAGTTGAGTTAAGCACTTAATGGACATGAAAAGTCATAAAGTTGGAAACTTTATAACTCTTGAGGGTATTTTAGCCTTGGATCTGAAAGTGGGACGTAAGGTCTTAAAGCATTAAACACTTATTGAAGTTTGGGAAATCTGGTCGTACACCATGTGTAACTTGAGTACGCAGCGCGTACGTGGTCAACCCTTGCGATGGCGGTTAAGGTGGGAGTACGCCCTGCGTACCCTGAGAGTACGCCCCGCGTATGTCTTCTGAGTCGACTCAGCAGGGTTGACTCGGTTGGGTTGACTCAGTTGACTTATGAATGTTTGACCAGTTTGACCTTGACTTTGACCAAGTTTGACTCTTAAGGGTATTTTGGGTATTTTGGATTGTGATTGAGGATTGGTATTTTTGCTGGATAGGTGGCGGTTAGAGCTAAAATTCGAAGTCGGAACCTCATCACCTATTGTTCAAACTGTGAGGTGAGTTTCACCTTATTGTACCGAGGGTTGAAGGCACCAATGCCGACCCACTAGTTTTCGGTTATCTGTTAGTAGAGGGATGCCTTAGGGACTGTATATAGTCATGTAGGATAGACTGAGTACTCTTGATCTAGGCTCTCTTACATGTTCCTTGTTTGGTTGTGGTTCTAGGGTAGGATCACATGTTCGGGTGTCTATCTCACCTCTGATTATTTACGGTTATACATTTCTTAGATTATTGCTACTTAGTATGTCGCTATGTTGTAATGATCGGTTAGATCTGTATTCTGGTGTGTCGAGTATGTGTCTATGCTGTAGTGATATGCTAGATCTGTATTCTGGTATCGAGTATGTTGTTATGATGTAGTGATCTGTTAGATCGATATCATGGTATGTAGGATGTTGTTATGCTATAGTGCACTGTTGGATGTGTATGTTATATGTGCTTACTGGTTATCATCTGGTGGAGTGCCCTAAGGACTGTCTGTGGCTATGTAGGATAACCTAAGAACTCTTGGTCTAAGTTTTCTTGCATGTTCCTTCGTTTGGTTGTGGATCTAGAGTAGGATCATCTGTTCGGGTGGCTATCTCACCTCTGGTTACTTATGGTTACACATTTCATGGAGTTTAGTGTTGGATTAGGTGTCTAAGCCCATAACTATAATTGGTATAAACTTGAATTGATAGTAGCACAATCCTTTTGGGTTGCCTTCAAACATGGCAATTGAATGTGATAACTTTTAGAGAGAGAAGAATGATTTATTAATTTATTACTTGGTTAATAAATTAATTAGAAATCAAAATAAATTATTTATTAATTTATCATGTAAATAATATATTAATTAGAAATCATATTGTTTAATTAATATTTAATTAGAAATTAATTTGGAATTAATTTTGGGATTAAAGGAATTAATTGAAACTGCAGGGACTAAAGGTGACAATGTTTAATAGTTGAGCATTGGACAATTCTAGAACCTCCCTATGGTAAGGGGAACGCAATCTAAATGCTCCTAGGGTTTCCTTGGGCTTTAAGGGTGCGTTGGATGCCTTAGGGAGGAAGTTAAGGGATTAGGGTTATCTTGGATACACCTGCCTTATCTAATACCTTCCTAACACCTATATAAACCCTTGTTAAGGTTGGATTTCGTCCATGCACTCCTAAAAAGGCTTAGAGCCGAGCTTCTTCTTCCCTTCTTTCTCTCTCTATAGTAATCCTTGGTTGCTTGAGTTTGTTTGTGAGCCATTAGAGGCGCGACACTTGTGGCGCTTGCTACCAAAGGTCTTTCAAGCAAGGTTTTTAGATTGTTATTACAACATAACAATCAAGGTATGTATTTTAATCTGTATTATGTGAATTTCGATTGTAATACATAGAACCTAGGGTTTCTTCTTTTATGTTCAATGTTTGCATGTTCAACTAGAGAAAACCTAGATCCAAAGCATTAGGGTTGCATGCACACTTAGGAATTGTTGTTATGCTCAAAACCCATCAGTGGTATCAGAGCCCATGATTAGTTTTTTGTTGAATAGATGCAATTGTGATCTTGTCAAAGGAGAAGGGAACAAAATCGACATTCTGTTCAATGAACTCGTCGAGTTGTTCTTATAACTCCTCGAGTTGCATGAACTCATCGAGTTTGGTCCTCCAGCTCGCCGAGTTGGTGCGTCTGATGCTTATCTCGGGTTTTCTTGCCTAACTTGATTTATTTGGTTTTATTTGGTAATTATCTTGTATTTATTCTTCCATAATCTGATTTTGGTAATATTGGATAATTAAAATATAACATAAATATTAGGAGATAATTATAATTTAGATAATGTTGATTTTATTTGATTATAATTATCCTTATGGATATGGTTAATAATTTAATTAATTGATTAATTAAATGATAAATAATATGTCCACAATTAGTTGCTAGATAATTATTAATTGGATTTAATAGTTAATATTTTTGGGTTATTTAAAATTTAAAATTAAAAAGTTTGATTTTTGAAATTTAAAATGGAAAAACCCTAAAATATATCCTTATGGATTTTATTAATAATATAATTAAAATATTAATTAAAGGATAATTAATAAATCCATATGTGGTTTAAATTTAATTGAATTAAGAATTTAATTTATTAAAGGATTAAACCCTTAGTATTTTAAAATGTTTAAAATACACCCTATACTATATGTAAGATTAAAAGTTTAATGTTTAGTACATGTATAAGACGAGTCAGTCGAACCGTTAGTACGCCTCATTCACGAAGCTAGTTTATAGGGGGGTATAAGGAAATTGCCTATAAAATGGAGATTGAATGGGTGTCTACTCTCATCCACCGCTTCCTTGACTAGTGGAGGGTCGTTAGCCGAACGGGTTCGATACGACACTTTATCCTCATTAAAAGTATAATGATAAAAGTAACTAAACCATTTTATAAAAATCTCATTCTTAGTTACTTCATAAAGTGTGAATTTGATGCCAACCCATGAAATCGCACATTGCACCTTATTGGTCGTTAGTGGAGCGTGTGTGGTTAACTAACACACTAATATGGACTAATATTGTTGGCAATGGGTGTCTTGTAAATTATCATTGATCGATGGAGCGTGCGTGGTTAACCGGCACATTGATTGGGTGATAAATGACATCGAGAGTACCAAGATAATTTGCATGGTTATTCACACCTTGTTTGTGATCCTCGGTATCCCAGTCACAAATGGAAATGGCATAATCGAGATTAAACATGCCATTGAATAGTTCAATGAATCTCAAATATCTAGGAGTTTCATTAGATTGAAACTGGTAAATGCTTACCTACCTAAAATAGATTCGAATTTGATTATGACATCCCTCTTCAGAATTCGAATCGAAAATAGCCTTAATTTGAATTTTGGGTTAATAATTAAGGATTAAAATCAACTAACTTGAATTTTCTTTTCTTCCTTTATAGATGTCAAGTTCTGACAACAATGGTCTTCCTCGTCCTTTTGAAAATGGCTTTCCTTCTGAAGATGATCTTCCACATGTCGATCAAGGTGAAAGAACGTTCCCTTCTTCGAGCATTGGTGGAACTAGAAATCATACTTCTCCAACTCTTTCTCCACCTCCTCAAGTGATTCATCCTGACCCACGTTTTCGTCAACTTGAAAGGTTAAAATTTACTCATGCCCTTTTGGCATGCAAACACCAAGATGGAGCTTATGTGTGTGCGCATGTTCTAAAAATGAAGTCGTACATTGACAGATTGGGAATGTTGGGTGTCGTTTTCCCAGGGGAGCTGGCCGTTGACTTGGTTCTTCACTCGCTTCCTGATTTATATAGTCAGTTTGTTAAGTACTGCTATATGAATGACCACGATGTGACCCTAATTGATCTGACACATTTGATAATTGCTACTAAAGCAGAAATGTTGAAGAGCACTGGTCAAGCAAATGTGTTTGAAGGATCTGTCTCTCAAAACTCCATGGACAACAACAAAAATGGTAGTCCAAAAAAGATTTCTCTTCCCAATGGAAAGGTATCGGCCAAGGTCAAACCGTTTGACCATATGGTAAAGAGAAAGGCTAATTCTGAGCTAGTTCCATGTGCCTTTACTGAAGAGTCCATATGTTTCTATTTCCAATTGAAGGGACGTTGGATGCGAAGCTGCCCTGTCTACCTGAAGGATCGCAAAGATAAGAAAGTCAAGTTGTATGACTCTACTTCAGGTACATCCATTATCTTAAGTTCCTATTCATAGATTCTTAATACATGATGTAATAGTCACATTTTGATGTTTTTGCAGGATCTAAGAGAAAGAAGGAAGCTTAAGAAGAAACAGCTAATTCTGATTGTAAGAGATGGATTTCGGTCACATGGTTCGATGATCAGAATTTGGAGCTTAGGAGTTATGATAGATTAATAGATTGCTTAGGAAATATCTAGAAACATAGTTTTCATATATATATGTGCATTGTAAGGACAAATGTTTCTGCACATTATCAATAAAGTGAATTTTTGGTTTTATCTTATTTACTTTATATTTCCTTGCAATGGTATCTATGAAAATTGGTGGTTATATTTCTATTATTAGCAATATTAAAGTGGATTTGGTTCTTTACTATATCGTTTGTGGTAATGTCATAATCAACCAAGTGAAAATGTATTTTTATCACCCAAGTTTCAATTAGATAGAAACTTAGAGTCATACAATTCGTATTGTGTGATGTATGAGAATTTTGATCATTGGAAGATTAAGAATATTTCCTTGATCACATATTTATGTGAGACAAGTGAAGGACTAAAGGATCTAATACACATTGATGTGGACTGGTCAGATCCACCACAAAGGACGATAAGTCTATTCGTCATGATTTACTGATGGTTCAGTAAATATGGTTATGCTTATAAGATTAAGTGTAATTCTGATACTTTGGAAAAGTTTCAAAGTGTGACAGAACGAATAAGAAGAATCTATTAGGCAGAAAGATAAAGGTTTCTCCAATCTGAAAGGAAAGGATAGTACTTTAGTATCATGCTTTATGATCATCTTAATGATTGTAGAACCATGTCACAATTGATCATCTAAGGACATCTTAGGAAATTGTTTCAACTAAGAAGAGGAATAAGATATTGTTGAAATGGTTTAATTGAGAGATGAGTCATACTTCGTATCAAATCAAGTTTTAGAGTCATACTCTAGTAACTTCGAATCGTATCTTGAAACTTATTTCAAACTATGTAGGTTTATAACACATAATAAAATGTGGAGTAGAAATGTTTTCTTACTCTAACACATTTGGAATTGGTAGTTGTGATGTTTTTGTTAAAACAAAGATAAAAACTAATACCAATTAAATGGAGTGTTTTCTTAATAAGAACCCACACTGACCTTTGAATGTTTGTTTTTTCTTGTCAAGGAATATTCCTTAACAAAGAAACTTATATGTCAAGGAGTCAGTGGGAGTCTTAATGGTCTTGAATAGTTTCAGGAGTCAATCAATAATAAATCTGTTATTTATCACTAGCACACGACCTGAGGTTGATAATGTATCGTGTTAAGTTGACACATTCTTGTTTCTATGCACCTTCTAGTTAAGTTGACTATGCATGTGAGTTCAATAGTTCTCATTTGACTGCAAAAGGCAGAGCACGTTGGTCAGTGATAGTACATTGGTCAATAGGAGTGAGCTGTTTGGAAACTTGGAAGCATTGGTAGGCCCTTGTGCTACCAAAAGGCAAGGAATTAAGAACAAGTAAAGTTCAATCCATGAAAAGTAAATTTGAATTTGTTATAAGCCTTGTCTTATGATTGTAGGTTGGAAATGACAGTTTCGCATGGATAGGAACACATACACCATAAAATCTAAGTGGCAAATGGTTTCGCTCTAATTCATGAAAATGATTATGAGGAAACACTTTCGCTTGTAGATTTTAAATCTGATTAATATCATTTTAGTTAGCAGTTGTGATAATTGCGTTCTCAAATTCGTATATGATTACAACATCTCTTTTCATAGTTTGAATTGTGAGAAATGGAAAGGAACTATTTAAACGTTCAGGAATTGTAGTTCTGAAAAGGTTTAAACACGCACATATGCTATCTAATGAAGGTGTATGAGCTTGAGAAGTCTAGATGAAGACTTATCAAAGCACCACGTATCAGAAATCTGAACTTTAGAAAGAAAGTCAATATTATTGATTTCTAGAAGTCCTGTTGATTTCTGGGTACATGTCAAAGCTAGTGGGAGCATAATTGTTATGCAGATAGGAGCATAACTGCTATGCTAGTGGGAGCATAATTGTTATGCTGAGTGTTGCAGGTTAGCAATACTATTTGTAGGAAACAAATGTTACAAATTTGCAAGTTGCAAAGTTTGAAAATTGTTTCGCTATAGAAAGTTATAGGGGAGAGAGCACTTATACTTCATTTCGAATCTAAAAGTTTAGATTGAAGGATTTTAATGGAACTTAGTCATGAACATATATGAATATCGTGTTGAAGTTATTCAACATAGGGAATTCAATATATTGAAATATTATAGCAAAAGACTGATCAAGTATCATGTCTTTATGTAAGACAGTATGTATCGAATCCCATATGCTTCAGATATAGGATTGATTACATATGCTATAATATTCGCTTGTTCTGTTTTTCCAAATGCCTAGGGCATTGAGAAGGAAAAGGACTAGAACAAATATGACTAAAGTTGTTAAACAACTGTCAAGAAAAATCTGAGGTTCGCTAAAGACAGTTGTTAAATAATGTGATTTCTCAATTAATATATTATACTTATAATACATTAATAAATCACAATAACCTCTTCCTCAAATATCCATCCTATCAAATTGTTCCAGAGTGTTACAACCCAAATGGACCATGCTATTATCGGGTCAAGTACATACCAATTATAGTTATGGGCTTAGACACCTAATCCAACACCATGTTCTCCAAAGTCCACCACTTGACCCAACCCTAAAAGTCAACGGAAGTCAACACTCAAGTCAACAGTCCATGTTGACTCAACTCGTCGAGTGCAGCTCATGAACTCGTCGAGTCCTCAGTACTCAGAAATACGAAAACCCGAGTCAACTCGCCGAGTTGCTAGCCAACTCGTCTAGTCCATGCGGAGTCGAGAAGACCGGGGAAAAACCCTATCCACTCGTCGAGTTCACTCTGAATCCAGAAACGGGAAAACCCAACTCAACTCGTCGATTTGGATGCCCAACTCGTCGAGTTCCTCAGCCCTTTATCATTAAACTTATTCCAGTCGATTCCAATGCTCCAAACTCCAGATCTAACCTCCTAGGATGGAGTTACCACATAAAGTTGCTAACTTTACGATCATGCAAGGCCTCACAAGGCTAAATCACCCAAAACTAAGCCCAAGAAGGGGTTTAGGACATGAAGATGGGTCAAAGCTTCATAAAGCTTGAAGCTTTATGTACATGGGACCTAGAGAAGTCCAGATCTGAAACTCATACCCCCTGGGCAAGCTTAACTCGAGAATGGCCCTAATTTTGCACCAAAAGCTCATAAACTCACATAAGAGGAGACTAAGGAATGGAAAGCCAAGGTAAGGAATTTTTACCTCCAAATAGATGCTACAACTGTATGAATGTTGGATCTAAAGACTCCTTCTTGTTCCAAGCTCTTCACTCTTCAAGCTTCCTCCAAGAATGCACACTTTTGGCTTCACACACTCAAAATATGGGCTAACTCACTAGGGTTTCTCTCTGGACGTGATAGGGTGATGAGGGAGTCGGGGTAAAGGAGTTAAATTCCTTTAAATAGGGTGCAAACCCGAATAATTAGGGTTTTCTCTAAACAACCTCAACTCGTCGAGTTCAGCTCTCCAACTCGACGAGTAGACTTCATAACTCGCGCGTCCAAATCAACTCCTACACGACGAGTTGGGCCAACCAACTCGTCGAGTAGCCCCTTCAACTTGCACAAAATCCCCAAGTCCTACATCCAGGAATCGGGGTGTTACAATTCTCCCCCACTTAGATTAGATTTCGCCCACGAAATCGCTCTTTATCAACACATCGATCGAAACAAACACCCGAGAAATACCACCAGAAAATCTCATATCATACAACGATCTCCCTCCTAAGACACCCGAAACCAAACAGGAACTCCCAACCCACATAAGGATGGACCCCTTTGCCGCTTGCAGTACCAGCTCTGTCTCTCCAGAACTAGGAAACTATAATGGTCTATCTCCCCGACAGACCGCCCATGCAAAATAGCACCACGTTAATCGCTCATCGAATAACAGACCTTGATACAACACTTCTATCTTTGATTATCTTGTTGCAACTTATAGGAACAAGCCGCAAACCATAATCGGCTGCTGATCACTCACGTCGGACATACTAGTCGATCCAGATTGTAACTCAAAAGGAACGGAGGGGTCAAATTTCACCATGGACCAACCACCGGTACCGCTATCAGAACCCTTCTGAATAATGAACCTCAATACTCTGTCCTCAGACACTAGAAGAATGGCCATGCCCGGTCTAAACTATCCTCTGTTATCTGAAATCATAAGCCCCAAATTCCTCTCAAATGTCCCTTCCAACACTGAGTACCAGGTCAGCTCCCGACCCAACAGTTGAATCTCTAAAGGCTACCCCTTGCACACCCGATAAAGAGACTTTACAGACTTCCTTCTAACTATAGCTATCTCAACCCATCATATGATGCACAAAGTCACGAAGTTCGCTTTACCTCAAGCGAATACTACAACCCATCTGAAGTCGCCTCACCTCCGACCTCTATCGTCTACTACTTACTAGTTCTATGCGTCTCGTGGTCTTTCCCAAACCAACGAGCCGACCCACTCAGGTCTAAAAACATCAGATGGAACCATTACCACTCAAAATGAAATCTATCTAAAAATCTGGAATCTCATCCTGCCTACTCAATACACAAATAGAGCCAAACTCAAGCTCAAGAGTCTGGTTCGATAGGAGGATTGGAACCACTCATATCCAATCTGATACTCAACTCACAAACCATGATTTGCGTACATTACTTCTCCAATTCCTTCCGATTTGCGACATCCCTTCCCTAACTTAAAACATAATGGTTCCCAACCATCGCTGAGACCCTAGTCTCGCCCCTGGTTCGGCTACTAGGTTCCTACAGAATCAATTGGCAAGGCTACCCAAGCCTAAGAACCCATCTGCGCCACACTCTAATTAGTAAATACTACAGCTCCCCGCAGTTTCAAAACACTCTCTTTTACTGACTGATGAGTGTTACGGCTCCCCACAGTCTTACGATACTCTCTCTCAATGACTCATGGATGCTACGGCTCTCTGCAGTTTTACGATATTCTCTCACCGACTGGTGAATGCTACGACTCCCCGCAGTATTATGATATTCTCTCACCAACGTGAATGCTATGGCTCCCCGCAATATTATGATATTCTCTCACCGAATCGTGAATGCTACGGCTCACCACAGTATTATGATATTCTCTCTTGCCGACTCGTGGATGCTACGACTCTCCGTAGTCTTGCAACACTCTCTCACTCGCCATGGTCTCATCCCACGTTTTTCCCATGATAGTCCTAAGTGATTACTCTCACCTGGATCCACTCACTCTCTTATCACCCCACAATCTCATCATCAAGCTATCACTATACCAAGTTCACTAACTCATGCTCCGTGGTCCAACATAGATAGATGCGCTCACCTACCCAGATTATGCATCATTATTCTTGACGAAAATTCTCGTAGACAAAGCACTTCCCCTCAATACAGTTTACACCCCCGGACAATCCTTGTCTGGCGACAATTAACTGATGGTCTTACATCTGGAAATGTAGTAGCTCGATCCACTTGTCGTCTGACAAACCCAAGTCTCATAGTAATCCAACAATTTAGGGCATCACACTCGAATATCTCGATGCACCATCATAGAATCTCACGATGTCTTGCCACGACCACCGATCTTCCACTCACACAACTCGAAACTTAGAAGTGCTCTGACTCACAACTTGAAGCAAAGAGGAATCGTCAATGATTGAGAACACGTTTTCGACAATCTAAAGCCCTATCCTCTACTGATCAAGCCCATGCGAAACTACTCATACCGACTCTGAAGTTGATTGACAAATCAACCGCCGCCTTTGGGGGAGTATAAATAACAACCTATACGTCGAGCTATCCCTATCTCAGCAATCGAATCTTGACCTCAGCTACCCAACCGTCTCGAACTCCAACATTGGCAAACCCGAAGAACACGGGCCACAATCAGATTCCTGTCTAACGGCCACCTGCCGTGAAGACACTCATTCTTTTATGAGCATATGCAACATGCATCCTCTTGCTCAGTACATTTTCCTTGACTATCACATGACTTCTGTCTCATATACTCGGACCGCAGATCCCCATAACCCAAACTTCTGTACCGCGCCAGATTGAGGATCCTCCCCACAGAATACCCAGTTCTCCCCTACTTAGGGTTCGAACCATCGTCCATTGACATACCAACAGACCACACTACAAACTGACTCACCAGATGTAGCATTCCCGACTCATGGAACGTACCACGCAACACTCGATGATCTTCCAGATAATGACCAAATAACTCCAAGTATCCCGAACCTCAGATGAAAACCTCGAAATCCTCCCAATGTGACTGCCTCTAGTCACTCCAAAATCTCATACTGACACTTCACCGGACATCTCGACTGTCCTGAATTAGTTATGACTCTTAACCTGAAAATAATGAACTATCACACACACCTCATCTCCGATCTCTCAGCCAACCTTCCATTGTGTGAATTATCATAAAAGCAAGAGACCTCACTCTCACAGTCGATAAGCAACGTAAAAAATGAGGGCCACCGCCCCGATGTACTCCTCTTGATTACTTGGAAATGCGGTTAAAATATGCCTTACTGTACCCAACTAAGGAATGTCCTTGTCCTCATCCATCTCAGTCCCCACTGATGACTCTTTTATGGTATAAGAAATACCTTGTGGCAGACATACTACAAAATACTCTGGTGAAAATATCACAACTATATGCTACCCCACGGGGTTTACCTCCAAACTCTGAAACCGGAAGCTCGTTATCTCCTTCACTCCACACGGAAAGCGGAAATAGTGTAATTCTCGTCACAGAAAGTGACATCTCAACCATCGGCCGATCACTCTACCCGAACCGCAATCCTCCACAAAGCCTTATCTCCACTTTTCCTTGAGTCCTGCGACTCCAACTGGCAGCTCACCAGTCAAACTCCTTGGGATCTAAACTCAATTTTTCCTCTCAAGGTACACTCTATCGAAGCTCAACCGACATGGCCCTCTGGCCCCACAGTTTACCATATCCATTCTCAGTCTGAACACCCATTGTCAAATAACTGGTAAAGACGGAAGCACACTCTGCTACGAATCATGGTACCCGAACCATGTTATCTCCCCTTAACCTGCTATTTAGAACCTCTGGAATTCTCCCTGTTTCGAGTATGGGTCCTCTGCTTTCAGTAGTACGGGCCCATACCAGCTGCCACATCTACCCATACTTTCCACAAAGATCGTCCCAGATTTCCTAAGTAACTGCTCATCCTTCTTGATCTCCAACCCCATTAGACATGTTCGCTATCCAGCGAATACTCACCTCTAAACAGCGTACTCATCGGACTATAATTACTCCCCAGGCTCTCCTAGGTTCTCACACTTCTCTGCCATTAGCTGCTAAAAAACTCCTCATGATGCCAGCCATCTACCTCCTAAATGTCGTCATAGTTACTTAGTAACTGACTCCCATCATTCAAGAGTTCCACAAAGCACAAAGCAAGCATCATTCGGGCGTCGAATAGCCTTCACCAAAACATAAAACCACTCTAGCATACAACTCCACTTGCTCTATCCACAACTCAAAAGGCATCACCGAACTCAGGCAATCCTACCTCTGGTGGTATCTAACTACTCTCTCAGTAGATTACTCAAACTCACATCTAGGTATCTCTCCTAGATTACTCTGCTACTCAAAGCTCTCTCTAAAAGGTTCCTATTGGGTACTCCTACTCAACACATACATAGACCAAATAGCAGATAATATCAATCAATAACATCCCCTAGGCTAAGGCATCATGAATCAGACAACTCTAGCTCTAAATTCCTAAAATACCTAACCTATCCTCTAGCATGCAACTCTAATATCTCATAAATATCTCATAATATAAAGAAGTAATGGTATTTTGGGAAATCACCGTTCAGGCTCTGGCTGATTGTACACACGGCTTCATCTCGTTTTCTCTGAAAGCTCTTACTCGTTTTTGGAAAATCATCTCTTTTTAGAAAATTTTCTCAATTCCTTAGTTTGAGTCCAGACATACCGGAGAGTGGATCTGAATCCCTCAAACCAAGGCTCTGATACCAACTTGGAACACTCTAAATTTTCAAATAAAATTTTCATTTTTAAAACCTTGCAAAACAAAATTTCACATTTCTTAAAATAACATTTATAAGTTGTTCAAAACACAAGACAACACAATGTTTAACAATATCCCAAAATCCTCAAAACATAATCTCTATCTGGTGTGTACAATCATGCCGCCGCCTTCCCGCGATCCTGAAAGGTACCTGAAACATATTTCACACAACACTGTAAGCATGAAGCTTAGTGAGTTCCCCAAAATACCATGCACAAATAATTAGCCTCTCATGGCTAAATCTAAATAAGGACCCTCTGGTCATGTGTCTCAGTGCGGACCCTCCGGTCTCATAGCTCGGGTCGGACCCTCCAGTCCGATATCTCAGTGAAAACCCTCCGGTCTCACAACTCGGTTTGGACCCTCCGGTCCTAACTCAATAAAGCACAAAAATAATATACAACATAAATCACAAAGACAAAATGCATGATATCACATAACTCGGTACAAGCACATAAGACCCTCCGGTCAATAACTCAAATAAGACCCTCGGGTCAATTACTCATATAAGACCCTCCGGTCACACAATATTACCACTCAGGTAAGTATAGTGAGAAGACTCACCTCGCAGAGTAAAGCAATATATCCCACACTCGAACTGTTGGTCTAGACTTCGCCTACACATATCACAATCATCTCTACTTAAAAATTACATAAAACGTTAAGCTAACTCCTCTACTAAATATCCAAAAAGAGTGAAAGACCATTTTACCCCTCCATGTTCTCCAAAGTCGACCACTTGACCCAACCCTAAAAGTCAATGAAAGTCAACACTCAAGTCAATAGTCCATGTTGACTCAACTCGTCGAGTGCAACTCATGAACTCGTCGAGTCCTCAGTACTCATAAATCATGAAAACCCGAGTCAACTCATCGAGTTGCTAGCTAACTCATCGAGTCCATGTAGAGTCCAGAAGACCGGGGAAAACCCTATCCACTCGTCGAGTTGTCTCATCAACTCGTCGAGTTCACTCTGAATCCAGAAACGGGAAAACCCAACTCAACTCGTCGAGTTGGATGCCCAACTTGTCGAGTTCCTCAGCCCTTTCTCATTAAACTCATTCCAGTCGATTCCAATGCTCCAAACTCCAGATCCAACCTCCTAGGATGGAGTTACCACGTAAAGTTGCTAATTTTACGATCATGCAAGACCTCACAAGGCTAAATCACCCAAAACTAAGCTCAAGAAGGGGTTTAGGACATGAAGACGGGTCAAAGCTTCATAAAGCTTGAAGATTTATGTACATGGGACCTAGAGAAGTCCAGATCTGAAACTCATACCCCCTGGGCAAGATTTTCCTCATTTTACACCAAAAGCCCATAAACTCACATAAGAAGAGATCTAAGGAATGGAAAGCCAAGGTAAGGAATTTTTACCTCCAAATAGATGCTACAACTGTATGAATGCTGGATCTAAAGACTCCTTCTTGTTCCAAGCTCTTCACTCTTCAAGCTTCCTCCAAGAATGCACACTTTTGGCTTCACACACTCAAAATATAGGCTAGCGCACTAGGGTTTCTTTCTGGACGTGATAGGGTGATGAGGGAGGCGGGGTAAAGGAGTTAAAGTCCTTTAAATAGGGTGCAAACCCGAATAATTAGGGTTTTCTCTAAACAGCCTCAACTCGTCGAGTCCAGCTCTCTAACTCGACGAGTAGGCTTCATAACTCGCGTGTCCAGATTAACTCCTACACGACGAGTTGGGCCAACCAACTCGTCGAGTAGCCCCTTCAACTTGCACAAAATCCCCAAGTCCTACATCCAGGAATCGAGGTGTTACAAATTGGCATGTGTTTGTATAGAAAACCTCCTTGTAATTGCTGAAATACCTAACCTATCCTCTAGCATGCAACTCTAATATCTCATAAATATCTCATAATATAAAGAAGTAATGGTATTTTGGGAAATCACCGTTCAGGCTCTGGCTGATTGTACACACGGCTTCATCTCGTTTTCTCTGAAAGCTCTTACTCGTTTTTGGAAAATCATCTATTTTTAGAAAATTTCTCAATTCCTTAGTTTGAGTCCAGACATACCGGAGAGTGGATCTGAATCCCTCAAACCAAGGCTCTGATACCAACTTGTAACACTCTAAATTTTCAAATAAAATTTTCATTTTTAAAACCTTGCAAAACAAAATTTCACATTTCTTAAAATAACATTTATAAGTTGTTCAAAACACAAGACAACAAAATGTTTAACAATATCCCAAAATCCTCAAAACATAATCTCTATCTGGTGTGTACAATCATGCCGGCGCCTTCCCGCGATCCTGAAAGGTACCTGAAACATATTTCACACAACACTGTAAGCATGAAGCTTAGTGAGTTCCCCAAAATACCATGCACAAATAATTAGCCTCTCATGGCTAAATCTCAATAAGGACCCTCTGGTCATGTGTCTCAGTGCGGACCCTCCGGTCTCATAGCTCGGGTCGGACCCTCCAGTCCGATATCTCAGTGAAAACCCTCCGGTCTCACAACTCGGTTTGGACCCTCCGGTCCTAACTCAATAAAGCACAAAAATAATATACAACATAAATCACAAAGACAAAATGCATGATATCACATAACTCGGTACAAGCACATAAGACCCTCCGGTCAATAACTCAAATAAGACCCTCGGGTCAATTACTCATATAAGACCCTCCGGTCACACAATATTACCACTCAGGTAAGTATAGTGAGAAGACTCACCTCGCAGAGTAAAGCAATATATCCCACACTCGAACTGTTGGTCTAGACTTCGCCTACACATATCACAATCATCTCTACTTAAAAATTACATAAAACGTTAAGCTAACTCCTCTACTAAATATCCGAAAAGAGTGAAAGACCATTTTACCCCTCCATGTTCTCCAAAGTCGACCACTTGACCCAACCCTAAAAGTCAACGAAAGTCAACACTCAAGTCAATAGTCCATGTTGACTCAACTCGTCGAGTGCAACTCATGAACTCGTCGAGTCCTCAGTACTCATAAATCATGAAAACCCGAGTCAACTCATCGAGTTGCTAGCTAACTCATCGAGTCCATGTAGAGTCCAGAAGACCGGGGAAAACCCTATCCACTCGTCGAGTTGTCTCATCAACTCGTCGAGTTCACTCTGAATCCAGAAACGGGAAAACCCAACTCAACTCGTCGAGTTGGATGCCCAACTTGTCGAGTTCCTCAGCCCTTTCTCATTAAACTCATTCCAGTCGATTCCAATGCTCCAAACTCCAGATCCAACCTCCTAGGATGGAGTTACCACGTAAAGTTGCTAATTTTACGATCATGCAAGACCTCACAAGGCTAAATCACCCAAAACTAAGCTCAAGAAGGGGTTTAGGACATGAAGACGGGTCAAAGCTTCATAAAGCTTGAAGATTTATGTACATGGGACCTAGAGAAGTCCAGATCTGAAACTTATACCCCCTGGGCAAGATTTTCCTCATTTTACACCAAAAGCCCATAAACTCACATAAGAAGAGATCTAAGGAATGGAAAGCCAAGGTAAGGAATTTTTACCTCCAAATAGATGCTACAACTGTATGAATGCTGGATCTAAAGACTCCTTCTTGTTCCAAGCTCTTCACTCTTCAAGCTTCCTCCAAGAATGCACACTTTTGGCTTCACACACTCAAAATATAGGCTAGCGCACTAGGGTTTCTTTCTGGACGTGATAGGGTGATGAGGGAGGCGGGGTAAAGGAGTTAAAGTCCTTTAAATAGGGTGCAAACCCGAATAATTAGGGTTTTCTCTAAACAGCCTCAACTCGTCGAGTCCAGCTCTCCAACTCGACGAGTAGGCTTCATAACTCGCGTGTCCAGATTAACTCCTACACGACGAGTTGGGCCAACCAACTCGTCGAGTAGCCCCTTCAACTTGCACAAAATCCCCAAGTCCTAGATCCAGGAATCGGGGTGTTACAAATTGGCATGTGTTTGTATAGAAAACCTCCTTGTAATTGCTCTTCTTGAGGTGTTGTGGAGGTACACGGGAATGTGAAGGCATACACAAAGCATTTGAACTCATTGCTTCACATTTTAGAAATGTTCTTGGTCTACCAAAGTGTTATTGTAATATATAAAAAATAAGTAAATTTACTTTTTGATTTACTCTTTTTTTCTTTGATGATATTGATTATGATTTTTTCTACTATAAAACAAATCAGGCTTGCGCCGATTTAATGAAGATGAACAAAAATCAGATCAATTTGTCCCTGACAGATGAAACTATCTATATTGAGGTTAAGGGTTTATAGTTTTAGATTCTGACATTCTCTCTAATGACATACCTTTTTGTATTGAAGAAAACTTTTATAGATTCATACATGTATTTAGGGCTGTAAACGAACCGAACGAACATGAACGGGGGCTTGTTCATGTTCGTTCGTTTAAGTTAGCCGAACAAATGAACGGACACGAACGGATAAACGAACGAGTTTTCTTGTTCGTGTTCATTCGTTTAACCAATTACATTGTTCATGTTCGTTCGTTTATGTTTATGAACATGTTTAACGAACATAAATGAACAAAGATAAACAAACACAATTGAACATATATGAACACATAATATAATAAATGTAATCAAACACAATTAATCATATATGAACATAAAAGGAACTTATATGAACGGACATAAACGAACGTTTATGAACATATTTGAACGAACAAGACTATTGTTCATGTTCATTCGTTTAACTAAACGAACGAGAATTTGTGTTCATGTTCGTTCGTTTATTAAATAAACAAACATAAACGAACTTCCCGTCGAACGGTTCACGAACAGTTCGCTGAGTGTTCAGTTCGTTTACAACCCTACATGTACTTAAGGTATGTTTTTCGATTATGTATCTGCAAGCAGGTAGGACCATCCCTACTAATGCTACCTCTTTAGAACCTTCATGAAACACTGCCAGATTTGGTGAGTTTCAATTTTGTATCTGCAAGATGGTAGGTGTTTTTTTCTTTGAGTTCTAGATGGCCTGATTTCCATCATTTGTAAGATGGTTGGGTTTTTTAACATGTTGCAGCAAAGTAAAACATTTTATTTATTTATGCTATGTAGGTACACATGGATACATGCTTCTTTTGTTGTTTTTAGTAGCAAAATATGTAAAAACTGGTAAAGAATAGAGGTACCAAAAAAGGCTTTTTAAATAAATTTCTCACCTTTTACTTTTGAACTTTAAAATTCATATGGCTTTTTTTTACCTTTGATAAATAACTTATGCTTCTACAAATTGTGCCAAAGTATAAGTGTTGTTGTATTCTTTCGTTTATTTTTAGAGTGTTTATCACTCTTATGGACTAAAGGACCAACACATGCTTTCTTTATTGATTAATTGTAAATGAGACAAAACGTTCTTAGTTCTTGAGTGAGGGAGAGACCAGTTCTCCATTGGGTGGTTAAGAATCTGTTTGGGGAGCTTTACAAGAATGATGTTCACTTTCTTATTAGACTAATTCATGTATTTATTTTTATTATATATAAATGTGTAATAGACCCGAATTTACTCAAAAGGTTCAACACATTGTCTGTTGATGTTTTCATTTTTACCTATATTTTGATTACAAAAATAAATTTTCCCATTCTTATTATTATTTTTAGTAAATAGAATTACCCGAATTAAAAGCAAACTTGGAAAGTGAATCAGAGTTGAAGACTTGAAGGCGATATAGAAGAAGATAAATGATGCAGTTCATGGTTGAGGATATTATGGAGTTTGCAGATGAAAGACCGTGCTTTATCTAGAAGCCAACTACTGGAAAATGGGTTGGCTTATTCAAGAGGTTGTCTAGTAGGACCTTATGGAAGAAGCTACAAGTGTTTATATGAAACAGAAGAGTTAATGTGGTACATAATATTCTTCTTGCTTCAAGTTGCAGTAGAATGCATTATAGGTGATTATATATTTTAAAAATAATTGATATTTAAGGAACAATGGACTATTGTTTAAAAAAAATTTATAAATAAATAAACTTACCACCAATAGAACGAGTAAAAATAGTTAAGCATTACATAAAGTTTATTTAATCACATTTGTATTTATTTTCTTTAATTCCTACCTGCAACTTTTTTAAGGTAGAATTGGCCATTTACAAAAGTCGGTCATTGTATGTATAATGAGGTTGGTTGTAAGCATGTAACGTCCATCACGAACATAGGCTTACTCATATAAAAGTAGCAAGCATGTAACATGTCAAAGTAGCTGAAAAACAGAAGACTGGAGTATTTTTTATAATTATTTTTATTTTTATTTTTTTAACCGTAATTTAGTTTGGAGTTCTGCTTTTTTTTTATAAATATTATAATATCATTGTACTTTCTTATTTTTAATATATTCTCATGTAATAACTATGTACTTTAGTTTTCAGTTTTTATTCATAACAATATACTTTCTATTTATGCATGGTATTTGATTAATTTATAACAATGTACTTTCTATTCGAGTAGTCAAATTGGACTATATGGTCTTTAATTGTCAACTTCCATATGATTTATGTAATAAAAATATCTCTAAGTAAACCAAAACAATGTTAATCGATCTGATTTTAAAATAAATGAATGAGTGATGACAACACATGTCATTATACGTTAATTCATCTAATGGAGACTGGTCTTAGTGACTCATTTCAATAATGTAATATGTACAAGAATTAATTGCATCTGAACCGAATTACCCAAAAATTAAATACTTGAACCTAAAGGGAACAAACCACCAAAAGAACACTAATCTTTGGTTCTTGAACACCTCCCCCCCCCCCCTATTAGCGTCCGTCGCTTGGCACGGACAAACGACTAATTATATATATATATATATATATATATATATATATATATATATATATATATATATATATATATGATAATGTGAGATTTTTTATGAGAAACATGATAAATGAACTATTAATATTTTTTTTGCAAAACAAATAAATGAATAATTAGATGATACAAAAATAACATTAGTTAGAAAAAATTTGTTTGAAAAAATAGCCTCAATAATTTATTTTTTAGTGACCCAGACAACAATTCTCTTTTCACATTTTTAGTGAATAATCTTAAAAAATGAATATTTGAACCCTTTTTAGAAGATTTTTTTATGAATCATCTTATTTTTGTATCATTTAATGATTAATGTATTTGGTTCATTAAAAACATGCATCTGATTCATTTTCACGATTTCTTACGAAAGTTTTCTTTCTGACATGAGCACACACACACACAAACACACACACACAAATATATATATATATATATATATATATATATATATATATATATATATATATATATATATATATATATATATATAATGTCCCAAATTTTCCCAGTAAAATTCTCATTTTTAAATAAGTTAAGACTATTCATTCATTGTTCCAAAAGACGATCAGGGTCAAAGTATTCTCAAAACATCAGAGTAATTTATAAACATTTAGTGCGGAATAAATCTGCATGGGATGTAGTGCGCACAAGTCGGACCCTTCATTTGAAAACAGAAGTACCTGAAACCATAAACATAAAACTGTAAGCACAAAGCTTAGTGAGTTCACCAAAATACCTCATACCATACTCACATAATAATTCAAAACATAATTGGGTCTATTTCACCCCCTTTCGGTCTCTTTCAACCGGTTCTGGATCTATTTCATCCCCTTCAGTCTCTTTCAGCCGATACTAGGTCTATTTCACCCCATACTGCCTCTTTCAACCAGTACTGGGTCTACTTCACCCCTTTCGGTCACTTTCAACCGATATCGGGTATATTTCACCCCTACAACTAAGCATATGATCATATCAGCAAGAGTCACAAAGACAACAAACACATACATGCATAACAGTAAGTGTCACAAGGACAACTATCATACTAAAAACATAATCCAATGGGCCGACATTTGTACCTTCGACCCACGACACAAGTACAATGAAGAGACTCACCTGAACTGTTCAACAGAAGCCCGCCAGCTACCTCAACAACAGAACATCCAACCCAAGCTTCCTAAAGCCAAACCGAAACCACTCCTTAGCCAAATGCTCAATTCTACTAAAGTTTGAGCAAAAGGCAAACTGGTCAAAAAGTCAACGGTCAAAGTCAAAGTCAAAATTTCTAATCAGTAGCCCTCCACGTCGTGGGCAAAAAATGCCAAAATAGTCGTTAATCCTCTAGTCGCCACGTCGTGGCAGCCTAAGGCCACGCCGTGGGGACTAGTCTGGACAACTCAAACAAGCTTAATCAATTTTCTTCTGATTCCAAGAGCTCCAAAACTCAGATCTGATCTGGTCCAAGGTCTTAATGGATAAAGTTTATAACTTTATCTATTAGGAAGGTCCAAACCGGCAAGATCTAGACTTTAAGTCTCAAAGGGACCCAAAATGCATCTTTCTCAACTTAATACATTAAGTCCAAGTCTCAAACTTTCAGATCTGAATCAAAAAGATGTCTAGATGGAAAAAGTTTCCATCTTTATCCATAATAATGCCACAATCTTCCAAGATCTAAACTTTAATACACCAAAATGACCTAAAGGACCAAGATAACTTGCATGTCTAAAAAGGAAGGAAAAAGATCACAACTTTCCTAGTCCATGAGGTCCAAGAACCATTCTAAACACATCACGAGATGTTGGAGTCCACTCAACTCCTAGATCACCCATAAAATGGACCAAAAGTGCCAAAAACCCCAAATAACAAGATCCAATGAATTATATAGCAAGATTGGAACTTTATACTCACAATGGTACAGAAATGAAGTGCCTTTGATGGATCCAAACTTGAAGCATCAATCCTGGAAACTAAGATAACCTTGATTATCTTCTTATTTCATCAAAATAACATAAAAAGCATCCAAATAAGGAGAGAGGAGAGGGGAGAAGCTCAAATCTTGAAGGTGGAAGCTAGGGTTTCTCCCAAGAGGTTCTACAGATGATGGGGGCTGATAAAATGACCTAAAATGCAGAACATTAAGCTTAAACACACTGAAAACCCTAAAAAGATCATGAACTAGGGCTTGACTGGTCCCCACGCCGTGGGCTCTGATCCCCACGTCGTGGCCACGATTTTTCACCCAAATCCACCTCAACTTTAAAGAGCCATAACTTCTTCGTTTCAACTCCGTTTTCGGCGATCTTTATATCCACAGAAAGGTATTGACAAGCCCCACACTTCTATATAGTTAATTTTGGCTTAACACATGCCGAACTAAAAACCATAATCCATGCAAGAAGCCTAACATATAACTTTTCCCATTTTACCATTTGGCTCCAAAACACAAACCAAGGGATTAGATCATACAAACGATATTACCAACATCCAATAGGGTCTAAATCCTATTCCCTTAAAGACCAGGGCATTTACTTGATCTGTTTATTGCCCATAATCCCAAAATAATTCACTTCTCGAAACAAGGTGTTACAACTCTCCCCCACTTAAACCGAAATCCGCCTTGGATAGGATCTTTGAAAACCACGCCAACACATTCCATAAGCTTCCTCTAACCACTTCGAAATCAAGGCATATTGTAAAGAAAACTCGAGAGACCACTCATAAACCACCACTGCCAATAAACAACCTAATAACTTGAAAATATTCCATCGCAACCATTATCCTCCTCTCCCTAACTGAAAGGCCCAACTCCTAGTGAAAACCACTCAAACTGGGAAGCATCTCAAAAAATGGAACTACAACTAACTCCATCAATAAACCCCCAAAACCGAGAACCCATTGGTTTAAACTCCAGAACCCATACTCTAAGACTGATGATCATCCATCGTTGTACCTACCCCTAGTCACTGACTAGGGATACCACAAAAACATACAGAAAGAATACTCAAAACATAGATCATGAATTTCAACCAATCCTCAATCTGGAAGTTATGCCTAAGAATCTTGAGTACACACTTGACTTCCATACACATCATTGCCAACCCACTGCTCCCATGAGCATGATGATGGTCCATCCAAGAATCTCACGTTGCATCCAATTCTTTTATCAGCTCAGATGTACATCCACCTGACAAATCACTCGAGACACCTACAACGAACTTCATGACTCGAGATTTCAGAACCAATACCCAACATTGGTAACCAAACCACTAATAAACCATTCTCAAGAAGACGGGGTCCATAATGGCAAACATTTATCAAGAGACTTCCGATGCATAACTAATACTCCCATTAAACTTTTTATTGCCCATACGATCCAAGCTACTATTCCATCACTGTCCTGAAGAATCACGACCAACACCACATGGGCCTAAAAATACTCAACCATCAATCCACCGACTTGCATGAACTCAATCAACATCCCTCCCAATGCTAACTGAACACAATACGGGCCATACCCTTTTATCACGCATAGTTCTTTTCATAGTACAGGCTGCTACCAATACAAAATTAGATGAAAACATGATCACCCACAACCAGAGAATGAGATAGTCGGTTGCACTCTTGTTCCAATTCAAAATCTATAAACCCAATAAGAAACATGCCAATAACCCAAGCCAAGTGTTCTCATGCTATCATACTCAGTCCGCATACACTTCTCATGGGAAAAACATAACCAAACCTAGATCTAATGCATTCTTTCTTCCCCACAACCTTACCCAGAGGGTATGGTACCAATAGATCTAACCGAAATGAAGAACCTCAACCGCTAACATAAACATCCTCATGAACGACCGATACAATATCCCACACCTTGATTGATACTAAACAGATCTTACCGATACAAGATCCCACACCTGGTCGGCTCAATCTAGACACCAACCCTGCCGATGCGACATGACAAAATTGGATTCTGCGTAGATCCAAAGCCACACCTGAAAAGTTAAACAACATTGCCCCAACATCCGGACTTCCAATTACCAAGGAAATTTGCCAAATTCGATCCTGTTATGAACTCTAATTCCACAACCAATGATTGAGGGTGCCTATACCCAGAAACCACATATATAACGTACAAAATTTAACGATACATTGACGCATCCATTGAACTTCAACTGATACAACTCGAAGCTTTCGAAGAACATCTACTATTGAAGATGAACGAAATTACCAAAGATCGATAATGTATTGACAACAAATCCCATAATTCAATACACTGCTGAACCAAAATCCACGCAGAACTAAACACACCAAACTCTGAAGCTGGTTTATCGATCTTAAACTACCAAGTCTAGATTATATATAACAATCTATACAACGAGCTAATGAATCCCTTAACCATCGACACTCCAACTGAGTGACCCAAACGCATCTTGATCTATTCATAGGCATCCCGAAGGAACCAATGGCTACAACGAGCTCCTTTCCTAACAGCTTCCTATCGCGAAGACAACTCACGCGTTCCTGAGCACATACATCTGATGGCAACTTGCTCTGCACCCCCATATTGACCAAATCTTAAACCAAAGTCTTGCATACCTGAACCACAAATCCATATGCCTCATTCTTCTGAAACCATAAAATCGAACAGATCAATGATCCTCCAAGTAGATTGCCTAGTTCTCCCCCACTTAGGATTCGAACTACCACTAACTGACATTGCAACCAGACCAAAACTAGAATTGGCTTATCGAGGTACATATCATCCTTGACCCTTGGAAACATAACATAGCGCAAGATGATATTACAGATAAATACCAAGTAAACTCAAAGAGATTCCAAAATTCAGATGGAGACCTCAGAAACCTCCCAATCATAACCTGCCTCTAGCATCAAGAATACCATGCAGATGCACAAGCCATAATTCTGATAGTCCATACCTATTCTCTATCTAGAAACAAATGGAATACCACTCACCTCGACCACAAATCCCCAACAATCAACTCATCGCGAGGATCATTCATAAATGCAAGAGACATTATTCTCTTAGTCAGGATACACCAGAGACAACAAAAGCTGTCATTCCCAATTCACCTCCCTTGATCACCTGAAAGAATCAACTAGCCTGACCTAACTAAATTCAAAGAAGGCAGACCCTTGATCCCATCTCAAGGCAACCATACCATAAGAATCCTCATGTGCATTTCCACACTACCATACTTGCCGCCAAAAACCACAACAATCTAGCCTCATGTTGGGTCTACATCCAAAATCCGAAAATCCCATGTATGCTCTATCTCTTTCCTCCGAAAATGAAAATTTGGAAAAACGTAATCCCCATCGTGGATAGCGACATCCTAATCCATCCGCTAATCACAATTGCTTCCTTCTTGAGTCCCGCGACTCAAATGACACTATCCCGAGTAAGGCCCTCGAGATCTCAAAATCAACTAACTCATCTAGGTCAACATGATTCAAAACCAAATAACATGGCCACTAAGGCCCAAGCAATCACCATGCCCTTCCTTATCCTGGACAACTATAATCGATAAATTGAATGAGACAAAAACACATTGAAATGAATCATGGTGTCAAACCATACAATCTACGCTCAATCATCTCCTTATAATCCCCGGAAGTTTTCCTCGATTCGAGTACGGATCCTGTGCTTTCAGTAGTACAGGCCCAATGCTACCTTCCACACCTATCCGTACTTTCCTCAAGAATCGTTCCGGATCCTCTAAGTAACTACTCATGTCCACTACCGACCAATTCAATCATACATACTCGCCCTCAAACGAATATACACCTGTAGATAGTGCACCAATTCCTCTAAGGTGCTTCCTAGACTCTCCTAGGACTCCCACCTCACACTGCCATCAACTGCTGAAGAACCCTACTAATATCAACTAACTACTTTATTAATACACTTACATGCAACGAAACTTAAATAATCTTTCGAATAAAAGACCCAACCCTACAACAGTTAGACTCAAATGAGAGCTGCGCCATAGGGCCAAACAAATCATTCAAGAATTATTCAACCTTTGCAACATGTAACTTAACTTATTCATTTAATAGTTAGCCCACATCAATATGGGTCCCATAAAGCACAAAGCAGGAAGCATTCGTCCAGTAACATTCTATAGGCCACAAAACATAAAAAGGCATCCTCCAACTAACTTGCTTCTGCGATGCTACAGACTTCTACCAACGTTGCTAATCTTCCTAGATTCTTCTTCTAGAATCTATCTTTCGAAAATGATCACACAAGCACATTCTAACATTCTTCCTAGGCTTTCCTAGGGTAATCTTCACACCACTCTCCACCATCATCTGCAGAAGAGACTCCCTATAATACCTTCTAACTACCTCATGAATACAATTACATGTCATACGCACTAGATAAGTCTTCAGCTGTAAGGTCCCACACTACAACGGTTGGACTCAAACAAGAGCTGTGCAATAGAGTTAAACCTAACCTTCTAAAATTATCAAATCCCTACAACATGTAACATAACATATTAATAGTTATCCGATATTATTGGAGGTCCTTAAAAGCACAAAGCAAGCAACATTCGAATATCGAGTAATCTAAACCGATGCCTCACTTAAATCAGGCCAATCTATCATACAATCTGAAATCCATACTGGCATGCAGTTCCAAACGCTCAATCAACAGGCAAATAAAAGCATCTCTCCTAGCATTCTATCATGCAAATCCTGAGCAGATCCTTAGCCCTAATCTAGCATGAAATTCTCACATACTCATACCAAAACAATAAGCATATCACATGTATGTGTATTCTGGGAAAACTTACTTGAGCTCGGCTGATTGCACGCATCACACCTCTTTTTCTTAGAAAACCTTTTTAGAAAATCATTTTATTTTAAAAGATTTTAGAAATCCTCAGTTTGAGTTCAGAACCATCCGAGAGTGTGCCCAAATCCCTCAAACCAAGGCTCTGATACCAACTTGTAACGTCCCAAAATTTCGAGTAGAATTTTCATTTTTAATTAAGTTAAGACCATTCATTCATTGTTCCAAAAGACGATCAGTGTCAAAGTATTCTCAAAACATCAGAGTAATTTATAAATATTTAGAGCGGAATAAATCTCCAGAGGATGCTCTGCGATCAAGTCGGACGCTTCATTGGAAAAAAGAAGTTCTAGAAGCCATAATCATAAAACTGTAAGCACAAAGCTTAGTGAGTTCCCCAAAATACCCCATACCATACATAATAGTTCAAATCATAACTGGGTCTATTTCACCCCCTTTGGTCTCTTTCAACTGGTATTGGGTATATTTCATCCTCTTAGGTCTCTTTCAACCGATACTTGGTCTATTTCACCCCCTTCGGTCTCTTTAAACCGGTATTGGGTCTATTTCACACTCTTAGGTCTCTTTCAACCGGTACTGGGTCTATTTCACCCCCTTCGGTCTCTTTCAACCGGTACTGGGTCTATTTTACCCCATTCAGTCTCTTTCAACTGGTATCGGGTCTATGTCACCCATACAGCTAAGCATACAATCATATCAACAAGAGTCACAAAGACAACAAGGACATACATGCATAATAGTAAGTATCACAAGGACAACTAGCATCCTACAAACATAAACCAATGGGCCGACATTGGTGCCTTCGACCCACGAGTACAGTGAAGAGACTCACCTAAACTATTCAACATAAGCCCAACAGCTACCTCAACAATAGAACATCCAACCCAAGCTTCGTAAATCCAAACCGAAACCAATCCTTATCCAAATGCTCAATTCTACTCAAGTTTGACCAAAAGTCAAACTGGTCAAAAAAGTCAACGATCAAAGTCAAAGTCAAAATTGCTAATCAGTAGCCTTCCACGTCGTGGCCTTCCTTAGCCATGTCGTGGGCACAAAATGCCAAAACAGTCGTTATTCCCCCAATCGCCACATCGTGGCAGCCTAAGGCCACGTCGTGGGGACTGGTCTGGACAGCTCAAACGAGCTTAATCCATTTTCTTCTGGTTCCAAGAGCTCCAAAGCTCATATCTGATCCTTTCCAAGGTCTTAATGGATAAAGTTTCTAACTGTATCCATTAGGATGGTCCAAACCACCAAGATCTAGACTTTAAGTCTCAAAGGGACCCAATATGCATCTTTTTAACTTAATCCATAAAGTCCAAGTCTCCAACTTCCATATCTGAATCGACAAGATGTCTAGATGGATAAAATTTCCAACTTTATCCATAATAATGCCACAATCTTCCAAGATCTAAACTTTAATACACCAAAATGACCTAAAGGACCAAGATAACTTGCATGACCAAAAGGGAAGGCAAAAGATCACAACTTTCCTAGTCCATGAGGTCCAAGAAGCATTCTAAACACATCAAGAGATGTTGGAGTCCACTTGTCACACCCGCATACCAGAACGGCGGAAACGTCTGGGGGCGGATGACTTTATGTACAGTATCATAACAATTGAATAGTAGTGATCAAAGCATTACAACCATTGTATTGAATATTTAGTAAGTTTACATTGTGCTCAAAACATTGTTTACATATTATCAAATACACATGACAAAAATAAATAACGAGATGCGACGACGTCCCATCCACCAAAAAACTCTTGTGGTTACCTGTTTACTGGTTTCTTGAGAATACAAGTGATTTTGAAAAGTGTCAACAATTAAGTTGGTGAGTTGATAAACGTTTTGTATGAGAAGGATTTGTAACTGTTTCATGTAAGATGATAGTGTATACTTCAAGAAAATCTGATATTTTCTTTAAAATGAACTGTAAGTCTTAAATCCCAAGACTAAAAATGTGAGTAATATTGTACTGAAAAATGGTGTTATTATGTTTTATCTTTATATAAAACTACTTGAATGTATGTTAACTCGTAAATCAAATGTGTTGTCGATACCCTATGTGAGTTATTATAACCATAATAATGCGACCAGTTGGCCTGAACGACGTTCTTCAGGCGTCGGAACTGTTATGACATTTGTCACCCTAGACCTGCCGGTCTAACTATAGCTAACAGTTTAGGTGCGAGATTGTCAATCTCGTATAGATCTATACACAAGTGACACGCTCTCCCTACAAGAGACTCTGGTTATAATGTGCGACTTAATGTGTACTCTGGTAGGTACGGTGAAACTAAATGTCTCACAACCAGTATCAACCGATTTACGTGAACTGAAAACTCCTTTTTTCTTGTAAATGAAATAATTATACCTTTAAATAATTATATGTTTCTTCTGAAGTGATAGTGTAGTTTTGTGACTCCCAAACTATACCAATTATAGTTTATCATGTTTGTTTGTCAAGAACATTTCTATAATCATTTATATAAATACATAGTAATCATCTTGTCTAGTTTCAAAATGTAAGGTCAAACACCATATTTTTGGGTTGTAACCCACAAAATAGTGAAATAACTAGAATGTACTCCTTTTTGTTTGTTGGGTCAAAATTATGGTTTATACTTTGCTTTTCTAGGCAACTGTATTTTTCTGTAATGTTTTATGAGTTTACGGTCAGGTTTACGGCCAGGGAGGTGTTTACGGCCGTAAACAAGTTTACGGCCGTAAACCCATTTACGGCCCATGTTTCTCATGTATATATATAGGGTGAGGGGTGTGAGGAAGGGGGGAATAGTAGAGAGAGAAAGGAGCTTATGTGTGTGTGTGCGAATCTCATGTAAAGGAGCATCATTCCAATCTATTCAATACATTGAAGATTCAAGTTATTCTTCTCTTCTTCTCTTCTATTTTGATCTGACATCATCCAATTGATTGGGATTCCGCACCATCAATTGGATCTGATTGATACACAAGCATATTTGGGGACTTACAAGTGGTATCAGAGCTTGGATTGTATCAGTCAATTTTGTCAGATCCGGAGCTTATTTGATCTTATTTTGGAAGGATTTCTGCGTTTTTGGATAGATCTTGGCAAAATAAGGGGGGTTTGTTCTTCGTGTTTTTCATAAAAACGAGTTTTTGATCGAGTTTTGGAGCAAAAAGGGGCAAAAATCGATGTTTTTGGTCGTAACCAGCGAGGGGGTGGCGGCGTGTACGACCAGCAGCTAGGGTTTCCGAGGAGTTTACGGCCGGAGCTTGCGGTCTGAGATTACGGCCCTCGTAGTTTACGGCTCGCACGTGTACGGTCAGCGTTTACGGCTCGCACGTGTACGGCCGGAGTTTGTGGTCCTCGATGGTTTGCGGTCTAGCATCGTTTACGGTTCGCACCTAGTCTCGTTCTCAGCCTCGCATCGCATCGCCTCGTCCTCGCCTCGCATCTCAGCAGCAGAATTCCTCGCAGCTTGCTTCCATTAAAAAAAGGAAGCGAAGTTGGGGGTGCCGGGGATCGAACCCGGGTCCCTTGATTCATCAGCCTCACGCCTTAACCAACTCATCTAGGGTGGGAGATGATATCCTCCTTCCGTTTTTAATTGTTAAAGATTCGCTTTCTCGTTTCTAGTTTCGCAAATTTAACATTTTTAACCCCAAAAATCAATTTCCTTTATTTTTAAATTACTTTTTCAACCCAAAAAAAAAAAAAATTAGTTTTTATTTTTTGACTTTTAATTTTGATTTTTTACTTAAAATTTTGACTTTGACTTTCAATTTTGACCTTTGACTTTAAATTTTGACTTTCTCGTTTAACCTTCAAAATTTCAAATTTAGCTTTTCGGTTTGACTTTTAAGTTTGATTTTTTTTAATTTGACTTTTAAGGTTGACTTTTGAGTTTTTAGTCAAAGAATTTAGCTTCTAGTTGTGCTTTTAATGGTTTTTGAGGTCTACGAGGGAATTGAAGACATGAAAGAGAGTCGTCAGGATATGTTAAGACAAAAGTTCAACATGTTCAATTATATCCCTGGAGAAACCTTGGAAGCTCAGTTGCAGCGATTTACTACACTTACTACTGAGATGAATATAGCTGGGATCTTCTTAACTAAATCTGAGATAAACAAAAAGCTGCTGAATTCACTTGCGAAATCATGGGATATGAACGTGGCTGTCATCAAGAAGACAAAAGATATCAATCGTCTTAGTCTTGCTGATGTAACTGAAGAACTTGACGGTTTGAAGTGTGGAAAAACAATGAGTTCCGCAAACATCCCGGTCAATGAAGTTTCATGTACTCCATCTTGTGAAGATACGATTAAAATTCTTCGTGAACATAATGATTTGCTAAAAAGGGAAGTCGAGGACCTAAAATACGAAGAATATCAACTCAGGAAAGGACAGAAACCCCTAAAGGCTGAATTAGAAGCAAAAGTCAAAGACTTTAGGAGGCTTCAGGAAGACTATAGTAATAAATGTGAAAATTATGACTATGTTAAGAGACAACTTGCTGAATTAACTGCTGAGCTTGACACATTAAAAAGCCAATTTGAAAATGCAAATTTTGATTTTAGAAAATTTGATGTGTCAAGCGAAGTAGTTGCGAACATGATAGACCATTGTTTGCAATTTAAAAATAACCAGCAAAAAGGTCTAGGGTATGATAGTATTCCTCCACTTTTCAATCATAACTACACATCCATCCCTATGACACAGGAAGAAATTGACAGGGAGGCACATCTTCAATATGGCAAACCAGCTGGATTTGTGTCAGGAGGTATTCAGGTTGAAAATACTAATGCTTCTACTTCCTATGCAGATCAACCACTAAGCCAATCCAAGCAAGCAGCTGAAGAGAGTGTGTCTGATAGTAAAGTAGCAGAAGATGAGAACAAGGAAAAAACCATTGAACAAACCAACATCTCCTTGAGCTCTGAATCTGTTGCTTCGAACTCAGCTGCTTCTGATCAACCTGCTGTTGAGAAATACAGGCCACCAATTCCAGTGAAACAGAGTGGCTGTTGTAATTGTGCTTGTGGGAAAAATAAGAGACAAGGCAAGGACACACCACCAGGGGCAGGAAGAAACAATTTCCCAGTGAAGAAAAAGACTTGTTTTCACTGTGGAACACCTGGTCACATTGCCCGAAACTGTCCAAATCGCGCATACGTTCCCTACTACGCACAAGGATGGCAAAACGCGCCAAGAGGGAGATACTCCAAAAGAAACCCCTCGAGGTCACGTTCAGACAATGGTGACTGGAACGCGCAGAAGGCCAAGAATCAAACCCACAAGGATAAGAATCTGAATCCCAAGGGCAAGAAGGGAATGCCGGCCAAGAAGTCCAATCCAAGAGATGCTCCAGCGAAACCAAGACCGGCTAGGTCAAAGTCATCTCGGCGATCGGCTTCGAGATCAAAAGCAAGTACTGAGCCACCTATCAGATCGAAAAAGAAATGGGTTAAACCCAACTACAAATGGGTTCCAAAGGCTCACTCTCCCAAATCTTCTAACGATTCTTATATTTCGTCATCTTCTGTTTGTGATAAACAGGATATGTCATGGGAGAGAGTACCCTGCAATGATGACAAAGGTCGACCCAATTTCAAAATCGACTGGGTTCCAAAGACCAACTAATCCCGCTCTGTGCTGGAGCAGCTATGGAGGCATATCATCAGACTTCAGTTTGTTGGTAGTGGCTGTTCCAGGCACATGATAGGAGGCATCTCTCAACTGTACAACACTCGGAATTTTGTTTGAGAGTATGTGTCCTTTGTGGGAAGGGAAGAAAGGAAGGAGTCACTCATGGGGTTTGTGCTTAACGACATGAAGAATTTTCGGATCTGTTATGAGATTATGCGTGCTGTTCTCAGACCTTCTGGATGCAAATTCAATCGGTAACTTACGGTTTGAGTTTTCTTCTCTATACTCCTGAGTTTATCTTAATCTGATTCGTTTTAAAGACAATCTTTTATAGTTTTTCTTTAGTAGGTGTCTGTAGGGAAGTGATATCAAGAAAGTGATAACGAGCAGTCTAAAACATGTGTAAAGGACTGAATCTGAATTGTCTAGACTCTGTGTTCAATGTGCTGGTAGGCACGAAGGATTTAACAGTGTGGATTTAATTAGGATTGTTTGGACTGACCATACGACGCTCGGGTAGATTAAGCAGTGAGATAAACACGGGAACCTACAGGATACACTAAATTAATACGCATCTAGAACAGTGGTTCAACTTTTCCTTGATGTACGGACTTATGTCCTTAATTCTGGTTCTGATAGGGCGACTGGGGGGGGGGGGTTCTGATAAAGTAGGTCTGTAGGAAATTATTTTCTTGCTTTCTATCTGTCAGTCATATGTTGCTTCCTCTGCATGATTGGAAGAGATCCGACCTGGATTGCAACATATGCAACTCTATTTCTATGCATTTTCTTTATATCTGCAATTCTTCCTATCTGTGAGCCATATGTTGTCCCCTCTGCGTGATCGGAAGATCCGACCTGGGACACAGCATATGCAACACCCTACTATCTCTATAACCCTCTATCTCTGTTAGTCATATGTTGTCCCCTCTGCGTGATTGAAAGAGATCCGACCTGGGACACAACATATGCATCTATCTCTAAATCTGACTTCCTCCTTAATAATTGTTTACTCACCTAAAGTAAGGAGTCCTTAGGAAGTTCTTGATAACCAGGGTATATCGGGAAGTGGGGAACTCGTTCTAGTGCAACTAAAATTGAACCATTTAGAGGTTGTCTGTAGATCTCGCTGCTTAATTTAAGTGGACAACAATACCCGTGGTCGTCGCCAGCTAAATGGTTTATTTAGAAAAGTTTGTCGATATCCTTCGTGTTTAAGTGGACCACAATACCGGCAATTGACCAGATCTATTCATGAAGGTGAAGTTACTGATAAACAAGTTCAGGCTGTCTCACAACTTTGATCCCAAATATTTTTGTTTTTGTTAAATTTGTTCATAGTTTTTCTCTATGCACAAATTTAGGGGGAGAATTAAAAAAATTCAAAAAACAAACAAAAATCAGAAAAATTAAAAATCAAAAAAATAGTTTTATATTCAGTTTTATTTCTTGTTCAAGAAAATCAAAAATCCAAAAATATTTTTGTTTCTGTTTTATTTTTTTCAGAAAATATGAAAAACCCAAAAATATTGTGTGCTAAATTTTCTTTTAGTTTAGTTTTGTCTTGAAAAGTGAATTCAGGTGAAGATGAAACTCATGGAGTTTGTGTCGAAGATTTCTGAGCCAAGGCTTCATCCGTGATCATCGAAGAATTCTCATTCGAAGGAGCAAGAAATGAAGATTATTCTTTCGACATTCAATCTTTCAACCCTAGAAGCAAGGTGAAGCTGCACTTGAAGATTAGGTGACGGATTGCATTGAAGCCTCCTCAATCAGTCTGCTGCTATCTTAAACCTGCTGAAGTGATCCAGAAGATTTGTTCTCTCTGATGTTCTCTCTGAAGATTCTCAAGCTGAAAGCACTATCTTTCAAGAATCAGTACATCAAGCCTCCTCACCCAATGTGCGTTCAGAGTCAAATCTTGAAGAAATGCCCAACTACTCAAGATGAAGTCAATTATTAAAGATTCATCATGTTCATCTTGAAGCTGTGAAGAATTTGAAGATTAATGCTGAAGCCAAGCTCCCAATGAAGATTAACAAGAAAAACCAGCTACTTTTTAGGGGGAGCTTGTTGGGTCAATTAAGAAAAGAAAGCTATAAACCAAGGGGGAGATTGTTGGGTCAAAATTATGGTTTATACTTTGCTTTTCTAGGCAACTGTATTTTTCTGTAATGTTTTATGAGTTTACGGTCAGGTTTACGGCCAGGGAGGTGTTTACGGCCGTAAACCCATTTAGGGCCCATGTTTCTCATGTATATATATAGGGTGAGGGGTGTGAGGAAGGGGGGAATAGTAGAGAGAGAAAGGAGCTTATGTGTGTGTGTGTATGCGAATCTCATGTAAAGGAGCATCATTCCAATCTATTCAATACATTGAAGATTCAAGTTATTCTTCTCTTCTTCTCTTCTATTTTGATCTGACATCATCCAATTGATTGAGATTCCGCACCATCAATTGGATCTGATTGATACACAAGCATATTTGGGGACTTACATTGTTAGAAAAGCTATATTTTGGTAAAAAGCTTCCAAAAACCTTGTAGTTTTACAAGTCATAATTTTTCATATGATTTTATGACATGGATTATATTTATTATTATTATTATTATTATTATTATTATTATTATTGCATTTGGAAACTAATATATCACAAGTATTTGTACAAAAGGTAGTAATAATCATAACCCATGCAAATAATATCTTATTTTAAACATAAAAATGAAACATTGCAAGTATTTATGTGGTAAATTTTTTTTTACATGTATTCCCCCCCCCCCCCCCCCTAAAACATGAAAAACTCGAAAATGTGGGGGTATGAACTCACCTTGATTGGATTTGTGGGTTGTTTGAAGAGATGTGTGTGAATATTCCCAAGCCTAAACACTTGAATGTGGTTGATGAACTCTTTGAAGGTGATATTATCCTAAGAGTTTCTAACACATAATAATATGTGTAAATAAAATTAAACTAACATGATAGTGCATAAACACACTAGATTTTGAAGAAATACTTACCAAATTCTAAGAACAAGCTTGGAGAATTAAACCCTTGGAAGCTTGGAATTGGCTCTTGAGAGAAAATGGAGTTAACAAGAAAGAGAAATGAAATTGGTGGGGAGTTTATGTGGTGATCTCGTCCAAAGATAAGGAAGGAAAATGAGGTGACATTTGCATTGTGATCTGTTGGGTAATAGCATGGATACATGCTGGGTGCAAATTCGTATGGGAAAAGATGAAACATCCTATCACAAAGTCATCTCCTATCATTTTCTTCTCTTAACCGAAAACACATTAGGAAAGGATCAAATTTGTGATTTTGGCCAAGGCATGACCGAAATCACCTTGTACGCCACCAAAACCTCATGAGATTTCGGTCCTAGTGCTTTTGGTCTTGGTGTGATTTCGGCCTAGGGGTGATTTCGGCCCAGACATGTGATTTTGGCCCATCACCACCGAAATCTCATGTTCTTGGGTCCCCAAAACCGAAATCCCAAAGGCATGGCATAAATCATGCATCAAATCCTAACTATTTGACTTGGCTTGACTTGTTATAACTTGTTGACTTTCAATGGCTCCTTACAAGTATGATTTCCAAGCATATATATTTACTTATACAAATAATGTCCTTTTGGCTTTCAAAGTTTTATTGCAACAAAGTTGTGACGTGGTTTTACATTATACATAGATACACCTTAGACCTTGCTTGTTCCAAAAATTTTCAGTTGTCACACCACTCAACTCCAAGATCACCCATAAAATGGACCAAAAGTGCCAAAAAAAACGCCAAATTACAAGATCTAATGAATTAGATAGCAAGATTGGAACTTTATACTCACAATGATCCAAAAATGTAGTGCCTTTGATGGATCCAAACTTGAAGCATCAATCCTTGCAACTAAGATAACCTTCTTGATCTTCTTATTTCATCAAAATAACATAAAAACATCCAAAAGAGGAGAGAGGAGATGGGAAAAGCTCAAATCTTTAATATGGTGGCTAGGGTTTCTCCCAAGAGGTTCTACAGATGATGGAGGCTGATAAAATGCCCTAAAATACGGAGCATTACGCTTAAATATGTTGAAAACCCTAAAAATATCATGGGCTTAGGCCTGACTGATCCCCACGCCATGGCCATGACTTTTCACCCAAATCCACCTCAACTTCAAACAACCATAAATTCTTCGTTTCAACTCTGTTTTAGGCGATCTTTATATCCACAGAAAGGTATTGACGAGCCCCACACTTCTATCAAGTTAATTTTGGCTTAACACATGCCAAACTAAAAACCATAATCCATGCAAGAAGCCTAATATATAACTTTTCCCATTCTACACTTTGGCTCCAAAGCACAAACCAAGGGCTTAGATCATATAACCGATATTATCAACATCCAATAGGGTCTAAACCCTATTTCCTTAAAGCTCAAAGCCTTTACTTGATCCATTTGTTGCCCATAATCCCAAAATAAGACACTTATCGAAACATGGTGTTACAATATATATATATATATATATATATATATATATATATATATATATATATATATATATATATATATATATATATATATATATATATATATATATATAGGCTAGGTTCAAATGTTGATGAACATCTATTGTACGGACGTGTATGGACAATGCTATTTTATGGGAATGACTAAGAGAATATATTGTTTGGTAATGTGAATACGTTCAACCTTACATAACTATTGTCATTATCATGCATTCTTACTAGTTCTTATTCATTTTTGTTCTCACACATCGTTTTTCACTTATTTTCATTCTTACAGTATACGATTATGAACAATACATTCTGACAACATTCTGACAGAATGAGAATCATAAAAAAAGTTTATAATACTCTTATAGACGATTTAATTAATGAGAATGTGAGATAATGACAATAGTTATGTATGGTTGAACACATTCACATTACCAAACAACATACTTTCTTAGTTATTCTCACAGAATAAACTGTCAACACGTCCGTACAATAAATGTTCATCCACATTTGAACCTAACACTATATATATATATATATATATATATATATATATATATATATGCTACATTATAAAAGAAATCTAACTATTTCTAAAAATAGATGGAATATAATAATATTATTTTTTTAAGACGTCAAAACCATTAAGCTAATAGTACAAGTAACCACTAATAAAATAATATTAAATTTTAAACTTAATTCCAATTAGATTAGATTGTACAAACAATAATACAAAATGTACAAATATAAAATGCAATACATAAAATAGCTTTTCACCGATTCCTTATTTTTCCCTCTTTATCTCAATTTTCTTGACTTGGTCATCTGCAAAATTGAACTGCCATATGAATTTCCATTTAATTCTCCTAACTTCAAGTTCAAAAGGGCGCATTATCAGTTTCGAATCCTTCATCTACCTATATCTTGCATCTTTCTACTAAAAAACCCTAAACACCAAGATCTACCACCATCATCTGACTTCTATGTCACCGCCAATTAACCATGACACCAGATCATCGACCTCGCCAAATTTTTTTCCTAGAAGATCAGGAGAGTTATATGTATCGCTTCTATACATCTCAGTTGGCTGTTTCATCTTGAAATAAACCATCGTCCCACGATCGAGGTATCTCCCTATCAAGAAACCATCACATCACAATTTCTCTGTCTTTTCCGTCAATATGTCGGTTCACCACCATTTTTGCTGCGCTGCTCCTACTTTTCTCATCTTCTCTATCCTTTCTTTCTTTCCTTCTTGAGACTACGACAACTAGAAAGGTTAAGAACAACAGGTTCTGTTTTTTATTATTCGATTTCTTGTGTTCCAACAACATAAACATATATGGTCTGGTATGTCAAGAAGAACAAGTTGTTTTCTAATTTTGTGTTTTTCCAACAACAAACAAAAGATTTTGATTTTTTTTGCAGATCTTGATTTTCTACATTCCAACAACATGAACGGATCTGGGACAGATATGTCAAGAAGTGTTGAGTGTGAAGCCATTGGGCTAGTCAAAAGAAGTGACAGGAAACAAGGAAAACCAGAAAACATGGAAAAAGAAAAAGGGGACATCCATGTTTTGAGGTAGTGGATGAAGACCCGAATGTTTTTTTCTTTTTTAATATACTTTCTCAATTTCAATCTCTATAAATGAGATTGCTCTGTATTTTTAAGCATGGATCCATCACAAACTTCACAGAAAAAATATATACACTCCTAGTTACCCTCGTGTGGACGTAGGTCAGAAATAGACCGAACCACCTTAAATCTTTGTTGTTCTTGTGTTTAGAGTGGTGTGTTAAGTGTCTCGATCCTAACAAGTGGTATCAGAGCAAGGTTTTAGCTCCAGAAGGTGATTTTCAGTTTTTTGGTCGAAATTTTTTTTCGTCAAAAACGATTTTGGTGTATACCGTTGGAAAGGTCTCGTTCCGAAGATTCCGAAAATATTTTTTTCTGAATTTTTTGACCACCGGAAGACGTCCAAATCGCCGGTCAAAGGTTTGCCGGAATAGTTACCGAAAAAAACCAGTTCGCCGGAGAAGACGACACTGTAGCACCTGAACTCGCCGGAGAAGACGACACTGTAGCACCGAAGTTCCGCCGAAGAAGACGACACTGTAACAGGAACTGTAGCACGACGTCAGCGGTGACGTCAGCAGACACTGTAGCACGACGTCAGCGGTGACGTCAGCAGAAACTGTAGCAACACTGTAGCAACACTATAGCAGATTTGAAAATTTGCAATTTGGCCCCTGAATTTCCAGAAAATTGCAAGATAGGTCATTGTTCTTTCAGAAAATGGCAGAAAGCAGTAAGCTTCAGATTGAGAAGTTTGATGGGAAAGATTTTGGTTGGTGGAAGATGCAAATTGAAGATTTGCTCGTGCAGAAAGACTTGGACGCAGTTTTAAGTGAAAAACCGGAGGCGATGACACAGGCAAACTGGAAGACTTTGGATAAGAAGGCCAAGGCATTTATTAGACTGACGTTGTCAAAGGATGTTGCCTTCAACATTTTGAAGGAGACCTCGGCAAAGGGAATCATGGAGGCATTGTCTAATATGTGCGAGAAGCCGTCGGCAGCAAATAAAGTCTTCCTGATTCGGGAGCTAATCAACACGAGGATGAGGGAAGGAAGTTCAGTTACAGTGCACATCAACAATTTAAACTCGATTTTATCTAGACTTGGGTCAGTGGGAATAAAGTTCGAGGATGAAGTTCAAGCTTTACTATTGTTATCATCATTACCTGACAGTTGGTCTGGAACAGTTACAGCCGTTACTAGTTCCACAAGATCGAAAGGGCTCACTTTTGAAGGAATTCGGGATTTAATTCTAGGCGAAGACGTCAGACGAAGAAATTCCGGGGAATCATCAAGTGAACAATTGAATGCGGTCAGAGGTAGAAGAAATAACAGAGGTAGTGGGAGCGGGAACAGGAGAAGGAGTAAGTCGAGGACTCGAAATGATGTGACTTGTTGGAACTATAAAGAGGTTGGACATTTCAGGAATCAATGTCCAAAAGACAAGAAAGAAGTTAACGCTGCAATAGACCATTCAGATGATGATGTTTTGATCTGTAGTGTGGAGAGCAATGTGGATTCCTGGGTTATGGATTCGGGTGCTTCATTTCACGCTACCCACAGCCGTGAAGCACTGCAGAATCTGAAAGAAGGAGATTTTGGTAAGGTAAGACTGGCGAACGATGAGGTTCTTGATGTGACGAGCATAGGTGACTTAGATTTGAAGACTCCAGTTGGTCCATGGACTTTGAAGGATGTCCGGGTAATTCCAAGTCTGAAGAAACAGTTGATTTCTGTTGGGCAGTTGGATGAACAGGGGCACGAGGTTAAGTTCAGGAATGTGCAGTGGAAGGTTGTCAAAGGAAATCTTGTGATAGCTCGTGGACATAAGAGGGGTTCATTATATATGGTCAGATTACCATCTGAGGGAGTAACCGTCCCAGTTCAGAAGAAAAACAAAATCCGGTTCATAGAGTCTCGTGGACAGAAGAAGGTTTGCTTTGCAGATGGCAAACCCAGAGTCACAGGTCAGATTCAGGTTGAACGTGTTCGGAACGGTTCAGAAAAACCAGTCAAGGGCATTCATAGCAGTGAGAGCATGGGCTTTGTTTCAGCTAGAATACCCAGAACACAGTGGGTTAAGAGAACCAGTATTCCATCTGTAAAAGTCTCTCCAGATTATCTGTTTCACATGGAGAGTGTCGTTTGTTCTCAGGATGTTCCAGGATCGGGCAGTTCATTTCAGTGGGAGCTGGTGGAGACAGAGAACAGGTCAGTGGCAGACTTAGCCATGACTGATGTGTTGGAGCTAACGGAAGCTTCAACTAGCCTTCAGGTCAATTGAAGAGAAGGCCAGGGTAACTAGGAAGGAGTCAAGATCAAAAGTTTTTACAGAAATACAGATACACAGTTGAAGCTATGGTGAAGATTGTTTCGTGGCTTCAAGTGGGAGATTGTTGAGTGTGAAGCCATTGGGCTAGTCAAAAGAAGTGGCAGGAAACAAGGAAAGCCAGAAAACATGGAAAAAGAAAAAGGGGACATCCATGTTTTGAGGTAGTGGATGAAGACCCGGATGTTTTTTTCTTTTTTAATATACTTTCTCAATTTCAATCTCTATAAATGAGATTGCTCTGTATTTGTAAGCATGGATCCATCACAAACTTCACAGAAAAAATATATACACTCCTAGTTACCCTCGTGTGGACGTAGGTCAGAAATAGACTGAACCACCTTAAATCTTTGTTGTTCTTGTGTTTAGAGTGGTGTGTTAAGTGTCTCGATCCTAACAAGAAGAACATGTTCATATTTTTTATTTTAGGTTTTTTTCTACAAGAAACTATACAATTCTGATTTTTTTTTTGCAGATCTTGATTTTTCTTTTATAGGTTTTTTGGTTGTTCTTTATGGAGCTGGAAGGTCTAAAGTTGTATGTTAAGCTTCAAGTTTTAAACTTTTCATTTTATTTAACTCTATTGACATCTAAAGTTTATTTGTTAGATATCTATGTTTTTTTATTTGTTTTTTTAGAAATCGCCATCATCTTCGTTTTCTCATATGGACTCCACCTCTTTTTATAGTTTCAATTTTACTATTTTGGTTCATGAATTGATCTTGGAGTTTTAACCGATAAAGTAGGAGTAGCTACCGTCAATAAAATAAAGTCATATGCCAAAACATAGTGGTCAAAACTCAGGTATAAATTAGTTTCAAATTTGATTATACCTGATGTATATTTGTGTTATAGCTTAATTGAAAAACATGGTTTCTTTCTCAAATACTCACAGGGTTTGTAATTTTGTCTCACTATTATTTCATTTTTTTGATTTATTCGAGTGATTTGCATTTTTGTTTGACCACTACTTGGGATGTGCTGGGATGTGTTGAAGCATATGAGTAAAATGTAAAAGCAGCTAGAAAGGAAGAATTTATAAAGATGAAAGAAGCTGTAAAACGTAGCAATGAGATTTATAAAAAGAATGAAGAACATATCCAGTTGAATGGTGTGGAAGTGTTGGGATTAGGAAAGTATGTTGAAGAGATGAAGTCAAAAGTGAAGGAACTCAATTCAATTTTTAGTATATTGAAAACACATGCTCTGTTTAACATATTTCTATATTTCTATGTCAAGGTACCCTTTATGGCATTGCACAATGCTATAAGTGAATATACTTAGTCTTTTCTCTTTTACTCCAACAAGTTCCTTTTGTTGTGTATGTATGTGTTTGAAAAGTCAAATGGCTCAGGTTCTCAAAGACCAAATGTGATTGGGAAACATTCGTTTCAACCGACGGATTGTAGGGACATTGTTACTCTTAAACAAGGGGGAAACCTTTCTTTTTAGTTGATTATTCATAATTGATTGCAACAATTTTTAAAGAGGCAATGGTGACGACATGCTATTAAAAAAAATCAAATGTCAAGGTATCTTATTGAGATTTTTTCATCTTTTTGAAATTTGGAAAATTCTAACCATTTTCCCTTTTTTTAACATTGAAATTTATACTTTTAGGTGCCGATATACATGAAACCTTTTATCCAAATGACTACACCTTCAAGCTTGAGTTTAAAGTCTTATTTTGAATGAATCAAAGTGAGTGTGAGCTAGAGATTAAGAATTTTCATATGAAATATTCAACACATAAGGTTGTAAAAAAAATTTATGGACCAAAATATTCAACAAATTTTGTAAGGGACCTAATTTATATTGTTGATCTGGTATTATTATAACGAAAAGTTTACAAAGTAATTTTGCCATGTGTATTTTTTGTCTTAAATTTTCAAAATTATCGCTTTACAAAACGTAAGATGATAGTGAGTTTGTGAGAATCATAACACAATTTTTTGTATTTATTTATGGATTTATTTGAATAACACCCAACATACCAACTTTTATACATTTCAAATTGATTTTTTTAACCGAAGGAAAAAACTGAACCGCCAGTTAGTATTAAGTTTTAAAAAATATTTGAAATCAGATTTTTTTTCCAACTTTTCTATTATACCCGAACTGGACCGATTTTTACCGAAAACATGAGTTTTTAACGCAATTTAACTTAAAAGCAAAAAACCCAAACCACTTGTAACCAAAACCGGTCTGGACATACGGTTTCTTTTAAACAGACTTTAAAAAAACCAAAACCGGTTCAAAACCAGTATGTGTACCTTCAACCTCGGGACAAGTTAAAATTTGGTTTATTTTGAAAAAACGTTCTAGGTCTAACACGAAAAAAACGCAAAATATAAGGTTTTTTATTAAACAAAAAAAAAACTCAAATTCCCTTAACATGTTGGGGTTTAAAATAACAAGTAACCGGTAAAAAATTTGTTTTTTTTTGAAAAAGAATTTTTTTAGATCTAAAAATAAAAAATAGTCAAAATATAAGGTATTTTATGGAAAAAAACCCAAAAACGATATACTTTTTGTTAGACGATGTTTTAACCGAAAAAATGAAATAGTTTTTTGATAAAAGACATTTTAATTGAAAAAGAGAAACATTTTAGTTTTGTCATTCCATCAGATATTTAAACTGAAAATTGAAACGAACCACCAAAATAAAATAAAATAAAATATATAAATATATGTTTTTCGGTTACAGTTCACAATAGAAATCATGAGTAGTAACCAAACCAGCAAAACCAAATATTTTACATGTTTGGTTAAACAAAACGAAAAAATTCAACATAATCGAAACGAAACTATGTGCAGAAATTTAATTATCTGTCGTTATTGCATTGTACGGATTACATGAGAATATAAATAACTAATCATAAAAAAGAAAACATTCACAATGAATTATTTTAAGTTTGACAATTTGGAGGTTCAATATATATTGCTTTGAAAGTGTTGGAGTTTCGATTTTTGGAGAGAATTAAAAAACCAATGGTAAATGATATTTTCCAATATATTGTGTATTCTTTGGAACATAACATGTTTTCGAAAGAAAAAACTTATCGGCAAAAAAAACTATTTGATGCCGCCGCTTTGTGCGGGTACACCACTAGTATATATATATATATATATATATATATATATATATATATATATATATATATATATATATATATATATATATATATATGTGTGTGTGTTTGTGTGTGTGTGATTAGTGTTATATATACATGCATGTTGTCCATGTTCATGCATGTTGTCCATGTTCATAAATAGATCCAACTAACCACAATGCAACATGTGCAAAATCAAATTTATATCTTTGTTTAATCAAATAAATCAATTAATCTAACACACTTCTCAATTATGTAACTGCATTTTATTAAATACTTTTTCCATTTTAGATTTGTTTTCATGAACTGAGGATAGATTATTTTTGTCATTTCTTTTAATTTCTAAATTTGATCGTTATATGAACTTTGTTCAATGTAATATATAAGAATCCATAATGTGAAAGAGAAAACATTTCTTGTACTTTTTTATTTGTTTCCCGACAGTTTCTTTTTCTCTAACATTGCATCATAAAGTTTCCAAAAGTTGCCAACATCGAAAATTTGAAGGAAAATGACTATACAATCAAATCTGTCCAACTTATAAACATTCAAAATACAAGTAGTTGATAATTCCCAAACAAGTCCCTCTAAAATCCAATCATGAATCAAACCAACTTTTCCAAAACCATAAATTCCTTTGATTGTTATGCCACCAAACACTCATAAGTAATAACAAAAACAAAACGACCCTATTATAAAGCGACCAAAACAAACCTTTGAGTAATTCACACACTTCTCGCCATCATTTCTTGAAATCTCCTGTATGACTCCTGCTTTTCCAACATAAACTTCTCGTGGCCATTTGCTATGAATTTATCAGCAAGACGATCGATCTCATTAATCTGATCACAACCACCATCACCTTTGTTCTTCTCTTCGAGCCAATGGAGGTACCCTGTGAGCTGTGACTCTAACACCATCTCATGATCAACATAGGAGCGCCATGTGGAATCATAATAAACATGGTTGTTAAACGCATCTTGCATCTCGAGTGATGTCACTGGGACTACATGAGATGAACACCAGTTGTAATGCAACCTAAATGATCCAAAATAAACCTTGTTTTTGTTTTTGTTTTTGTTTCTTTTCAAGATGAAGGGATCCAAGAATTTGATATTGTTCAGATGAGTTTCTTTGAAGAGGTTAATGACAATGGATTTAGCCTTGGTGTAGGTACGAGTGAACAGACATAGGTGGGAGAAGATGAAGTTGTGAACCAGGGTTTTGAATTTCATGGAGGTTGCTAAAGAAGAAGAAGAAGAAATCAGTGGAGGTAGTCTCATTGGGAAAGAATGAGAAGATGGGGTAGCCATTTTTTGTCTCAGGGTATTATATCGAGTAGTATTTATAAGAGGTCTTGATTATTAATATGATGGTTTAAACAGCCACATTTATCGTGTAAATAGTTTTTATATACTTTCTATGATATGGTCATACTTAATTCATATACGATTGTTAAAATAATTGCTAATTTGAATATTTGTTGTACAAAATTTTGTCAGAGTCCACATGTGTTTGCCTTGCCAAATAAGTAAGTTTGTTAATTCAAATGAAAGTTGGAAATCACTTTTTCCTAATGCATATCTTCAAGTGCTGCTTTTTCTTTCGTTTTCCTTTAAACCCTTTTGTGTTTCTCGTGGGTTTCTAAATCTTAAATTGATGGTAAGGATGTACATTTATATACAGTTATACATGAAGCCAAACATTATAATAAAAGAATTCAATCCGATCTATTTCTTCCTTTATCATGTTTTATTTAAATGATTATAATTTTTAAGATGTAAAATTTGAAAAATGTCATGTTGTTTGCAGTACGTTTTCTTTAATTGGCTAATGTGTAAAGTTTCAACTTCCAAAAGTAATATTTGACTTAAGGTTTAGTTGTGATTTTGGTCTCTAAACTTAGGGTTTCTTTGGCCAAACTAGTTGGTAGCAGATAGCTTGTAGCTGGTAGCGGTTTGTTAAACGCTACGTGAAGTAGCATTTGGATTTGGAGCATTTTGTTTAAACTATACGCTAGAAGTTGTAGTGCCAAACAGGACTTTTTTGTAAAAAACGGAGCGTTTTGTCAAACTATAACATCCCGTTTATTAAATAAATAAATATATAAAATTAATAAATTAATAGTAGCCCTAATTGCGGAATAAGTTAGAAAGGCGTTGTTGTTGGGGGTTAAAATGTAATATCCGGATTACTCTGTAAAGAATTTTTGGAGGTTGATGGTGGTTTGGTAAATTCTGGATTTAAATTGAAATAAAATCTTGCAGAGAGGGGATGAATGGTAAATATTGGATTAAATTTGAAAATATTTTATGGAGGCAAGGGCTAAAGTGTAAGTTTTGGATTTAAATTGAAAACAAATATTGTAGGGGAGGGACTGATAATGGATACACGAATTAAAGTTTTAAAGATCACGGGATATACCCGGTGACCCTCCTTTCCCGTCTTAAGGTTAGCACCCGAAACCCTAGCACATCCCTTCCCAGCCGCCACCATCTTCTTCGGGCCTTCTCATCCGTCATCTCCACGCCATAGCTTGAACCACCGCTGCTTCGGTTACCGACAAAGTCGAGTTCGCAAACCACCAGGCCGATACCACCGTAGCGGCTGCCGACGACAACGAGTTTCGTCGAAGACCAACATTGGGGAAATGTTGATGTCGCTCTCGGACGTTCCCTCTCTTCTTCTTCTCCTGTTTCGCCTTCAGCCACGTCGTCGGTGTCGTTAGGGTCGTCGAACGCCGCCACTCCAAGCAGTTGTGGTGTGATGTTGCTGCTGCTCCGACCGCCGCTGCCACCTCGAGGGCAACCATGACGGGTGTGTTTCTGCGTTTCTAATGTGTATTAGTGTCGTGTGTTGCTGCTAAAAGTCTAACGATTGTGTGTGTGTTCTTTTTTTGGCCGGAAATCCACTGCCACCACCGTGAGGTGGTGGCTGCCACCTCTTCACCACCACCAGCCGCCGTATGGTGGTGGTTGTGTGTGTATGTTGTGATGTTATGAGTATGTTTAGTAGAATGAGACTTGTTTAAACATTTTTGGCGGAAGGATTGAAGGAAAAACCACCACCACCGCCGTGTGCCGCCGTCGATCACCACCGCCCGAGGTGGCAGTGGGTGGTGCTCGACCAAATAAATCCCTAATTGACCTAAAAGCCTAACCGTTTGACTAATTGGCATATGCTTGGGTTAGAAACCCTAATTAGGGTTTAGAAAACCCTAATTAGGGTTTAGAAAACCCTAATTTTGGGAAATGTTAGGGGCTGTTTGTTTGGCAGGAATGGAATGGAATTCGAGAGAAAAGGATTCCAATTCCCTCGAAATCACGTGTTTGGTTGAGCTTTAAGGGAAGGAAAAGGAATCCTAAATGAAATATTTTTCCTTCAAATGAAGGAAAGTTCATTCCTTCACCATCTTAATGGAATTAATTCCTTCATAACATGGAAAGTAGCAGATTACGATTTTGCCCTCGCTAAACATGCTTCATCAGGTAAACCTATCGTATTCATCTCATTTGCGTGCAGCCGACAACCTTTCTTTTGCACTGCGTCTTCTCCACTTCGTCATAGGCATCGTCCGACGAGCTTCATCACAGGTGATTTTTTTCTCTCTCTCTCTCTGTGTGTGTGTGTGTGTGTGTGTATCTCTCTATCTCCATCTCCCTCTCTCTTTAATCGCATCTTACATTCGATCTAAACAACCCCTTTTGACCCCAAATACGGCTACTGTGACATCGCTAGAGGGTTTCTTTTTCTTCAATCGCAACTGTGACCCTGTTGATATGAGAATCTGAAAAAAAAAATCCATTTCTTTCTCTTCAATCGATGCTAATCTGTGGTTTCTTGCCTAATCTGTTGCACACAGTTCGTTTTTAGTTTAGATGCATGTTCTTTTGTTTTGAGTTATTTGCCTTATACGGACTTAGTTTATCTCTGGTTTTCTTTAATGTGTTTGGTTGATATATCTTTTTTGTTTACAAATAGGTGAGGAAGGTGGATATGCTTGATGGAGTGACTGTGGTTAGATCCAAGAAGGTTAAGGAGGAATTGATTCTAGATAGAAATGATATTGAGCTTGTTTCTCGATCTTCAGCCCTAATTAACCAGCTATTCTTTCACACATAGGAGTTTCTATATCAAATTATTAATGTTCTCTGTTTTTTATCTGTTTTTATCATTTGATAATAGTTTGGTGATTGTGATTTTGTATATGCAGAAATGTGTTATGAAGAACAAGGATATCCAAAAGTTTCTTGATGGTAACTATGTGAGTGACAAGGGAAAGATAGAATTCTGTTACAATTGAGTTGTTACAATTGAGTTCTGAAGTTCTCTTGAACTTTAATTACTATTGTACTGTGATTTTGGTCTTGTTAATGCATCAATTATATCAATCTCGACCGTTTTGTTTGTCAATATGATTGAAGTTCTTTTCTTACTATTTTTATAATTTATATAATGTATATTTAAATATGAGTTGAAAAAGAATGTAAAATTAAGCAAAATAGACAAAAAGGACAACTTTGTCATTTTACAAGGATTCAAATTCCAATTCCTACGAACCAAACATAATCTAGAATTAATTCCAATTCCAATTCTTGCCAACCAAACAGGATATGGAATTGGATTCAAATTCCTGACAGATTCCTTTTCTAATTCCAATTCCAATTCCTTCAGCAACATTCTACGAACCAAACAACACCTTAGTTTTGGATTGTCGGGACCCGCGTTTGGACCGGTGAACTGAAGTTATGACTTATGACGATTCCATTGTATGTTGGCTTAGTGGAATAATGGACTTAATGGGTTAAGTCCTTAATGGGTTAAGTGAGAACACCTAACCCTAATCGTCATTTCATGTGAAAACCCTAATTGTGTTGGGTTTTGAGTTGGACCTTTTCTGTTGGGCCTAGATGTTTGGAGTATTGATGGGTCATCCAAGAACAATTATGAACTAGAATATTTAATTGGGCTTTAGGATAAGAACCAATGGAAAGGCTTGGGCCCAATTTGGAAAATTGGGCCATAGATGGGCCATAACTGGGCCTTGATGATTATGAGATATTGGACCATTGGATTGGCAAGTGTTTGGACCAGAATATATGGTTGGGCCTTAAGGTGAGACCATGTGAGGGGTTTGGGCCCAATTTGGAAAATTGGGCTATAGTTGGGCCTTGGTTGATTATTTAACTTTTGGGCCTTTAGAGTATGAGTTTCGGCCTTAATCTTGGACCAAGCTAGGTTAGGGGTAGAATGGTCGTTTTACACCAAGTGGGGATTTTAGAGTTATGCATAGGAAGCCCAAATGGTTAATTGGGTTTTGTTTTGATGTTGACAACTTGGGGATCTGTCAGCCAGCAGCCCGAGATTTATTTGCGGGACTTCAGCAGTGCGAGGCGAGTTTTCCTCCAGTAGAACGGGTCGAAGGCACCAAGGCCGGCCCGCATATGTATGATTAGTAGTCGAGTGTGGGCGGGGCCCGTATCTCATAGTAGCCGAGTATGGGTGGGGCCCGTATCTCATAGCTTTAGTTGAGAATAGATATATGACTGATTAATAGATTTAGTTATACTTGTTGTCTGTGTGATACCTGTATATATGTTCAGTAGCTGAGTGTGTGTGTGTGGGGGGGGGGGGGGGGCGTATCTCATAATAGTTGAGCGTGGGCGGTGCCCGTATCTCATAGATAGTTGATATGGTACAAATTTATATGCTTAGTTATACTTGTTGTCTGTGTGGTACTTGTATGTATTTTCATGACTAGCTGAGTGTGGGCGGGGTCCGTATCTCATAGTAGCTGAGTGTGGGAAGGGCTCGTATCTTATAGTAGCTGAGTGTGGGCGGGGGTCGTATCTCATAGTAGTTGAGTGTGGGCAGGGCTCGTATCTCATTGAGTGTGGGCGGGGCTCGTATCTCCTAGTAGCATGAATATTTGTATGGTATGTAGTAGTTTGGGGAGACTCACTAAGCTTCGAGCTTACAATTTTCAGTTTTGGTTTCAGGTACTTCCAGTAGCAAGGGAAAGAGCTCGGGATGATTGCAGTGCACACACCATTTGTTCAGCCTGGGATATTTATACTCTGATATATTTGACAGATGTTATGATATGTTTGAGATACACGACTTATGATTTTTATATGATGAATGATATTTATGGTTTTATTAATGACTTAAAATGAAAATTTTAGACTGTATTTTTGGGATGTTACAAGTTGGTATCAGAGCCTTGGTTTGAGGGATTCAGGCACACTCTCGGGTGTGTCTGAACTCAAACTAAGGAATTGGTATGAAAATTTTCTAAAGAAAATCATTTTATAAAAAGAACTTTGAAAAGAGAAAAGGGTGTGGTGCATGCAATCAGCCGAGCTCAAGTAAGTACTCCCAAATTACCCTTACAAGTTTATGTTATGATATGTTTATGAGAACTGCATGCTAGATTAGGGCTAAGGATCTAGGAAGGATGCCTTATGTGTCTGTTATACGTATATCAGCTTTATGAACTGCATGCTAGTACATATTAGTCAGTGATATGATGGCCTGATTAGGATATGCTTGATTATGTTTACTCAATGCTCGAATGTTGCTTGCTTTGTACTTTTAGGAGTTCTAGTTATCTTTTACTAACTAGTAAACAAATATGTTAAGTTACATATTGCAAGGACCAAATAATTTCAGAATGTTAGGTTTAGCTCTATTTCACAGCTCTTGTTTGAGTCCAACCGTTGTAGGGTAGGATCTCTCATTCGAAGAATTATCTAGTATTAGCGATATGTAATGGTATTCGCGAGCTAGTTAGGGGGAGATAGCAGGGACTTCTTATGCAGCTGATGGCGGATGAGATTAACATGAGAACAACAGTAGCAGTAGAACGGACTTGGTGGAGTCAAGGCAGTTCTTGAGGATAGTACGGATAGATGTGGAAGATAGTATAGGCCCGTACTACTGAAAGTAGAGGATCCGTACTCGAATCAAGGAAAGCTGAGATGAATCCAGGAAACTTGTAGTGTGTGAGATCCCTCAAGTTATGATGAGTATTATGATGATTGTGATGGTATGTTACCGAGTATAGCGACGCTACGTGGTAGACCAGATGGTAGTTCTGGTGCCGGCGAGGGATCAAGCTCGGACTCTGGAGCCGGGCAGCTTGATGGTCAGATGAGGGAGTTCATTCCATCTGAGAGTACGCATAGTATCACTTACCAGACTCCTGTGATCTTCGGTATGATCAAGGAGGGCATTTTAGAGATTTGTAATGGGAGGCTAAGAGCATTCTGCACTCAGATAGCAACCATGATAGGGATGCGTACGTTGATGATTCGGGAGTTCAGAGCTCGTGAAGCTCCAGATTATCATGGGGCTAGGGACCCCATTGCTAACAACAGATGTTTGGCAGAAGTCGCCAACACTTTTCGTACCAACCGTTGCCCGAGAGGGACAAGGTCCGATTTACTTCCTGTATCCTGAAGGACAGAACACGTGATTGATGGGAAGACATTGGTAGTGAGTTGGGTGATGATGCGGTCGATGCTATGTCATGGGATGACTTTTCGATCAGATTCCGGGTAGAGTTTGCCCAGACGATTGAGGCGCGACAATTGGCGCGAGAGTTGTTAGATCTCCGCCAGACTACTGAGACAGTGACAGAGATCACTGCCAAGTCTCGGGAGAGAGCTTAGTTGGTACCACAGTATGCAGCAGATGAGGAAATGAAGAAGGTAAGGTATCATGACATACTGTAGAATGATAGCAGGGAGATCGTGAGTATCTCGGGGTACGAGACCCTGAATGATATGACTTCTAGAGCCCGAGAACGGGATATTGACTTGGAACATATTGGAAAGAGGGAATCAGACTAGTTGCTTATATTGAAGGGTCTCGGGAGGAGACCCAAGATGTCGGATCAGTTTGGAGAGGCCAACAGGGTCGGATTCATTGCAGCACGTGCAGGAACTGCATGATGGAGTCTTTCGTTCCAAGGGTGTGAGTAAGTGTAACTCTGGGTTTATCCTCTGTCCGTGTTTGAATTATATTTCCAAGGAATTTCATATGACAATTGCATACCTAGAATTATTAGTGGGAAGCGAAATGTGTTTTCCCTAATTGCGGGATTGGGAGTGTACAGTGTCATCCTAGTTTATGGACGAGATCGGATCAGGGGTGTTTTATGGAACGTTTGCAGTCAGGGTTCCGCAGGATGGTTATCCAGCATTGACAGGATTCGGTTGTCTTAGTAACCGTTATTGATTGGCTAGTAATTGAGCGCTAGCTGGTAAGAACTGGTTGTCATCGGATCGATCGTTGGAAAGTGAGGATTGGGAATTCTTCAATTTTCATGTATTGTGAAGACGTAGTCGAATCTAAGTGGGGGAGAATCGTCCAGGGATCCAGAAGCAGGAGCAGTTTTGAAACTGGGATAAGTTTCGCATCCTTGTCAGGAAGGAAGACAGCCCAAGCGGCTATATGGATTGACGATAGTGTGAGTTGGAGTTTCGAAAAAAACATGCCAATAATGAGATCGCGTTCTCGGAATGTTTGATAGCAGACCTTAGGAATCAGGTTGGGGATTTCAGTCAGGACATGGGTTCAGTTTGGGATGGTAGGTCGTGTGTATGCTCGACGTTGGATGTGTTCGGATTGGTAATCAGTGATTGAGACAGTGTGGAAAGTGTTGTAAGACTACGGGATAGCCGTAGCATTCACTAGCATCCAGATAGTGTGAGAAAGTGTTGCAAGTCTGCGGGTGTAGCCGTAACATTCACAAGGTTGACAGATACTGTGAGAAAGTGTTGTAAGTCTGCGGGTGTAGTCGTAGCATTCACAAGGTTGATAGATAGTGCTAGAAGTGTTGTAAGTCTGCGGGTGTAGCCGTAGCATTCACAAGGTTGGCATGTAGTGCTAGAAGAGTTGTAAGTCTGCGGGTGTAGCCGTAGCATTCACTGTTGGATTAGGTGTCTAAGCCCATAACTATTTTGGTATGTACTTGACCCGTTTATGAGCATGGTCCTTTTGGGTTGCCTTCACCATAGCAACTGATAGGATGAATTAAGGAGAAAGAGGATTAATTATGATTTATTAATATATTATGTAAATAATATATTGAAAGAGAAATCATACTGTTTAATTAATATTGATCAATAATTTATTTAGAATTAATTTTGTGGTCAAAAGAGATTAATTAAATTAAGGGGACTGATATTGTAATTATAAGATAGTTACAAAGTTGGGCTTAGGATCCATAAAGAAGCAATGGACGAATTCTATATGGGAGTCCATATAGAAATCGTCTAAGGGGCCTTCTGGAAGGATCTTTGGGCTGCTTAAGGACTAAGCAACTGGATTAGGGTTTCCTAGTTGATAACCCTAGAAGCCTAACTATAAAAGGAATCCTTAAGGCCACCAAAATTCGTCCCTAACCTTCTAAGAGAGCCCTTGGACGAATTTTGTGCCTCCTCCTCCCTCTCCTAAGTTATCTTGTTGCTAATGGTATTTGTGACTCCATTAGAGGTGCAACACTTGGGGAACTAAGCTTTCAAGAGTCAAGGACTTTGTGGATTGTTCTTGTTATTGCTACATAACAAGTAAGGTAAGATCTAAAACCCTAATTTTATGTCAATTTCGAAATTGTTATGCTAGTTCTTAGGGTTTATGCTTTGGATGATTATTTGCATGATAACTAGAGAAAAACCTAGATCCAAAGTATTAGGGTTGCATGTACGCCATAGGATTGATGTAATGCTCAAAACCCATCATTCACAAGGTTGGCAGATAGTGCTAGAGTGTTGTAAGTCTGCTTGTGTAGCCGTAGCGTTCACTAGGTTGGTAGATAGCATGAGCGTGTTGTTAGTACGCGGAAGGAATAGTAGTACCCACCAGTTCGGGTGTAGAAGCGAGGGTGTGGCAAATCCACGGATTGGTTTACAGATTTCCCCAGATGAATTAGACCTGGTCAAGCCATCGATACGACCGTAGGAACGCCACTATAGTTATGGGATAAAGGAAGCAATGGACCGTATAAGGTCGTTTGGGGTGCAAGGCTACCTTATAGTCATGTAGCAATCACTTTTAGCCTTGGAATTGATGACTTCAGGACTTGACGTATGGACCTGATCAGTTAGATCAAAAAGTCGTTAGAGCCACAATGGCAAGATAACTAGTGGAAACTATTGATAGACAAGAATTTCGTTCGGAAGTCGTGTGGGGTGACTGTATAAGATCCTTTGGCTCAGCAACCGGACCGAAACCCGGTATCGTAGGTGACCGACAAACGAATTGAGACCGGGGAGGTCTCAGTGGATTTTGGAAAGCAGCCAAGAGGGAGTTCAGTGTTTCAGGATGTTCGGTGTTTCAGACTGTTCATTGTTTCAGGCAGCTCCAGTGTTCCGGGTAGTACCTGATTGAAATGGACCGAAGGGGAGGCCAACACCCAAATATGCTTAGCAGTATTAGCGTTATAGGATTTAGGTATGGATGAGTAACTAATTGTTTGGGTAATGCTAAGCCACTCACAGTGAGATTCAGATATAATGATTATATATGGCGGGCTGTCAGGGAGTCAAACCATATTGAGACTTCAAATTTTAGATTGAGTAAATGTAATCATGATGAAAGAATTCGTTCATCTTCGGGTAGTAGAGCCCTGCAAGGGTTAGTACCGGTTACCACGGGAAGACTGGAGTATACTTGGGATTGTGGCCATGACGCTCAAGTTGTTTGGCGTGACAGGAATGGTAAGGAATGATTTCGAGGACGAAATCTAATTTAAGTGGGGAGAGTTGTAACATCCCGTTTATTAAATAAATAAATAGATAAAATTAATAAATTAATAGTAGCCCTAAATGCGGAGTAAGTTAGCAAGGCGTTGTTCTTGGGGGTTAAAATGTAATTTCCGGATTACTCTGTAAAGAATTTTTGGAGGTTGATGGTGGTTTGGTAAATTCTGGATTTAAATTGAAATAAATCTTGAAGAGAGGGGATGAATGGTAAATATTGGATTAAATTTGAAAATATTTTATAGAGGCAGGGGCTAAAGTGTAAGTTTTGGATTTAAATTAAAAACAAATATTGTGGGGGGGGGGGACTGATAATGGATAAACGAATTAAAGTTTTAAAGATCACGGGATATACTCGGTGACCCTCCTTTCCCGTCTTAAGGTCAACACCCGAAACCCTAGCATATCCCTTCCCAGCCGCACCCATCTTCTTTGGGCCTTCTCAGCCGCCATTTCCACGCCATAGCTTGAACCACCGCTGCTCCGGTTACCGACGAAGTCGAGGTCACAAACCACCAGGCCGATACCACCGCAACGGCTACCGACGACAAAAGGGTTTTGCCGAAGACCAACATCGGGGAAATTTCCCTGTTGCTCTCGGATATTCCCTCTATTATTCTTCTCCTCTTTCGCCTTCAACCACGTCGTCGGTGTCGCTAGGGTCTTCGAACGCCGCCACTCCAAGCAGCTGTGGTGCAATGTTGTTGTCGCTCCGACCGCCGCTGCCACCTCGAGGGTAACCATGACGGGTGTATTTCTGCGTTTCTAATGTGTATTAGTGTCGTGTGTTGCTGCTACAAGCCTAACGATTGTTTGTGTGTGTTCTTTTTTTGGTCGCAAATCCACTGCCACCACCGTGAGGTGGTGGCTGCCACCGCTTCACCACCACCAGTCGCCGTATGGTGGTGGCTGTGTGTGTATGTTGTGATGTTATGAGTATGTTTAGTAGAATGGGACTTGTTTAAACATTTTTGGCGGAAGGATTGAAGGAAAAACCACCACCACCGCCGTAAGGTGGTGGCTGTCGCCGTGTGCCACCGTCGACCACCATCGCCCGAGGTGGCAGTGGGTGGTACTCAACCTAATAAAGCCCTAATTGACCTAAAAGCCTAACCGTTTGACTAATTGGCATATGCTTGGGTTAGAAACCCTAATTAGGGTTTAGAAAACCCTAATTTTGGAAAATGTTAGTTTTGGATTGCCGGGACCCGCGTTTGGACCAGTGGACTGAAGTTATGACTTATGTCGATTCCATTGTATGTTGGCTTAGTGGAATAATGGACTTAATGGGTTAAGTGAGAACACCTAACCCTAATTGTCATTTCATGTGAAAACCTTAATTATGTTGGGTTTTGAGTTGGGCCTTTTCTATTGGGCCTAGATGTTTGGAGTATTGATGGGCCATCCAAGAACAATTATGGACTAGAATATGGAATTGGGATTTAGGATAAGAACCATTGGAAAGGCTTGGGCCCAATTTGGAAAATTAGGCCATAGATGGGCCATAACTGGGCCTTGATGATTATGAGATATTAGACCATTGGATTGCCAAGTGTTTGGACCAGAATTTATGGTTGGGCCTTAAGGTGAGACCATGTGAGGGGTTTGGGCCCAATTTGGAAAATTGGGCCATAGTTGGGCCTTGGTTGATTATTTGACTTTTGGGCCTTTAGAGTATGAGTTTGGGCCTTAATCTTGGACCAGGATAGGTTAGGGGTAAAATGGTCCTTTTACCCAAGTGGGGATTTTAGAGTTATGCGTAGGAAGCCCAAATGGTTAATTGGGATTTGTTTTGATGTTGACAGCTTGGGGATCTGTCAGCCAGCAGTCCGAGATTTATTCGCAGGACTTCAGCAGTGCGAGGTGAGTTTTCCTCTAGTATAACGGGTCGAAGGCACCAAGGCCGGCCCGCATATATATGATTAGTAGCCGAGTGTGGGCAGGCCCCGTATCTCGTAACTTTAGTTGAGAATGGATATATGAGTGATTGATAGATTTAGTTATACTTGTTGTCTGTGTGATACATGTATATATGTTCAGTAGCTGAGTGTGGGCGGGGCCCGTATCTCATAGTAGCTGAGTGTAGGCGGGGCCCGTATCTCACAGATAGCTGATATGGTATAGATTTATATGCTTAGTTATACTTATTGTCTATGTGGTACCTGTATGTATTTTCATGACTAGCTGAGTGTGGGCGGGGCCCGTATCTCATAGTAGCTGAGTGTGGGTGGGGATTGTATCTCATAGTAGCTGAGTGTGGGCGGGGCCCGTATCTCATAGTAGTTGAGTGTGGGCGGGGCCCGTATCTCATTGAGTGTGGGCGGGGCCCGTATCTCCTTGTAGCATGATTATTTGTATGGTATGTGGTAGTTTGGGGAGACTCACTAAGCTTCTTTCTTACAGTTTTCGGTTTTGGTTTCAGGTACTTCTAGTAGCATGGGAAAGAGCTCGGGATGATTGCAGTGCACACACCATTTGTTCAGCCTGGGATATTTATACTATGATATATTTGACAGATGTTATGATATGTTTGAGATACATGACTTTTGATTTTTATATGATGAATGATATATATGGTTTTATTAATGACTTAAAAATGAAAATTTTAGACTGTATTTTTGGGATTTTACACAAACGCTAGAAGCTAGAAGCTCTCAAACACTCCGTGCCGATTTTGTCCATCATCGTCGCCTTGTCCAAAAACCTATGACAATCGAGTGCTTATTATCGATTGGAAAACATCATTGATATAAGCTTGAAATTTATACCTATGTTATTTTTTAGATTACTAGAATTGTGGGGGTCAACTCTCATGGATATCAGGTTCATTGCTATCGACAAAATAATTTTTTTTTCATTTCATGTATCCTAATTTACAAGCGGCGAAATTGCCAGCTTCTCTAGTAGACATGAATTCTCACACCCATCGAGAACATGAGCGACCATGTTAGCAACATGATTTCTCTGATAAATTTGCTTTTGGAAAACTATTACAGCTGTCGCTTAAGCGGTTGTCAATGTACGTCTCAAAAATACTGGTAAAAGTTTAATTTTCAAAACAACCAAAATGATACAACCAATTGTTCCAAAACATAACATAGTAAAAATATCCTCAACATCAGACTAAATCAAATGAACAGTGCGAAATAAAATCAAGGGGATGTTGTGCGATCACATTAGACCCTTCTTTTTGGAACCAGAAGTACCCGAAACATTTTAACCACAAAACAATAAGCATAAAGCTTAGTGAAACATTTAAACCACAATATGTAATGGGCTCCGTCCAACATACAAACAGGCCCCGCCCAACGCACAATGCAAGAGTCACAAAGACAGTTAATATTCTACATAGTATAGTGAGAAGACTCACCTTGCAACAGTCATAGTCAACAGAAATCAACTCACACAGCCAATAAGTGGGTACTACACACCACCTATACAATCACACAAGGTAAAACCTTAGTCTACATTCTAAAACTAGCATTTTACTAAAAGTCAACCTTGGTCAAAAGTCAATGGTCAAAGTCGACGGCAGTTGACCTGCACGTCATGACTATCCTTTGGCCAGATCGTGGGAATTTCTGGACAAAACAGTCACAATTTCCAAATTCACCACGTCATGACATCCACTCGTCGTGTCATGGAAACGAGCTGAAAGCAACCTAATTTCCAAAGCTCTTAATCAGTTAAGTCCTTAGCCCATACCATCCAGAAGGCTTCTAGGGGATCAAAGGGATCATTAAAATCCAAACTTTATGGACATGCATGCTCCATGCATGTCCTTCCCCAAACTTGGTCAAAATATGAGAAAAGGGACCTAAATTTCATACATGATTACGAAAACTACAACAAATCCTAGATCTGGAAGATATAATGTCAAAGGGACTATAGAGAGTGTAACATCCTAAAAATCAGAGTAAAATTTTCAATTTTTCAAAACCAATCCAACGACCACAATGGTTACAAAACATTGTTTCCAAGAATAATAGTCACAATTAGAGTATCCCAAAATCCAAAATCATGAAAACCAAGAGGATGTGCACGATCACGCCTTCACTTTTCCATGATCGTTTGAAGTACCTAAAACAATAAACTGAAACTATATGCCAACGCTTAGTGAGTTCCCCCAAAGCACCACACACAACATATATAACATATACAATCATGCATGTTAGGTCCAATCACTAATCAGACTGGAATACCTTCAGGTCCACAGCCATCGGGCTGGATTACCCTCGGCCTAATCAGTCATAGGACTGGAAAGACACTATACAAAGGGTTCCACTCAGTCATCAGACTGGTATACCCTCGGGTCCACAGCCATCGGGTTGGATTACCCCCGGTATGTTGGCTCACACACATAGCAGTAAAGCCTCAACCCCAAACCATACTATGTCGACATATGCAACAAATAAACATATAAACAATCAACATGCAACAGACAGATCTACAGATCACTACTGCATAACACATCCTATATACCAGGATACAGATCTAACATATCACTACAATATAACAACATCCTATATACTATGATACAGATCTAACAGATCTCTACATCATAACAACATCCTATATATCAGGATACAGATTTAACAGAACACTAAAACATAACAACATCCTATATACCAGGGCAATAACCTAGTGGGCCGACATTGGTGCCTTAGACCCACAAGTACAGTAAGGAAAATTCACCTCTTAGTTTGAAAAGATAACTGAACAGGAGACTGCTCCGCAACTCAGCTCTACCAATCACCTATACATCAAACAGTGACCAAACTCAACCATAACTTAAAACATCCAAACTGCCCCTAGATCAAATTTGGTCAAAATCTGGTCAAGGTAAAAGTTCAAAAAGTCAACTGATTTGACTCAGGCTAAGTACGCCCAGCGTACTCAGCATGTACGCTTAGCGTACTCAAGTTCCAAATCATGGATCACAAGCAAGTACCCCTGGTGTACTCAGAAGTACACCCAACATACTCAGCTAAATATCACTTTCCTATTAAGTGCTTATTGCATTAAGTCATTTCGCCTGAATGCAGATCTAGCCCCCAAATATCATTCCAAACCATAAAGTTTCCATCTTTATGGGTTTGCGTGACTACAAAATGCCCAACACCAAAACCATATCTTGTCTTAATCTCTTAAGCTCTCTAGCCTTTGCATGGAAGGGAATAAAGGAACAAGGTAACATTTTTATGACTCTAGACACTGCAAAATGTCCAAAAGGACAACCCATTTGGTCTAGAGCATTCCACACTCAAGAACACCATAGCTTGGGGACAAAAAGAACATAATAGCATCATACCAGATAGATCTAACAAAATAAGCAGCATGGTATAAACTTTATACCTTCTGGAGATGAAGAAGGGTCTAAAACTTCCAGATCCAAGATTTCTTCAAGCTTTAAAGATGTTCTTCTTTCATTCTCCTTCCTCTAAGAACACCAAAACACACACTAATGGCTCAGAGATTCTCACCAAATGTTTTAGGGTTTTCTAGGTACGAAAATGAGGAAGGAGGATGGTGAATAAAGAAGGTCTTAAGAGTTAAGGATGCTTAAATAGGATCCAAACCCTAAAACTTAGGGATTGGCCTTCATCCACGTACACACAACGTACCAAACGTATGCCCAACATAGTCTATCAGCCCACGCGTTTTATGATAATGCCACATGGGACCATTTTTTGCAAACAAATCTCATAATAAGGGTCAAAAGTGTAATTACCTAGAAACCGATATGTTACAATTCTCCCCCACTTGAATCAGATTTCGTCCTCGAAGTACGCTGCCGAGAATAAATCAGGGAGGGTAGTGCTCTTGCATCTCTACCTTGGGTTCCCAAGTCCATTCGGAACCCTTCTGATGTTGCCATCAGACGTTGACCAAAGATACCACCTTGTTGCGCAAGGCCTTCGTCTTCCTATCCAAGATCACCACTGGTCTCTCAACATAATTTAGGTGATCATCAACCTGAATATCATCCAAGGGAACAATTATTGAATCATCCACCACACACTTCCGAAGTTGAGAAACATGAAAGGTGCTGTGAATCTGACTGAGCTCCTCAGGAAAATCCAACCGATAAGATACCTTGCCAACCCTGGAAATATCTCGAAATGACCCAATATACTGGGGCCCCAGTATTCCTCTATTCTTGATGTAAGGTCCTGAAACGGATCTTACCAGTGATCAAACAGCAAACACAATCAGTTAACAATAAAGAACAAGTAGAAACAAGAATGATAACAAGCTTGCACACGCTTTCTATTAGAATAACGTCTGGTACAACTTGTGGTAATAACAACCGTGAACTTTGTGGCATAAACAACTAATAAATGACCTAGCATACCTCTATATATACTGGACCTGGGCCGGCCTTGGGTTTACGGCCGTAAAGAGGTTTACGGTCGTAAACTCATTGTCGAGCCGTAAACAACTCACAAACTACCAAAAGCTATAAATTGACTCAAAAGAACCTATTACATAGAAAGCCTAGACCAAACCACTAATTAGACCCTTCAATCTCCCCCCTTGGTTTGGTACTAGCTTGAAGTCAATCTTTGTCCACGATCATCACATCGTCCAGCCCCATCGCTCCATTCCACATCCGCTTATTTATAATCTCAGCAACCATAGTGGTGTATTATTTCGCGACAAGCTCAAATATCTCCTCAGCAACCTGGATCTGAAAATGACTCAAATGATGAATGTCCCATTTTCTAAACTGGAGCAAATCCCTTCTATCATACAAATGAATGCAATCCTCCTTAAGTTTGATGACAGCAGATGCTGTGGTTTCATCAAATACCCAGTAGAGCATAGAGCTTAAGGATCCATCCGAGTAATCTTGAAGCACGGGAATCTGTTTGATTTGTAGCAGGCCACATCACCACCTGGAGGGGATTACCAGTTTTGGGATCAATAACATCAGGATATTGCTTTATCACAGATTCAACAGTCTTCATAGATGGAAAACCCTTCTTTACTTGATCTTCCAAAAAGTGTTTGAAGTTAGTTGCTTGCTGATTATCTGTCGGGTTTGAGAATGGAGATTGAGACAGCTCTGAAAGATCCACCCTAGTCCAAGAGTTAAAATCATGACAATCCTTGTAGAGCTCCGTCTTGCCGCTCTTTCTGCGAACAATCCACATTTTCTGGGGATCATGAAAACCCCATGATACGATTCCGGACCTATCACCATACGTGTCTCTAAACCTTACGGTTTCGAGATCAGTAACAGTGATTGTGGATTGATTTCCTGGTGCATTCTTGTCGGAACTCCTTTTGAACAGGGGTTGTCCCTTCTCGGCGGCTTTGTCTTGTTTATCTCGAATAATCTGTGCAACATGTGGGGCATGAGCAGGTTCTTCTTCAAAACGATTCACCACTCGAGAAGTCTGAGCAGTTGGCATGGCAATAGAATGAGCCTGAGAGTGAAGATCAATTCTATGCTCATCTGCGGATGTCTTATACTTATCACCAAATTGTTCTTCAAGCTTCTTCTTGAGATCAAAGTAGCTGGAGGTCAAAAGATTGAAATGATCTTGGAGCTCAGAGATTTGCCTGGACTTGATTGCTTTATCTTCTTGGAGATCAGAAACTTGAAACTTCAAATTTGTATTCTCATTCAAGAGATCTTCAACACGAATATTTAACTCAATAATTTTCTAATCCTACACATTCACTCTTTTCTGAAGTTCGTCTATCACGGAGTCATCTTCTCTTGAATGACCTTCTCGAAAAGCAATTCCTTTGCCCTTAGAGGAAGGTGCGTCAGCTTGTTCCTGAGCAAGATGCAAGGCCAAACGCACAGAGGTTGCATCGTGAGCAGGTCTTGGAGGAGAGAATCCTGGTGGAATAGAGGAGCCATCGGGTTCAAAAAATGTGCTAGGGCCTTCACGTAAAGGTTCCGTAGTTACAGTTGCAGGAGTGGTAGTTGGAGTAAATGTCAAGTCCTAAGACAAGATAGAATCCAGATGTCCGATTCTAGGATCTCGTCGTCTTCTTTTAGACGGAGGCTGTGAAGTCTGGTCTGTTGAGAAATCACCCTGAAGTGGTTCAGATGTAGGTGAGACAACATCACGGGGAGGAATCCCTGATACTGTCACCATTGGAATGGAAGAGACAACCACTTGTTCTGTAGTAATGGGGGTTGATTCGAGAGCGTCTTCTGTATCCCTACTCTCCGTTGATGTGTGAGCAACATCACTGAGATTATCTAGCAGCGAGTTGAGGTTGACGTTTGACAGAAAATCATCATTAGATCCAAAATTAGTTGGAATCTCATCTGTATCGAAGCCTGTGAGATCAAGGTCTTCATATTGAGTAGGCTCAGCAGTATTCTTGGAAGACCCTTCATTGTAATCTCCTTCAACTTGAACTGTTTGTAGGTGATGTTCCTCGGCTACTGACACAGCAAGAGAAACAGTCTCTTCTCCTTCTTGATCTGACACGGTGATCACATCTCCTTCTGAGATCACCTTCTCTGACGAAGTGTGCTCCGAAGATATCTTATCTGAGGATCCGTGTGACTCTGTTGCTTCATTTGGTTCAGCAAATCGTCTGAACTTAACCACAGGATACAACCCTTGAAAGATCACCTTCCCCCTGGGATTTTGTTTAATGAGCCCAACGGTGTGAGGGCCCAATGATTTCATATCGAGTGTTTCTCCATCCTTTACCAAGTTGGGAAATTGCTTATTGATGAAGAGCTGAACGAACCGAGGGTACATTAGGAAGGTATCCCGAGTAGTGGAATTAATGTTGACCACAAATTCGTCCAGAATAAACCTAGAGAAGTTGAAGCCGATCCCCGCAGCGAGAGAAACAATAGCGCCAGTGTTTCTCAGGGATATCTCATCAGCACCAGACCTTCTGCCGGAGATGCAGCTCACGAACACGTGGGCTAGAAGTCTCCAATAGGGCGGCAGAAGTTTCTTCATTATTGGTGGAGAATCACCCTCGTATCCCATCTTCCTTAGAATCCTTTGAGCATCACCAATACCAATTTCCGTGGGAAAGGTCGGAAGGTCGTTGATCAGCAGAGTCTCTCTCACAAAGGTCTCATCAATAACAATTTTGCATCCCTGAACGATTGCATCCACAGTGACAGCTCCATTATCATCCCTTGTCATTTTGGCAGTCTGCCAGAACTCACAAATCATTTTCTGATAGACAGCAGTGTTCATTGTAATGGCAGAGGCCAAGCAGCATTCTCGCAATCCGTGAATCATTGATTTAAATTCCTGATGAGCCGCCGGAGGGTCAGCAAGAACCATCGCCAGGTTGTGCATATCTGCAAATTTTAAAGCTGCCATTTTATCTGCACTAAAACATACCAAGTAAGACAAGAGAGAAAAATGAGCAATTAAAATTTTAAATGATTTAATTTTTGACCCCAAAATGAATTAATAATTTTTTTTTTAAATTAGGTCAAAGTCAGAGTTTGCGGTCAATGAGGGTTTACGGTCAACGAGGGTTTACGGCCGTAAACCCTTGACCGTATGCTAATGGCCGCAAACTCTTCACGGCCGTAAGCTTCGACCGTAAACTCCGTCGATCAGTTTTTCGTCGATTTCAGGCTCAGAAATCATCAAATCACTGAAAGAAATGCATATTCATGGTCGGAAATGAGATACCTTCAAAGCTATCGGAGTAATTTTGCAAAAATCGAAGAATTATTTTTCGAGGAGAGAGAGTGTGGGAGGGTTTGCGGCCGGAATCAGAAAAATGAGGAGGATTCCGGCTGTAAACCCCTTTTATACCTAGCTTTCCTTTACCTGATGTCCACACAGTATAAGGCAGGATCCAACACAGTCCAATATTTTCAAAAATTTTAAAAAACAAATCTTTTCGAGGATTAATATTAAAACTAAAATTAAAATAAAATAAAATAAAATTAATTCTGCAAAATTTAAAATTAAAAGTAATTGTTAGATTTTTACAGTTAACAAAATAAAATAAAAAATAAAAATGAAAATAAAAATAAAAGTAAAATAAATTAAATTAAATAGACATAACTCCAAATAAAATATACAACTTAAAAAAATTTTAATTACTGAGAATGAGTTTGTGACGCTGAGATCAAAGTTGTTGGACAACCTTATTCCACTTGTCGGTACCCTTATTTTCACATCTTCGTCTGATCGATCGCCAGTATTGTGGTCCACTTAAGCACGAAACATTTGTGACATAATTTTGGACAATTTACCAATAACATAACACTTTTAGCCCTTATTCTTAAGTAAATTTCTTAGGGACCATTTAGCTGACGACAACTAGGGATATTGTTGTCCACCTAAATTGAGCAGTGAGATCTACATACAATCTGTATGTGTTCAATTTTAATTGTACTAGAACGTGTTTCTCGCTTCCTGATATGCTCCAGCCATCAAGGACTTCCAGAATACTCCTTACACCGGGTGAGCAGACAATTATTAAGAGAGAAAATAGATTAAGAGTGCATATGCTATACACCCAGGTCAGATCTCTTCCAATCACGCAGAGGGTGAAACATATGACTAACTGAAGTTTTAGAGGGATTGAGAAGAGAATGGTGCATATACTGTGTACCAGGTCGGATTATGAGTCACGCAAAGGAGACAGTATGTGGCTAACAGATAGAAAGAATTGCATAGAGAGAAGATGCAGAGAGATAAAATTGCATATGTTACAGTCCAGGTAGGATCTCTCGATCACGCAGAGGAGGCAACATATGACTAACAGACAGAAAGCAAGAAAATAATCTTCTACATACCTAGTTTATCGGAATTCCCCAGTCACCCCATCAAACCGGGATTAAGGACAGAATCCGCACATCGAGGAAAAGTGAATCCACAGTTCTAGATACGGGTTCATTTAATGTGACCGGTAGATTTTCATGTATATCTCCCTGCTCAACCTATTCAAGCGTCGTAATGTCAGGCTAAACGGATCTAACTAGGTCAATGTTTTTCAAGTCCTTGAATTCCTTAGGTTCAACTCTTCCTAGTCAAGTCCATTTAACATCTTTCATGCCTACCAGCGCATCGAGCACAGAGCGTAGACAATTCAATTTAGGTACGTTACGCAAATCCAGATTGCCCGTTATCACTTGCTAATATCATTTCCCGTCACAGCACCTGCAACCAAGACTATCAGCAATATTTTTATTTTCTGATTTTTGATGTTTTTGGATTTTTTGGAATTTTTATTGTTTTTGGATTTTGATTATTTCTCCCCCTAAATTTGTGCATGGGTGAGAGTAAAAATAAAAGGAAATAAAATGCGCAAATTTAAAACATTTACCTTCAAAAACAAAAATAAAGTTAAAGATTAAGAAGAATTAAGAAAACAGAAAAAAAATAAAACAGAAAAACTTAATCCTCAAAACGAATCATTTTCAGAAAACCCACAAGCACATCGAAACGAGCTTTGTTAAAAGGCTTAGTGAACAGATCCGCCACATTGTTAGCAGTGGGAACCTGTTCCAGCCGGATTAGAGAACGTTCATAACAATCTCTGATGAAATGGATTTTAATATCGATGTGCTTGGTTTTAGAATGTTGGACTGGATTTTTGGCAATTTGAATTGCGGCCTCATTATCGCAGTGAATTGGGGTTTCTAGATAATTCAAACCATAGTCCAAGAGCTGATGTTGGATCCAGATAACTTGAGAACAGCACGCAGATGCAGCAACGTATTCCGCTTCTGCTGTTGAGGTAGAGACGGTATGTTGTTTCTTGCACTGCCACGACACCAGCCTATCACCAAGGAATTGGCACCCTCCTGAGGTAGATTTCCTGTCAAGCTCACAGCCTCCATAATTACTGTCAGCAAAAGCATATAAATCAAATTCAGAATTCTTCGGATACCAAAGACCCAATTTTGGGCTGCCTTTGATATACCGAAAAATCCTTTTGACAGCAATAAGATGAGAGAGTTTAGGATTAGCCTGATAGCGAGCACATTGACAAACTGCAAACATGATGTCGGGACGACTTGCAATAAGATACATCAACGATCCGATCATCGATCTGTAGTGCGTCTGATCTATGGATTCGCCATCAATATCTGGATTCAGCAGGGGTCTTTCAGCCATTGGTGTCGATGCAGGTTTTGCGTCTTTAAAGCTGAACTTCTCAAGAATATCCTCCACATACTTAGCTTGATGTAACAGGATTCCGGTTGAATTTTGTTTGACCTGAAGCCCCAAAAACATGGTCATTTCACCCAGTAAACTCATCTCAAACCGCTTCTTCATCACGCCTTGAAATTCTTTGCAAAGTTGTGGATTGGTAGACCCGAAGATAATGTCGTCAACGTATATCTGAACTAGTATCTGATCATTACCAACATGCTTGATGAATAAAGTTTGATCAATAGTACCGCGAGAGTATCCATGCTCGAGCAAATGCTTTGTTAGAGTCGCATACCACGCTCGAGGAGCTTGATGTAACCCATACAATGCCTTGTCCAACTTGTAGACATGATTAGGAAATTTCGAGTCAACGAACCCAGGGGGTTGATCAACGTAGATTTCTTCACCTTGCCATACAAGAAGGCAGTCTTGACATCCATTTGGTAGACCGTGAATTTCATGTAGGAAGCGTATGCGAGAAAGATACGAATAGCCTCCAAACGAGCCACAGGAGCATACACCTCAGTATAATCAAGACCCTCAACTTGTCGAAACCCGCGAACCACCAACCTTGCTTTATTTCGCACTATTACACCAGAATCATCTTGCTTGTTACGATAGACCCAACGCATGTCAAGGGACCTTTTTCCCTTTGGTAACTCAACCAATTTCCAAACCCTAAGCTTTTCAAACTGATTTAGCTCTTCATGCATTGCATCTACCCAGCTGGGCTCATTCAGAGCCATTTCAACATTCTTCGGCTCTATTTGAGATATAAAGCAAGAATAGAGACATGCATTGACATCTCCACTCTGACTTCTGGTTTTAACTCCGTCACCCAGCTGGCCAATGACGTTATCGATTGGATGATCGCGTTGAATTCTTGAAGGAATGTCTTGGCTGATATCATTGAGTGAAACAGGAAGAGTGTGGATGTTGAAATCTCCATCATTTGCTGGTTGATCCATATGTGATGAATCTGCTACAAACTCATTTGCAATTTCTTCAGGAAAGAGTAGTTCCATAAAAGTTGAAGTGGTAGCGGAAGCATCTCTAGACATGAACTCTCTTTCAATAGGGGTAAGAGGTATAGCATCAGCATCAGGAGTTCTATCTTGAACTTTAGACTCTGGACTAGTAGGTTGATCAGATGACTCCCCCTCAGGTGGAGCAGAAGACTCCCCTTCAGATGGAGCAGAGGACTCCCCCTCAACCGTTGGAGGTCTGTAGACAACTTCTTCGTCTTCGTCTTCGTCAGGAACAATCTTCGAACCAGAAGAGGATCCATTTGAGTCATCTGAAGACACATTTAAGGATTTGAAAAGCGATGTGTAATCAAATAGCCAGTCAGGACCCACTCGAGCGTCTGTTTCATTCTCCTCCAACCAGCGCACGTTATAGGATTCGACAATCTGCTTAGTCTTCTTGTTGTAAACCCTATAAGCGGTGCGCGTAGCATACCCTACAAAGTAACAATCATCGGCTTTGACATTGAATTTAGGGTTGGATTCCAAGTGAAGAAAGGTGCAAGGGCAGCCAAATACACGAAAATGGATGACTGAAGGCTTGTGTCCATAGAGAATCTCGTACGGTGTCTTCATCTGAGCTTTGTTGATTAGAACACGATTCTGCACGTAGCAAGCAGTGTTAATCGCCTCGGCCCAAAAGAAAACAGGTAATTTGGAATCACAAAGCATTGTCCTTGCAGCATCTTTTAAAGTTCTGTTTCTCCTTTCAGCAACACCGTTTTGTTGAGGCGTGTGAGCAGAGCTGTATTGATGCACGATCCCCTTTTCTGCGCAAAAATGGTCAAGAACCGCATTCTTGAACTCAGTTCCATTGTCAGTACGAAGCACCTTCACCTGGTTGTTGGTTTGTTTCTCAATCATCACCACGAACTTCTTTATCAGATCAGCAACCCCCGCTTTGTTGGAAAGGAAGAAGACCCACGTGAACCGAGAGAAATCATCGATTACAACAACACAGTACGAGCTTCTGTTGATGCTCAGGACGTTGACCGGACAAAATAAGTCCATATGTAATAATTGGAGCACCTGACTGATTGAGTTGACTTGCTTGGGTAGGTGTTGTTTTCTATGATGTTTTCCTTGGGCACAGGATACACACTTCTCAAATGTAATGAAGTCTCTGACAGGTAAGCCTCGGACCATCTCATTCTTGGCAAGGTGATTCAGGTTTTTCGCGTTAGCATGGCCGAGCCATCGGTGCCACAACATTGCGTTTTGTTCGGAGACTTTTGAGAATAGGCAAGTGACTTGTTCAGGTAGGTTACTGTTCATGTCAATAATGTAAGCATTCCCATCCCACTTAGATTTGACGAGAATCCACTCTTCCGGGATGACAATGCCTGGCTTGAGAATCATACATTCTTTATCGGTAAAGTGGGTAGAATAGCCTTTGTCACATATCTGAGACACACTCAACAAACTATGCTTCAATTCGGGAGCAAAATTGACATTCTCGAAACTTAACACCCCATTTGTGACGGTTCCTCTTTGAGTGATTTTTCCACCTTCTCCACCCGCAAAGGAAACATACCCTCCATTAAAAGATTGAATTTCAGTCAATTGGGAGATGTCTCCAGTCATATGCCGGGAGCAGCCGCTGTCGACGTACCAAGGACGGACGACATTCCTCCGCAACTGTCCCTGAAAAATGAGTGGGATCATTTAGATTTAGGAACCCAGGTCATCACTGTCCTGGGTTTCCTTTTCACTTTCTCTGATTTATCCTTTAAAGATTTCAAATTAGGATCCTCATTTCTAATCACTTCAGAGGATGTAGATGATGGATTAGAAACTGATTTGGGCTTCCAATGATATTTAGGTTTTACAACATTCTCAGGTGGTTTTGAAATATGTTTCTTATGAGTTTGCAATGAGCCTCTGGATGTTCTACCAGAAGTGGTTGAAGATCCAGAATTGCTTTTTGACGAAACCGATCTTGACGGGGCCTTGTTTGGTTTTGGCAAACTATTTTGAGCTTTGTTAGTGAAAACCTTTTTATTCTTTTGAAAAATAGCCCTTTTCTGCTTCGATCATCTTTCCAATCATCATTTCGAGAACGAGCTCTTGAGGTTTTTCTAATTAAAGACCTTCCTCGAGATTCGTTCTCTCCTCTTGGTGACATATAGTTCACAAAGATCCTATTTTGACAATTCCTAGCTATATGACCACCAACACCACAATTAAAACAAATCTGTTTATTATTTGAACTTGTACTGCATTTCTCAGATTTATTTTCGTGACAGGCACTCTTACTCTTCTCAGAAGAACATGCATGAGAAATAGGTTGTGAGATGAGTGAGGGTGCCTTAGATGGTGTGACTTGTGGAATTGATGGTTTTTCATGAGAATTACAAGCATCAGAATTACCAAATAGTTCATCAAACATATCAAAGAAATTAAATTCAAAAGTATCAGACGTGGAAGCATCACACGAAACATTATCAGTCTTAACATCGGAAACACAAACATTGTCATTTGAAACAAAACTATCAGAATTAGAAACAGAAACAGAAACAGGTTCTCCCACTCCACGCTTTGCCTGGTCTAAGGGTTGATTTGCAGGGGAACTAGAAATGTTAGTACTTTCAACATTAATAAATCCGCCTGAAACGAAACCAAATGGCTTGCCATAAACCATAAATGGTTCGTTGGCAATCTCATCCTTGGATAGGTGTTGAAACTGATATGTATGATTATAAGGAGGAGGTACACTATCATATCCTAAACCCTTAGACTGATTTCGTTCAAATTGCATGCAGTGATCAATCATGGTGGCAACTACCTCGCTTGATCCATCAAATTTTTGAAAAACAAAGTTTGCAGAATCAAACTCTTTCTTTAATGTATCAAGCTCAGTAATTAGCTCATCATTTTGTCTCTTAACATAATCATAAAGCTCACATTTTTCACTGTATTCTGTTTGAATTCTTCTAAAGTCTTTTATTTTAGTTTCTAACTTGGCCTTAAGGGGTTTTTAACCTTTCCTAAGCTGATAGCCCTCATATCTAAGGTCCTCTACTTCTCTACGCAATAATTTAATTTCATCATGAAGAAGTTTAACATATTCATTGCATGCTTGAGAAAAAGACGGTAGATTTACCTCATTTTTCCTGGGCTCAGAAGAAGTAGACACCATCATAGCAAACTGCAGCTTCATCATTTCTGCTTCGGGATCAGTTGCATCATTCTCCAAGGAAGCATCATCAATCTGAGCTAGGTGAGCATTTTCTGGCCCTGAGATATTCAAAGCCTGAATCTGGTCCGCCCAGTCAAAAGATTGAGAGACCATAGCAGTCTCACCATTAACTGCAGCACCTGCACGATTGTTTCCCACTGCAACTATTGTCCTGTTGTTGTTCAATCGACGATCTGGCTTTGGACACTCACGAGCAAAATGACCCGGCTCGTGGCAGTTGAAACAGCACATCATGCCCTTGTTGAAACCCACCTTCTTGTCTGCATTCATGCCCCAGTTGCTCTTCCTTGTCTTCTTAGCAAACTGATTGGCCCTGAAAACAGCCATAGCAATCTGCCATGTGATGTCCATTTCTTCCACGTCCTCGGGATGAATCTGATCCAGGTCAGCAAATGATAGATGAGGTGGAAGCTCTCCAGCTACAAAAGCATTGTAGCAGTTAACCAGCCCAGTAGCTAGAGCCAGATTTTCATCAGTATCCTTTGTGTTTGAAGAAGATGCTACAACTGGCACATTTGGATGGGGAACAGCTTGTGGAGTGACAAATGACTGATTTTGTGAATGAGGGATGGATGATGCAGCAGCAAGAGTCTGAATCTGAGGTTGTTGAGCAGCAAAAGCTTGATTTGAGGAAGACATGATTGATGAGAGAGCATTGTTGGATGAGATTCCAAGATTTGCAATAGAGTACGAGTTCACATGGTTTATGTCTCTCTGCTTGTCATCAATATCACAAGCTTTGATGATCGCCATGATTTCAGCAAGAGTGAGGCGATTTAAATCCTTGGTCTTCTTGATCACAACAACATTCATGTCCCATGATCTAGGAAGAGCATTCAGAAGTTTCTTGTTAATCTCTGACTTGGTCAGAAAAATCCCAGATATGCTTATGTCAGTGGTGAGAGTTGTGAACCGTTGCAGCTGAGCCTCAAGAGTCTCTCCTGGAATGTAGTTGAACATATTGAACTTTTGTCTCAACATGTCCTGGCGACTCTCCTTCATATCTTCATTGCCCTCATATACCTCAATTAGGGCTTCCCACAAATCCTTAGCTGAAGTGTATTCTCTAAAACCTTGAGCAATATCAGGAGATAATGCCATGGTTAAAGTGGCTAAAGCCCTTTCCTGCTCTTTAACTTTCTCAAACTCCTCATCAGTGTAGTTCTCAACAGCCTTGTCAATTACCTGTCCTCCAACTGTAACAGTGATTCTGACAGGTCCTCTAAGAATGCTTCTCAATACTTTGAAATCCTTCATTTTAATATATTTTTCAATCCTGTACTTCCAGACATTAGCCTTGGAATACGCGTAGTAGTGCCCATGACAGTATCAAGTTCGTGAAAATGATTTTGACTTTGAGATTCCATTAATATTAAATTAATATCAAACAGGAATAATAAAAAAATAAATTAAGTTTCCGGTCAAACACAAGTTCACAGTCAAAGGCGAGTTTGCGGCCGTAAACTATGTTCACGGTCAAAAGAGAGTTTGCGGCCGTAAACTCTGTTCACGGTCCGGAGTTTACGGTCGTAAGGTGTTTCCGGTTTAAGTTCACGGTCCAAGAATCTAAGTTTCCGGTTTATGAACAATCCTTATTCACGGCCCAAGAACCAAGTTCACGGTTCAAGAACTGATGGGAGTTTGCGGCCGTAATCTAAGTTTACGGCTGTAAGCTAAGGCCGTAATCTCCCAGAAACTTGAGAAAAAACGCAGTTTTTGAATGAAGCTTGAAACCCTTTCTCAGCAAACACCAACTTCAGTCGCAAACAAATAAGAACATGGTCACAAATCGATTGTAGAGTCCTTTTGACGCTGGTTTTGCTCTGATACCAATTGTAAGGTCCTGAAACGGATCTTACCATTGATCAAACAGCAAACACAATCAGTTAACAATAAAGAACAAGTAGAAACAAGAATGATAACAAGCTTGCACACGCTTTCTATTAGAATAACGTCTGGTACAACTTGTGGTAATAAAAACCGTGAACTCTGTGGCATCAACAACTAATAAATGACCTAGCATACCTTTATATATACTGGACCTGGGCCGACCTTGGGTTTACGGCCGTAAACAGGTTTACGGCCGTAAACTCATTGTCGGGCCGTAAACAACTCACAAACTACCAAAAGCTATAAATTGACTCAAAAGAACCTATTACATAGAAAGCCTAGACCAAACCACTAATTAGACCCTTCACTTGAAGCGTATTGCACCCTTCCAGGGTGATACCTTCAGTAAAACCATATCGCTGACCTGGAACTCCAACTTCCATCGGTGTCTGTCGGCATAACGTCTACATGATTTGCTAAAAAAGCTCTGTCGTCTGAAGGACTACTTCGGTCCTTCCCATATCCCTATGACCGACCTCTCCCCAGTAGTCTGGGGCCCATAGAGAAGCTCGTATGACAGTGCCCCGATACTGGAGTGATAGTTATTATTCTATGAAAACTCAGCTATAGGAAAGTAGGAGTCCCAACTCCCACCAAAATCGATCACACAAGCTTGCAACATATCCTCAAGTCTCTGGATGGTCCGTGAAGAAATGAGAAAAATTCAGTAAACCTAGACTAGAATAGTCCAAGTGTTGAATATACTGAAACAGAGTTTCAGAATCGTCAAGTGACAAGTAATGCGGAAAATAAAGAGTTTTGAATCACCAAGTTAATGATAAAAAACGTTTTTTATATGTTCAATATCAATGATTCAAAAGTGTCTCATATTCATCAAGAATCAGTTACAAGTGTTTGAATGATAGACAAGCTAAAACACTCAAATGGCTCTCTGAAAACTAGTATAAGCATCAATTGTGCAGAAATGATCTGGAATGAGCAAGGAAGAGCCAGGAAGAGGAACTTTATAATGGATCCCAAGGAGCCTATTTATAGGCTTTGGAAAATCCCATGACATGGCTTGACCAATCAGGTGTTGACACGTCATCATGACTTAGTCATCAGTTGACACCTTTGCCCTACCTAACGGAAAATGGATGGAATATTCCAATTCTGTTAGTATTCCGTTAGGGTTCCATCCAAGTTATGAGTCTTCATAATTCTTGAGCCTTCTTGATCAACATTTAAAATGAGATGAGCAACATGAGCATCATGTTGCTCAATTGTCTTCTTAGATGTCATCGACTTCCAGAAGTGTTGTTAATGAAGTTAAGTTGTTTCTTGAATGTTGACCGTGTCTTGAACTTGAAGATGTACCACCACATGTTCATTATGGACCATGGACGAAATTTATGTGCCTTTGAGCATTTGGACACGCCTTCATTGTACATGATGAGTCATGTGCAATCTTGTTGAGCCATCAATGTGATCATGTTAATCCATTGACTTGACTTGAGCCACCAAGTATTCATGTTGATCCATCAACCTCTTGTTAAGCCATAGAGTTGTGGATGAGCCAACAATGTTTCTGATGAGCCATCAATATTCCAGATGATCCACCAATATCTTGATGCTCCACATATGATCTAGAGGTTCCAGCTGAGATCATGATGGTCTAACTTTCATTCTTCAAGTGCTCCATGTCAACAACAAGTGCTTTATGTGTACATCAAGTGCTCCAACATCTGATTCTTCAAACACTTGTTGAATCTTCAGGATCTTTCCAACCTGAAACGTTCTGATAATGTTTGTTAGATATATATATATATATATATATATATATATATATATATATATATATATATATATATATATATATATATATATATATAAAGGCTCGACTGATTTCAAGTGATAATCACATACAAATATCTTCCAACAGTTTCCCCCTATGTGATGGTTACTGAAATAAGGAGTAAAAATAAAAGAAAAAAATAAAAGTAATAACATGCAAGATGAATTTTAACAAAAGGATAAATTACTAGTAGCAAAAAGAAAACATCATCCACATGGTTTTTTTAAAAACAAAACAAAAGCACACAATCTAAACTTTGTTTCTCAAGTTAATTAACCACTATCGAGAAGTTAAAAACCAAGTAAGTTCTTCAATGATCTTCACTCTCAGGGACTCATCTTGATCACCTATTCTCTTCAATAAACCGATGATACCTTGAATAAATTTAGACGAGAATAGATGTTTTTGGGAAATTCTCATGAATTTCAGTCGACCTTTAGAAGAGAATACAACACCTCTATGTGGTTTCTTTAGAATGTTCCCAGGTGACTCATTTTTCATATTTAGATCCAAGATTGGTTCCTCAGCTTCCTTTTCTCCCAGCTGTCCAATCTCCCAGTCAACGCTGAAATCAATAACCATGTCGAGCACATATTGCCTTAGGTGTTGTAGGACATCTGCAAAAGCTTTATCTGTACTCACCCTTTGTTTCAACCAAATGAGCAGTGATCTGATATCAGCTTGATTTATTTTAGGTAAATTAGCTTCAGAAAACATGATTTCAAAGTTGTCTGTCCTTTTTCCTTGAAAGAATGCATATGGCATCTTTTTGAATTTCCGTATGTCAATTTTGATGATTGAAAAAATCTTGAATTTTGACCATACATAGACAACTTGAATTGGTTTTCTCAGGAAAAATCTTTTCTTCACCTCTTCAATGTCTACATCAGGCTCAACTGGATAAATTGCACTTGGCAATAAGTTGAACTTCATACCATTCGGGGGTGCAGGAATATCCCAGTTTTCTTTAGTGAGGTCTGAAGGAGGTGTGAAGGAATTTGTGGGCTTGATGACCTTGATCTTCTGATAAGAATCTCTATCGGTATTGAAGAAGATTGTTCTTTTAGGAGATGGTGCTCTAAATTGTTCATCATGCCATGTAATTCTTTCTTCAAGCAAGATCTCTGAAGATTTCTTTTTTGAGAAGCACCTCTTGTTTAGACTTTAATTCCTTAGCCTTCATTTGCTTAGCTAATTCTTCATCTATCTCCATTTGAGCTTCTTTAGCTAATTCCTTCTTAGATTTGAAGACAATCTTTTGTTTTCCCTTATCCTTGGGATTAGTTTGAGGAAGCTTTGATTGAGTGATTGGTTCTGATATGGTGATAGGTTTGGAGAAGTAAACATCTTTCCTTCTTGAAACTTTTCAAGATGGATCATTGATCCCTTGTTATCGAACGAGTTCCTTTTCTTTCTCTTCCATCTTTGCTCTGTTCTGTTGAGCCTTAAATCGTGCATCAACAGCCATTTTGTCGAGTGACTCTAATTTCTCTTGTATCATTTTCTCAGACTCATTTGGTGAGTCTGGAATATGATGTATGACAGGAGACTGACTTGATCTGGTTTTGTTGACCTTTTCGCCCTCTGGTTCAGGTGGCCTATCGTTTGAACCAGATAGCTTTGCTAAGATCAAGTCAAGTTTCGAATAAGTCGATGTAACCTTTTGTTAAAGAGCACATAGATAAGAAGAGGAAGATTGTGTCTTTATAGCCTTGACTTCATTGACTAGCAACTAAATAGTTTTATGAAGGGAAGATATGTCACCTGCTGAGCTATTGTCTTTCTGGGAATTGGATTTTGAGAGATTTACAATGTCCAATCGTAACGAATCCAATTGAAGTTGAACTTGCTCACTAAATGCTCGAAAAGGGAGAGGTGGAGGATGATGTCGAAGCTTTAGATAGTTCTGCAATGGACTTCTCAAGAGTGGATATGTATCGGTCTTGAGCAGTGACATGATTCTGCATATAATCTAACTTGGCTTCATAGACAAAATCTAGACTGGATAAAGTTATCTATCTTCTGATTCATCGGAGATAGACAATCTTCAGTAGTGTTGTGAATTTTCTGATCTAGAGTTTCGATCCTCCGCATGTTCCGAGCAACTTGTCCTTTGATATAAGCAGTTGTGCCTTCAAAGTCTTCAATAGTGACATGAAGTTTTTTAACCCGTGCTTCTATTGTCTCATTAAGGATACATAAATTTTCTTCCATACATTCAAGATACTCTTGAAATTTCTCCAGATATTCAGTGTGAGAAGATGTGTGAAAGTGAATCTCCTCAATACCACCAACTACCATCTGAGCAGTTACTCTAATACATTCAGGCTCAGGTTCAGATGTTATCACAGAATAATAATGTTGCTTCTTTATTATTAATATCAAAATCTTGTAACAACTATCTCAACCATATTATCTCACAAGCAGTAGAAGCAATAGCTCTATACTCTGCTTCAGCTGAAGAACGAGATATAGTAGCTTGTTTATTAGATTTCCACGAGACTAAAGAATCACCAAGAAATATGCGAAATCCAGTAATAGATCTTCTTGAATCTAAACATTTACCCCAATCTGCATCACAAAAAGCCCTTAATTTCAAGTTGGATTTAGCAGATAAGAAAATTCCTTGACCAAGATTTTGTTTCAAATACTTCACCAGATAACATGCAGCTTGATAATGAGGAACTCTTGGAGAAGACATAAACTGGGACAATTTCTAAACTAAAAAAGAAATGTCTGGTCTTGTTATGTTTAAGTATAATAATCGACCCACTAATCTTCTATATCGTGCAGGATCATCAAAAATATCACCTTTATCACTTTGCAGATTATTTCTAGGATCCATATGAGTAGAAACAAGTTTAGCTGCTAAGAAACCCAAATTCTCAATCAATTGGAGTGTATAATTTCTTTGTGAAAAAAAGATTCCTTTTTTGGATTTAGCCACGTCTAATCCTAAGAAATATCCCAGAGAACCCAAATCTTTGAGCTTGAGTTTTTCACTTAGTTTCTGCTTAAGAAAATTTATTTATGTATTAGATGATCCAGTAATCAAGATATCATCTACATATACTAAAAGAGCAACATAAGTGGATCCTGATCCTTTGAAAAACAAACAATAATCTGACTTTGATTGAGTAAGCCCATAAATAACATGAATGAAGAAAATTTCTCAAACCATTGTCTTGAAGCTTGTCTAAGACCATATATGAATTTATTGAGTTTACATGCCAAAGAAACATTTCTAGGATATTTATCCTTCTGAATTTTGAAACCAGGTGGTATTTCCATGAAAACTTCTTCTTTTTTATCTCCATTGAGGAAAGCATTATTGACATCTAATTGGACTAAATTCCATGACTTGGCAACAACAATAGCAAGGAGCATCTTGACAGTTACTAACTTGGCAACAGGGGTATATGTGTCAAAAAAATCCACTCCTTCTTGTTGGCTAAAGCCTTTGGCAACCAATCGAGCTTATGTCTTTCAACTTGACCATTACTTCCATATTTCAATTTATAAACCCATCTGCATCCAACTGTATGTTTATCAGAAGGCAAGGGCATAATGGTCCAAGTGTTGTATGCTTCCATTACAACTAGTTCTTCATCCATTGCTTTACACCATTGATGACATTTGGTAGGTTGAATAAAACTTTGAGGATCAAAAATTGCTGAAATATTCATGACTAAGGCTTTGTGATTTGGAGAAATCTTGTCATAACTAAGAACATCTTCCAAAGGATAGAGTGTAGTAGAGGATAACTTTTCATGTGTTAGAGAATTACAATGAAAATCTATTAAGTATGATGGTGGATGTCTGTTTCTAGTAGGCTTACTAGTGGCAATGCTAGGATTATGAGAAGAATTTCGAGAATCAGAAGAAGAATTGGAATCGTGTGAATGATCAGAATGAGAATGATCATTGTGCTCAACTGGAAATGGAACATCTTCATTTGTGGAAATAGGAAGCACAAATTGATCAAAAAAAGAAGATGTCTGAACTTGAGTATTTGTAAAAGGGAATATTGATTCATGAAATACAACATCTCTAGAAATGATAAACTCATTTTTGGAAAGATCATAGAGTTTGTAAGCCTTCATGTTGGGAGGATAACCAACAAAAACACAAGATTTTGCCCTGGGACAGAATTTTGATCTGTGTGCAGCCTAAGTAGAAACATAAGCCAAACATCCAAAATTTCTTAACTGAGAATAAGAAAAATGTTTACCAAGTAATCTCTAATAAGGAGTATTGTTGTTCAAAACTTGAGAAGGCAGACGATTAATGAGATAAGCAGCAGTTAAAATACATTCACTCCATAGATTCAAAGGTAAATTTGAATGAAAACATAATGCTCTAGCTACATTGAGCAAATGTTGATGTTTTCTTTCCACCACATAATTTTGTTGAGGTTTAGCAACACATGAACTTTGATGAATAATCCTTTTTTAATGACAAAAAATCTATAAAATCCAATTCTTTAGCATCGTTAGACCTAAAGACTTTAATTTTCTTATCAAATTGAGTAAGAACCATTTTATAGAAAGCTGGAATAATGGTAATAACATATGACTTGTTTTTCAACATATAAATCCAAGTATATATGCTATGATCATCAACAACTGTAGCAAAATATCTTAATCATTGAATAGATGAAGTAGAAAATGGACCCCAAATATCACAATGCACAAGGGCAAAACAATCATTTTCCATATTGTTTACAGAAACAAAGGGAAATTGTTTTTGTTTGGCTAAAGGGAAAATGGAACAATGAGAGAGATCTGCAGTAGCAACTTTTATAGATAACAACTCTTTTATTGATGATATACACTTATTAGATGGATGCCCTAATCTGGTGTGCCAAACATCTAACGAAATAGAACAAATTTTGATATCTATCTTGTGGCTTTTCTCATCCAACACATAAAGCTCTTGACACAAATCAGCTTTGCCAATCATCTTCATTTCCTTCATATCCTGGATCAAAGCATGATGACAAGTAAACCGTATCATCAATATTTGATTCTTAGTAAGAGAACTCATAGAAATCAAATTCTGGTCAAAAGATGGAACATATAGAACATCTTTTAAAACAAGAAGATGATCAAGTATTATGTCACCAATGAGATTAACAAGAAGAGTAATCTTGTTAGGCAAAGTAACAGTGTAATGAGAAACTCTTCTTTTGCTGGAAAACATAGAGAATTCATGACAAACATGTTGAGTTGCACCTTAATCAATTATCCATTTCTGTGATTTTTGCCCTGAATTAATAGAAATGGAATAACATTTACCAATAGTTGTTTCCTCATTTGGATTAACAGCTATCATATGATTGGAGAGAGCTGACATGATTGTTGGCATTGTTCGTGAGAAAACCCTTTGAACATGTTGGACAAATCATTGTTGATGGATGGCATTTGAACATTTAGATCATCGTGAGAAGTAGCTGCAGCAACTGAAAGACCCTAAACTTTCATACTCAAGACATTATTATCACTCCAAAACATGTTACATGCATATTCATAAATAATATTTTACAATGATAATTTGATTACAAAGATTGGATACAAACCGACTAAGTTTTAGTATATTACATAACTACCCAGTGTATTAAAGTTTTATACATACATGAGTACTAAATACAAAAGTAATAGCTTTTAACTATTCAAAATATTCTAACAGTATATGACTATAATGGATGCTTATCACCTGCAATTGTTAAACACTGAGAGGGGTAAGCAGTGACGCTTAGTGAATTCAATAATAAATACAATATAACGTTATGCCATATATATACTTTAATATGGTAGAAGCAAAGGGGTACAAGGAACAACAAAGGCATATGTGAAATGCGACAAGCTTTCCATATCAATCGATGATTTGATTCAATGATATACAATCAATGAGACATAACAATTTCAATACTTGATATACATCAATAACACTTTGGCACAAATGGCACAGAAGACATACGATTTGTGATTAAACATTTTGGTAGATTTCAGGCTTTTAGCCCTATCTAACCTTCTGCCAATGCCATAGAATAGAAGTCATTCTCTTACGAGACATGCTCTACATGACCAGAGGCTACATACCAGTACCACCGTGAATCTAAGTCCTTTCACTGATCACATGGTCAAAGGTACAACTTTGCTACCATAATAGCGGAAATAATAACACGAGATGATAACACGAAAAATCACATAGCACATATAACACATAACATAAAATTGTTCCTATATATTGAACTCGCCGTGAAATAACCGAAGGAATAAATTATAATTTGGGCAGCACTTCGGCTCTAAATATGACTTTCTGTGACGAAACCGAGGATTTTAGTTGAAAATCGGGCTTTACTCGGGCGGAGTTTCAACTTGAAAATATGATTTTCTCGGGAAGTTCGGAGCGTCGGGACTTGCTTCGGGTGTTGGGGATGATACTGGGACTTCGGGGGGTTAAAAGTAGGCTAAAAGGGAGTATATAGTGAGAGAGGAATGAAAAGTATCAACCATTTCCGGAGGGCTTCGCTTTCTATTTATAGGCTGAATTTCGAGGTTCACGACGTGAATCATGCTTGTTCACGTCGTGAGTTTGATCCCGATCATCCCCTAGGCCTGTCGTGTGTCTTCTAGGCTCGAAAGGTGTCGTTGCAAGTAGTTCACGTTGTGAATTTCTATAATTCACGTCGTGAATGCAGTCAGGTCTCGAACTTTGTGTTCCGAACTTCAAAAATCCATATGTTTCGCATACGAGCTCCGTTTTTGACGTTCTTTATATCCACGCGTAGGTGAAATTATGCTCTACAACTTTCGTTTAGACTCTGTCGACTAATTTGGACTTTATTTTTAATATTATATTATTTTAACGGGCCGAGACAGGAAAAATCCGTTAAAATTTCATAACTTCTTCATCTGTCGTCCGTTTTCTTCTGTCTTTTTACCGTTGACCTACAATCGACGAGATCTTCAATTCTCGTTTAGGCTGTGTCGGCTAAAAATCACTCGATCTTTATTTCGAGTTTTTAGCTGTCTATTGCCATACCGAATCTTATAAAAATCATAACTTCCTCATACGAAGTCAGATTTGGACGTTAATAACGAATACTACGACTTTCATTTAGATCACTAAGGCTAAAAAGTAGTTTATCGAAAACTCACTTTTTACGCTAAATAGTGTTTTCCGGTTTTGTCGGGGATCTTCGATTGGTCATAACTTCTTCGTTATAACTCGGATTTCGATGAGGTTTTCGCCTAAATGTTTCTAACGAGATTCTTTACAACTTTCAATAATAAAATTATACTTATTTCAAATTTTATATTTTCGTTAAATTTCAATATTTGACATTTGATTGGAATCTCATAAGACTTCCATTATTTTCCGAGTGATTCTAAACATAGTTTTATTTCATTTCTAGTAAAAACTATCTGTTAGAACTCAACGCTCAAAATCATATAATATTTCACTATATTATTCACTTTTAAAATTACATAACACGATAACTAAACGTGTATGTTACAAATACTTCCTCCTTTTGAGGATTTCGTCCCCGAAATCATAACGATTTAAACAAATGGGGATATTTCGTTCTTATCTCATTCTTATTTTTCCAAGTATAATTTGGGTCTCGATGGTGTTTCCATTTGACAAGCACCAATTCCACTTCGCAGATCTATATTAGTCGGACTCGATTCTTTACGACCATTAAGGTTTGAACGAAAATCATCTTCTTAGTCATCACCGGAACGAAGGTAATGACATACTCGAACAAAAACGTAATCAATTTCTAGTTTCTTGGTAACCTTGTGACTTTCCCTGATCCAAGTGTGATTCATGTGCTTCCGGTAGTATAGGCCTCTACTACCATTCACACCTACTCATACTCGTTCCAAGAATTGTCTCGCAGTCCCCAAGTCACCATATCAAGAATTTTTACAAATAAACTTATCACACATGAATGTGTTCAAACAAGACATACGACAATTTCTCCTAGACTCAACGGGGGATTTCGCGTTTCTATCAAACATATCTTGGATTTCCTATACTTGTCTTCTAGGATTCTTCTCATGCATATGCTCAATCTAGCATATTCTAATACTTTTCATAGGTCGATAGAAATTTTACTTCCAATTCTTCATATAAATTCTTTCTCGGGTAGTGTCTACTCTACAAGACACACTATACTAGAATTTACTCTAGCAGCATGGAGACAAACGGTCTCCAACTACCTGCATCATCTTCAAACTCATGCAAACCATCATGCACATTTGTTCGTTTCATTATCCTTTCATGACATCGTCATTCCTTTATATGCGAAAATTTTCTTCTCATGGGTGTATCTTTTAAGTCTACTTCTTAGGAATCTATCCTAGGAAGTCTGCATTTTAACTGCATCTCAGCATATTCTACTAGCTTCGACTTGGTTCTCTGTCATTCCTAACTACAACATCTCTTCTCATACAATACTATGGGTGTATTTCTTCTTCAACTAAGCATTATACCTTACTTAGACAAGTAAGTTACTTAGCCTTTTACCACTAAATGACTTAATTCACCATCCTAATCATGTATGTTAAAGTCGGCTTAACACACAATGGAACTTCCATAAGGATGTGATAGAAGTAATTCGTCACTCAGTATTATTAAATACTAAGTCCGAACATCCTGTATAGGGTTACTACTTGAACTACTACATCAAAATGTTTAGGCAAAGTCTTGGCCTATTGAGTCTGAAAACTTCATTAGCCTTTCCTTTGATCTTCATTTAATTCTTCTAAATCTTGCACAACATCAATTGCGATACTGCCGAAGTATTGATCACCATCTTCGGTTCTTCTTACTCTATAAGCAATCATTACTTCATTCTGGACAGCGGTGGAACAACTTCATCGGTTATGCCAAAACATTCATCTCGTCCGAATGTACTTCGAATACACAACATTCTTCCAACGGTGTTATTATTTCACTAAACATAGTTTGAATGTACAACACCACTCTATAGGTATTAATACACTATTTACGATATCACTTGATAAATATTATTTTACGATATCCCTCAATCGTTTATCTATAAAATTATCGATGTCGACTATCATAAGTATTTTTATTACTTTGAAAAGTTTCATGCCAGTTCTAATATAGAAATTTTTTTAAATCTGGAATACATAAAATTTCCTCTTCCATACTATGGTCAGTAACAGACCTTAAACTTTCTCAAGTAATAGCAATATAGGTAAGCAACCTAAGGCACATTATATTCATTTATCATTTAGCACATATTAGAATATAAGGCATATCTCCTCTAATATTCTAGTGCTTTTGTCCATTTAGGTATTCAACCTAAAATATACTAGATACACGTTGTATCATAACCCCTTAGCAATCCATGTTTAAGTCTAGAAATTCTCAAAACTCCTAGTTCACTTAAACTAATTCTCTGAAAATTTTTAAAGTAACTTAATATTTTTAGAATACTAGGTTTTATCACTACCGAATACCCCATTTAAGTCTTTCCTATGGTTTGTATCCATATACTTATAATGAATCCGTTCATATATTGAAATTCTGATGATTTAAGTCTAAATACCAATCCGTGGTATTTAGTTCACTTAAACTACTGCTCTGATACCATGATTGAAAGACCCTAAACTTTCATTCTAAAGACATTATTATCACACCAAAACATGTTACATGCATATTCATAAATAATATTTTACATTGATAATTTGATTATAAAGATTGGATACAAACCGACTAAGTTTTAGTATATCACATAACTACCCATGATATTAAAGTTTTATACATACATGAGTACTAAATACAAAAGTAATAGCTTTTAACTATTCAAAATCTTCTAACAGTATATGACTATACTGGATGCTTATCACCTGCAATTGTTAAACACTGAGAGGGGTAAGCAGTGACGCTTAGTGAATTCAATAATAGATACAATATATTGTTATGCCATATATATACTTTAATATGGCAGAAGCAAAGGGGTACAAGGAACAACAAAGGCATATGTGAAATGCGACAAGCTTTCCATATCAATCGATGATTTGATTCAATGATATACAATCAATGAGACATAACAATTTCAATACTTGATATACATCAATAACACTTTGGCACAAATGGCACAGAAGACATAAGATTTGTGATTAAACATTTTGGTAAATTTCAGGCTTTTAGCCCTATCTAACCTTCTGCTAATGCCATAGAATAGAAGTCATTATCTTACGAGACATGCTCTACATGACCAGAGGCTACATACCAGTACCACCGTGAATCTAAGTTCTTTCACTGATCACATGGTCAAAGGTACAACTTTGCTACCATAATAGCGGAAATAATAACACGAGATGATAACACGGAAAATCACATAGCACATATAACACATAACATACAATTGTTCATATATATTGAACTCACCGTGAAATGATGTGACAACCCGGAACTTCTATCCTGTACAATTGATCTTTATATCAATATTAAACTCGATTTTATCACCATTTTACACCATTTAAGGGTTTGATAAAGCGTTCTACGCCTCACACAATAAAAGTTTGGGTTCTAGGTCGAGTAATACCAAGTCATAGTACAACATTTGGGCCATACACTCTCTCGGGAGGAGTGTACGGCCGTACACATGGGTGTGCGGCCGCACACCCACCCTTCAACCGTACACCCACCTCTATATAAACGAGGAGACCCCTTCATTCACTCTTTTTCCCTTTTGGCTGCACACTACTTTCTCTCTCTAGAATCTTCACATAAGGACCCTCCAAAGGCTTCAAAATCGTAAGCATTCTATCATCTAGCTTGTTATACTTGTAAGACTTCTTAATCTAAGCCCTAATTCATCAAGTTTCATGTTGTTCTTCATCCTTGAAGGTGTACGGCCGCACACCTTCATAAGGTGGCCGTACACACCTTAAAGACTCTCCAATGTGAGAGTTTGGCCTCCATCTGCTAGTTAGACTTGGTATTAGCATGCAAACATCTAAAAATCGATATTTTGGGCATGGATGAAGAGTGTACGGCCGCACACCCCTCTGTACGACCGCACACTCCCTTGTACGACCGCACACACATCCTCTTGGCCATACACCCACTTTGATGCTCATTTTTTGCCTCAAACTTGCAATAACACTCAGTTTGGGACCTAGAACACTCATTGGATGCTTGTAGGACCTTGAAAAACACCTCAAAACACTCCCCATCATGAGTGTACGGCCGTACACTCATGGGCCGTACACCCATGGCCGTACACACCCAAAGGGTGGCTGTACACCTCCCTCGTTCGATCATATAAGGTCCCGACACTTAGTTCAAGCATTTCCAGGTCCTTAGGGTGGTTTCCCGTCATGCTTAGTCATGAAACACCCTAATTCTAACACACATATGTGTTACCATATGTTAATAGGATCCACTTGCGTACGAAACACCAGTTGACACTCAGCATCCACAGCGATCATACGCTCGAATCCTTCATCAAACTGTGAGTTCATACCCCTACGCTTTTATAGTTTTTAAAACGTTTTCAGGGGGAATACAAGCTAAACATAAAGGTTTTCATAACTTAAAAATTGATGCAATTACAACGGTCTTACCAAACATCTAGATACTTTATCCCTTTTGTAATATGCAGAGCATAAGGGACGTTTTCTAAACATAAATTGCATAGTTTTCCAGAATAGTACATAAACACAACTTATCAGTCAAACTATAATAGGTATAGTTTGGGGAATTCTTTACCGGTTTTACAGATTCACACACATAAACTATGACAAATTTAGTTTATCCACACAGATAACTAGAGTATTTTATGTATAATTATTTATACTCTACATCGTTTACAACGATTTCGAACTCGAGAACAACCGAACTATATGTAAACTAGTTAATACAGGATTGTGAGATCTATCTTCGTTATGCCCTTCGGGGTACCAATAATCGTCCCCGGTAGTATAACCAGAGTCTCCTGGAGGGAGAGCGTGGAATTTGTGAATAGATCTATTCGGGACCGACAATCCCACACCTGAACCGTTAGCTACAGTTGGGCGGGCACGCCTGAGGTGACAAATTTTGTAATCGTACGACGCCTGAAGAAACGTCAAGGAGGTCACGGGTCATATTAGTATGGTTATACGACTCACAATAAGTATAAACTAACCTTTGTTTACGGGATTTCTTTCTTCGATAGTTTTATTTAATTAATAAAACTACTTATCTATTTACTGGAGGATATTCCAGGGATCCAACTCTTGGTTTTATTTGAGTAATAAAACTACTATTCATACTGGCGGTAACCAGGGTTTTCAAACGGAACATACTTTTCATACAGTAATCTACAAACATGTTAGAGAATATGGGATTTTCTTAGAAAGCATGCATACACATTTCAGAACTTGATATCAAAGGTTTTAGTTACGAACGATATTTACTTATAATGAAAAGAAATCAATTTTACAAATTCAGTGACTAGTTTCCAATACAAAAATATGCTTATGAACTCACCAGCTTTATGCAGATACGTTTTCAAAACCGCTTGTATTCTCAGGACAACAATAGACAGGTATCCGTGCCAGCTTTTGGAGAAGACGGAGCAATTTTGGTGTCTCATCTTTATCTTTTGCTACTTTCGAATATATTGATATGTACAAACTATGTTTTCAAACAGATGTAAATATTCATATTGTAATGTAATGGTTGTGTTTACTTTACTTGCTATGATACGATTGTTGTGATACTACGCATGACGTCACCCGCCCCCGGACGTTTCCGCCGTCCGTTCTAATGGTTCGGGGGTGTGACAGATTGGTATCAGAGCCATTGTTTATAGTGAACTAAGTATACTGAACCTTACGTGGTATACAACTATAAACACTAAGGGGCTGAAGTGCTCTGAACTAAAAGTATGCTTTTAAAATATAAGTATTTTTACGAAAAGTATACAAGTATACCTACATACCAGAAATAATATTATGGGTAGAACAAAACAAAAGTATTTGGATGTTGGACACTGCGGTTAAACCTGGGCAGTTATGTAATCATGTCTAGGGTCAATATAGCCCGATCAACTATATTCATTCGAGACATGACCAACATGTGCTTGGGAATGACTGTGGGATTGCAGCAGGCCTAAAACTTACCAAGTATCCATACAACAAGACGTCGATAGAACAAATTAGACAACCTAAAATAATATAGGAGTATTTTACTAGAGTCAAATTCATTGCAGAAATTCACTTCCAAGTGTTACTACTCGTTTCTTTTAGCGATAACTCATTTGCATTGGTAGCTTTTCCTTGTTTATCACTTAGTAGAACACTCTAGCTATCATAGTGAGATATATATTGCTTCATATCTCTTGATTCGATTCCAGAGGACTTACCATCCTCTTCTTCCTGGTTGTTTCTAGAACAAGATTCCTCCCCGACGAAGACCTATCAGAAGGAACGACAACACACCACCACCACCGCCACCTCCTCAGTTCGATCCTACCATGTTCCAGGCAGATGTTACTGCTGCTGTGGCTGCTACAATGTCACAGATTAATCCTGGCGGATCTGGCGGGTCGGGAGGTGGTACTCATCCCCAAAATCCTGAAGGGAGTCAAGGGCACCAGAAGGAGTGCTCCTATAAAGACTTCATGACTGCGAAATCCACATCCTTCGACGGCAATGGAGGTGTTATTGCCCTGACTCAATGGTTCGAGAAGATCGAGTCTATCTTCGAAATTTGTTCCTGTTCTGAAGCTAACAAGGTGAAATTTGCCGCTTGCACTTTCTCCAACAGAGCATTGACCTGGTGGAATGGTCGGGTCAAATCTTTAACTCTACCAATAGCAAATGCTATGGGTTGGGAGAGCTTGAAGGAGCTCATACTAGCTGAGTACTGCCCACGAGGCGAAATACAGAAATTGGAGCACGAACTCTGGACCCTAAAGATGAAGGGTTCCGATATTGCTGCCTACACTTCTAGGTTTGAAGACCTAGCACTTCTTTGCCCGGGAATGGTCACCCCAGAGAGCAAGAAGATTGAAAGATATATATGGGGATTGACGCCCCCCAACTCAAGGGAAAGTCTTGGCCGCCAGGCCAAACACTTTTGACAGCGCCAAGTGTTTGGCACAGACTCTCATAGATCACGACGTTGATCTCGATAATGTGACAGCCACTCCTGAACCAGCTAAGGGAAGTGGTGAGAAAAGAAAGTTTTGGAAGCAACGAAAGGGTCAGTCTTCGCAGGAGCCCTCCAAGAAACAACATACGGTGGTAGTTCACGCTGCTACTACTCCTGCCGCTGCTCCTGCAACTCAAGCACCTACCAGTGGATATACTGGTACCCTCCCTTGGTGCAGCAAATACAACTATCATCACCGCATCCCCAGCCCATGCCGTGAAATGCTCTGCAGCAACTGTGGCAAGAAGGGTCACATGGCTTGAAGCTGCAGAACACCAGTCCAACCAACCGATCAGGCCTCTGGAGCAAGTGTCGGTAAAGCCTGTTATGGCTGTGGGGAAGTCGGGCATTTCAGGAGAAACTGCCCCAAGGCAGCAACGACCGACAACACAGGGAAAGTACTATCAATGGGGCAAGAGGAGACAGTTGCTGACCCTACCGTTGTTACGGGTACGTTTCTCTTTGACAACTCTTATGCATGCATTCTTTTCGATTCTGGTGCTGAGAGAAGTTTTGTTAGTCATGCATTCAAACATCTTCTTAAACATAAACCTCAACCCTTAACCGAAACGTTTACCGTCGAGATGGCTAACGGTGAGAAAGAGAGCACTAAAGATATAATCTGCGGTTGCACCCTTACCTTAAATGACCATTCTTTTCCCATCGACCTTATGCCAATTTCCATAAAAAGCTTCGATGTCATCATCGGCATGGATTGGTTGAGCCCCAATCGTGCTGATATCCTTTGTTACGAAAAAGCCATTCGTCTTAATCTTCCCTCTGGCGAAGCTCTCATGATCTATGGCGATAAACTCAGTTCAAACCTCCGCATCATTTCGTGCATCAAAGCCCATAAACTTCTGTGAAAGGAATGTCATGCATTCCTAGCTCATGTCATTAACGAGAAGCAGGAAGTTAAAGACCTCGAGAGCATCCCCGAAGTCTGCAACTTTCCTGATGTCTTTCCCGAAGAGCTTCCGGGAATTCCTCCCGAACGCCAAGTCCAGTTTCGCATCGACTTAATCCCCGGAGCTACCCCCGTGGCTAAGTCCCCTTACCGCTTAGCGCCAGCAGAAATGCAGGAGTTATCTAGTCAGCTCAATGAGCTGCTCAACAAAGGATTCATCAGATCGAGTTCCTCACCTTGGGGAGCCCCGATCTTGTTCGTGAAAAAGAAGGATGGATCCTTCCGAATGTGTATTGACTATCGTGAACTAAACAAACTCACCGTTAAGAACCGTTACCCTCTTCCTCGAATCGACGACCTCTTTGATCAACTTCAAGGAGCCAGCTACTTCTCCAAAATAGACCTAAGATCAGAGTATCATCAACTGTGAGTCCACGAGAGTGATGTTCCTAAGACAGCATTTCGGACTCGGTATGGTCATTATGAATTTGTAGTTGTAACGTCCCAAAATTCAAGGCCAAAAATTCCATTTTTAAATAAGTTATTACATAAAACCATCAGTATAAAAACATTCATAATAATATCTCGTGTCAAACCAAAGTGTCAGTAATCAAAACATATTATCATAAAACCATATCAGAGTGTAATCCCAAAGATCTCATGTGCGGAAAACATAGTGTGATGCGCTGCGATCAAGCCGGCTCCTTTACTTTGAAAACGAGTACCTGAAACCAAAACTGAAAACTGTAAGCACGAAGCTTAGTGAGTTCCCCCATCATACCACATACCATACAATCATATAACATACATATACTGTCAGGTATATCTGGGTGCCCGACCTACCCCTTCGGTCCTCTCGACCGGATACTGCCTAGCATATCTGGGTGCTGGCCTCCCCTTCGGTCCTCTCGACCGGATACTGCCTAGCATATCTGGGTGCTGGCCTCCCCTTCGATCCTCTCGACCGGATACTGGGGACTATTTCACCCCTACCACTACCACATAAAACCCTAGCATATAAACATAAATCACATACTGCCTAGCATATTTGGGTGTTGGCCTACCCCTTCGGTCCTGTCGACCGGATACTGCCTAGCATATTTGGGTGCTGGCCTCCCCTTCGGTCCTCTCGACCGGATACTGGGGACTATTTCACCCCTCTACTACTACCACATAACATGTACACATAATCATATTCTATCTAGCATGACTGGGTATGACTACCCCCTTCGGCCCTATCGACCGGAAATCCTGGGGACTATCTCCCCTACTGCTACTAACATATAACATCATATCATACTAGCACATAACATATCAGATAGTAGCAAACCTATATGATATCACAAAGACAATCATGCAACATACAACTCCTACTGGTGGGTCGGCATTGTGGCCGTAGACCCACCGCTACTGGAAGGTAACTCACCTCACACTGCTAAAGTCCCGTAGATACAATCCCACACTGCTGAAGTCCCGCAGACTCAACCCCAGCTGCTGGCTGACAGATTCCCGAACTATCAACACCAAAATAACACCCAATTAATAATTGGGTTCCACTACATAACCATGAGTACATACTTTGGATAATTACTACATTACCCCAAGCTTGGCTCTATGCAAGCCCAAGGCCCAAGCCATAGGCCCAAAGTCAATTAGAAATCAAAGCCCAACATATGGCCCAATTTTCCAAATTGGGCCCAGGCCTATACATGGTCTTATTCTAAGGCCCAACATCATATAATCATTAAGGCCCAAACTATGGCCCAATTTTCCAAATTGGGCCCAAACCCCTTACATGGGCCTTACCCTAGGCCCATTAGATTATTCTAGTCTAATTGCTTGATCTTGTATGGCCCATTTAATAACCCAATCATTAAGGCCCAATAGAAGGCCCAACAATAAACCCAAGTGAAATTAGGGTTTCACATAAAATGATGATTATGGTTAAGTTTCCTACTTAACCCATTAAGGACTTAACCCACTAAGGACTTAATCCATTAAGTCCAATGTTGACTTAGGTTGATTACAATGATTATTAATTAATATTCTGAGTTCATTAATTAATCCCGATGCGATCCCGATAAACCCCAAATTAGGGTTTCATGGCATTAGGGTTTTCCAAACCCTAATTAGGGTTTCCAACCCAACTTAGCCCAATAGGCCCATTAGCTAAGTCCTTAGATCCATTAGGGTCCATTAAGCCCATTAGACACATGTTTGGGCTTTAATGTCAATTAGGGCTTCATTGGGCCCATTAGGGTTTATGTCCCTTGTCCAAACACCACAAACGAGTCACCATACAACGAGGCACACCGCCACCCGACACGGCGGCCGGTGGCCGCAGCCACCACCTCACGGTGGTGGTTTCTAGATTTCTATTATTATTTTGGCACCATTACAATGTACAACTCGATAATACACACACACATACACACTAAAAATAACACACACGCACACACAGCCACCCCTATGGTGGCCGGTGGTGGCAGAAAGCTATAACCGGCGGCAACCACCATGGTTGGCTGCTATGGTGGTGCACTTGCTTTCCGGCGAAACAAACCTCCCAAGCACACACATCACACACCAACAGTGGAAATACAACTACATACACACACCCGGTTGCAAAAATAACCCAGCCACCCTCTTGGTGGCGTATGGCGGCCGGCAGCGACAGTAGCACATACAATCATCGATGGCAGCAACGGATGGAGCTCGAAGGCGTCACAGAAGTGGCTAACGACGGCAGTGGACCTGTGACGACGCAACAGGAACGAGGGAGGTGGCGGCGACACCTTCACGATTCGGTTACGCCTCCGACAACCACACTGCGAAGGCGCTCATTACCAAGGCAGCAGGCGGCGGTCTTGTCGTCGTCGAAACACAGCATCAGTAGCGCACGCCATGGCGGTGGTTATGGCTTCCATTGGCGGTTGGGCGACTCCGACTTGCGAGGTAGCGGGTGGTGGATGCAACGTCTCGTTGCAGCGACTGTAGAAGAAGAAGGAGAAGAAGAGCGGTGGAGACTCGGTGCTGGAAACTCTAAGGGCGGAGAAGCTGTACGCGAAATTCTCCAAGTGCGAATTCTGGATTCGAAAAGTAACCTTCCTAGGTCACGTGGTAAGCGAGGAGGGCATACACGTGGACCCTTCCAAAATCGAGGCGATAAAGAACTGGTCAGCACCGAAGACGCCCACAAACGTCCATCAATTATTGGGTCTAGCTGGCTATTATCGCAGATTTATCCAAAATTTTTCCAGAATTGCCAAACCCTTAACCACTCTGACTCAGAAAGGCGTACCCTTTTGTTGGAGTGAAAAGCAAGACACTGCATTCCAAACGTTGAAGCAGGCACTGTGCAGCGCACCTATCTTGTCTCTGCCCGAAGGGACGAAAGACTTCGTTGTCTACTGTGATGCATCAAATCAGGGCCTAGGCTGTGTGCTCATGCAACGGGGAAAAGTCATTGCTTATGCCTCCAGACAGCTGAAAGTACACGAAGTCAACTACACAACGCACGACCTGGAATTGGGAGCAGTGGTCTTCGCATTGAAGATATGGAGACATTATCTCTACGGAACCAAGTGCACTATCTTCACTGACCATAAGAGCCTGCAGCACATCTTCGACCAGAAGGAGTTGAACATGAGACAACGACGATGGGTAGAGCTACTCAGCGAGTATGAGTGCGAAATACGCTACCATCCCGGCAAAGCCAATGTGGTGGCAGATGACCTTAGCCGAAAGGAGTACTCAGGTCGTAGAGCGAAGGCACTGACCATGACTATCCATTCCCATTTATCCGTGCAAATCAAAGAGGCTCAGCTGGAAGCCTTAAAACCAGAGAACATGTCGGGTGAAGCCTTGAGAGGAATGGAAAAGAACCTAGGGATCAAGGGAGACGGAGTCTATTATTTCATGAATCGGATCTGGACTCCAAGGTTCGGTGGTTACAGAGAGGTTGTCATGAACGAAGCTCACAAGACCAGATACTCCATTCATCCAGGTTCGGATAAGATGTACCTCGATCTCAAGAAGTTGTATTGGTGGCCTAACATGAAAGCAGAGATCGCTATCTTCGTGGGCAAGTGCCTGACTTGCGCCAAGGTGAAGGTCGAATACCAGAAGCCCTCAGGTCTACTCCACCAGCCGGATATACCTAAGTGGAAGTGGGAAAGGATTACTATGGATTTTATCACCAAATTACCCAAATCTCCGAGTGGGTATGACACCATCTGGGTAATAGTCGATCGATTGACGAAATCCGCTCACTTCCTACCAATCAAAGAAACTTTCAAAATGGAGAGACTCATGCGAATCTACATCCAAGAGATAGTCCGACTACACGGTGTGCCTGTGTCCATTATCTCCGATCGAGATAGCAGGTTCACCTCGAGATTTTGGCAGTCCCTGCAGAAAGCTCTTGGAACTAAGCTGGATATGAGCACAGCTTACCATCCTCAAACAGATAGACATAGTGAGAGAACCATCCAGACCTTGGAAGACATGTTGAGAGCCTGTGTCATTGACTTCGGTAAATCATGGGAAACCCATTTTCCCTTGGTCGAGTTTTCCTACAACAACAGTTACCATACCAGCATCAAGGCTGCGCCTTTCGAAGCCCTCTATGGCCGCAAGTGCAGATCCCCTCTGTGCTGGGCTGAGGTGGGCGACACACAGCTAGCCAAGGGGCAAGTCCCTGACAGCACTCTCACTGGCCTAGAAATCATCCGCGAAACCACAGAAAAGATCATACAAATCCGAGAACGACCGAAGGCCTCACGAGATAGACAAAAGAGCTACGCCGATAAACGACGAAAACCCTTGGAGTTCCAGGTTGGAGACCGTGTCCTGCTAAAGGTCTCACCCTGGAAAGGCATGATACGTTTTGGAAAGCGTGGAAAGCTAAGTCCGAGGTACATAGGACCATTCGAGATCCTCGCTAGGATCGGTCCCGTAGCCTACAAACTCCGTTTACCTCAAGAGCTTAGTAACATACATCCCGTCTTCCACGTCTCGAATCCTAAAAAGTGTTTATCAGACGAAACCCTTATGATCCCTCTCGATGAGATTGAAATCAACGAAAAACTCAATTTTGTGGAAGAACCAATCAAAATCATGGATCGGGAGGTCAAACGAACAAAGCAAAGTCGCATCCCGATAGTGAAGGTTCGCTGGAATGCCAGGCGAGGACTTGAATTCACTTGGGAGCGTGAGGATTCAATGAAACAAAAGTACCCCCAGCTTTTTTCCAAGTCCATGATTTGTAGCTTTATTCTTGAATTTCGGGACGAAATTCCCTCTAACGGGGGGATGATGTGACAACCCGGAACTTCTATCATATACAATTGATCTTTATATCAATATTAAACTCGATTTTATCACCATTTTACACCGTTTAAGGGTTTGATAAAGCGTTCTAAGCCTCGCACAATCAAAGTTTGGGTTCTAGGTCGAGTAATACCAAGTCATAGTACAACATTTGGGCCATAGACTCTCTCGGGAGGAGTGTACGGCCGTACACATGGGTGTGCGGCCGCACACCCACCCCTCAACCGTACACCCACCTATATATAAAGGAGGAGACCCCTTCATTCATTCTTTTTCCCTTTTGGCTGCACACTACTTTCTCTCTCTAGAATCTTCACATAAGGACCCTCCAAAGGCTTCAAAATCGTAAGCATTCTATCATCTAGCTTGTTATACTTGTAAGACTTCTTAATATAAGCCCTAATTCATCAAGTTTCATGTTGTTCTTCATCCTTGAAGGTGTACGGCCGCATACCTTCATAAGGTGGCCGTACACACCTTAAAGACTCTCCAAAGTGAGAGTTTGGCCTCCATCTGCTAGTTAGACTTGGTATTAGCATGGAAACACCTAAAAATCGACATTTTGGGCATGGATGAAGAGTGTACGGCCGCACACCCCTCTGTACGGCCGCACACTCCCTTGTACGACCGCACACACATCCTCTTGGCCATACACCCACTTTGATGCTCATTTTTGGCCTCAAACTTGCAATAACACTCAGTTTGGGACCTAGAACACTCATTGGATGCTTGTTAGGACCTTGAAAAACACCTCAAAACACTCCCCATCATGAGTGTACGGCCGTACACTCATGGGCCGTACACCCATGGCCGTACACACCCAAAGGGTGGTTGTACACCTCCCTCGTTCGATCATATAAGGTCCCGACACTTAGTTCAAGCATTTCCAGGTCCTTAGGGTGGTTTCCCGTCATGTTTAGTCATGAAACACCCTAATTCTAACACACATATGTGTTACCATATGTTAATAGGATCCACTTGCGTACGAAACACTAGTTGACACTCAGCATCCACACCGATCATACGCTCGAATCCTACATCAAACTGTGAGTTCATACCCCTACGCTTTTATAGTTTTTAAAACGTTTTCAGGGGGGGAATACAAGCTAAACATAAAGCTTTTCATTACTTAAAAACTGATGCAATTACAACGGTCTTACCAAACATCTAGATACTTTATCCCTTTTGTAATATGCAGAGCATAAGGGACGTTTTCTAAACATAAATTGCATAGTTTTCCAAAACAGTACATAAACACAACTTATCAGTCAAACTATAATAGGTATAGTTTGGGGAATTCTTTACCGGTTTTACAGATTCACACACATAAACTATGACAAATTTAGTTTATCCACACAGATAACTAGAGTATTTTGTGTATAATTATTTATACTCTACATCGTTTACAACGATTTCGAACTCGAGAACAACCGAACTATATGTAAACTAGTTAATACAGGATTGTGAGATCTATCTTCGTTATGCCCTTTGGGGTACCAATAAATCCTCCCCGGTAGTATAACCAGAGTCTCCTGGAGGGAGAGCGTGGAATTTGTGAATAGATCTATTCGGGACCGACAATCCCACATCTGAACCGTTAGCTACAGTTGGGCGGGCACGCCTGGGGTGACAAATTTTGTAATCATACGACGCCTGAAGAAACGTCAAGGAGGTCACGGGTCATATTAGTATGGTTATACGACTCACAATAAGTATAAACTAACCTTTGTTTACGGGATTTCTTTCTTCGATAGTTTTATTTAATTAATAAAACTACTTATCTATTTACTGGAGGATATTCTAGGGATCCAACTCTTGGTTTTATTTGAGTAATAAAACTACTATTCATACTGGCGGTAACCAGGGTTTTCAAACGGAACATACTTTTCATACAGTAATCTACAAACATGTTAGAGAATATGGGATTTTCTTGGAAAGCATGCATACACATTTCAGAACTTGATATCAAAGGTTTTAGTCACAAACGATATTTACTTATAATGAAAAGAAATCAATTTTACAAATTCAGTGACTAGTTTCCAATACAAAAATATGCTTATGAACTCACCAGCTTTATGCTGATACGTTTTCAAAACCGTTTGTATTCTCAGGACAACAATAGACAGGTACCCGTGCCAGCTTTTGGTGAAGACGGAGCAATTTTGGAGTCTCGTCTTTATCTTTTGCTACTTTCGAATATACTGATATGTACAAACTATGTTTTCAAACAGATGTAAATATTCATATTGTAATGTAATGGTTGTGTTTACTTTGCTTGCTATGATACGATTGTTGTGATACTACGCATGACGTCACCCGCCCCCGGACGTTTCCGCCGTCCGTTCTGACGGTTCGGGGGTGTGACAAATAATCGAAGGAATAAATTATAATTTGGGCAGCACTTCGAATCTAAATATGACTTTCTGTGATGAAACCGAGGATTTTAGTTGAAAATCGGGCTTTACTCGGGCAGAGTTTCGACTTGAAAATATGATTTTCTCGGGAAGTTCGGAACGTCGGGACTTGCTTCGGGTGTCGGGGATGATACTGGCACTTCGGGGGGTTAAAAGTAGGCTAAAAGGGAGTATAGAGTGAGAGAGGAATGAAAAGTATCAACCATTTCCGGAGGGCTTCGCTTTCTATTTATATGCTGAATTTCGATGCTTGTTCACGTCGTGAGTTTGATCCTGGTCATCCCCTAGGCTTGTCGTGTGTCTTCTAGGCTCGAAAGGTGTCGTTGCAAGTAGTTCACGTTGTGAATTTCTATAATTCACGTCGTGAATGCAGCCAGGTCTTGAAGTTTGTGCTCCGAACTTCAAAAATCCATATCTTTCGCATACGAGCTCCGTTTTTGACGTTCTTTATATCCACGTGTAGGTGAATTATGCTCTACAACTTTCGTTTAGACTCCGTCGGCTTTCATTTAGATCACTAAGGCTAAAAATCCATAACGAATACTACGACTTTCATTTAGATCACTAAGGCTAAAAAGTAGTTTATCGAAAACTCACTTTTTACGCTAAATAGTGTTTGCCGGTTTTGTCGCGGATCTTCGATTGGTCATAACTTCTTCGTTATAACTCGGATTTCGATGAGATTTTTGCCTAAATGTTTCTAACGAGATTCTTTACAACTTTCAATAATAAAATTATACTTATTTCAAATTTTATATTTTCGTTAAATTTCAATATTTGACATTTGATTGGAATCTCATAAGACTTCCATTATTTTCCGAGTAATTCTAAACATAGTTTTATTTCATTTCTAGTAAAAACTATCTGTTAGAACTCAACGCTCAAAATCATATAATATTTCACTATATTATTCACTTTTAAAATTACATAACACGATAACTGAACGTGTATGTTACAGCAACCTTGCTTTTGGATTTATAACCAAGAGGATATATGTGGAGCTTGTAACATTTATCAATCGTGTGACCTTGCAACTTGCAATGAGTGCAGAAAGGCCTGTCATGATTGTTATTCTTGAAGTTGTTTTGAGGTTTGCCACGATTTTGAGTTGAAGCTTTAGCAACAAAACCATTGAATGTTGTACATCACCGTGAATAGATTTTTGTTTCTCTCCTTGAACAATTAGAGAAAAAGTCCAATTAATGGAAGGCAAAGGATCCATAAGCAAGATCCAACCTCTGGTTTGGGAGAATGAATTATTCACAATCCCATTAAGAAATTCATTATGTGCTCATTGTGAAAATACTGCTTGATTTTCTCAACACCACCACAATCACATTTGTTACAGGTACAATTAGGTCTGAAATTGACCAGTTCATCTGTAATCGTTTTGAGTTTTGTGAAGTAGCGATAGAATCTTGATTATGACTAAGATTCGATAATTTGCTTCGAATTTGAAAAATTCTCGGTCCATTACTCTGCTGGAAACGATCTTTCAAATCGTTCTAGATTTCAAAAGCACTTTCAGTAAACATGATATTGGCTGAAATTTCTTTGGAAATTGAGTTTAAAATCTAAGAAATTACCAATTTGTTGTTGCGCATCCATGCATTGAAATTAGAAACTTCAGACGAGCTTGGCTTTGGAAGAGTTCCGTCAATAAATCCAAACTTGTTCTTCATAGATAATGCGATCTGCATTGCTTGGCTCCATGAATTGTAATACTCGCCAGTAAGCAATTATGAAACAAGAACAAATCCGGGACTATCGGAATGATGAAAGATAATATGGGTGTGTTCTATCATCCATGTGAGATATAATAGATCTAGAACTAGAACCAGAATTGGTTGACATGATGAAATAGCACAATCAACGAAGAACAGAAAGAAAGTATGATTGAAAACAAGATCGAGAAAGAAAAATGAACAAAGATTTAATCGAAATATGAAATTAGAATCGGAAGCTTTGATACCATATTATGAGAGAAAGTGATAGAATCTTTTCATTAGATTGAAATGAATTACACCTCTACCATTTATATACAGACTTCTAACAAACTGAATGATAAATTACAGAATTAATCCTCAACTATTACATAAGTACATAAAGTGACCAAATATACATTTCTATATCTAATATACAGGAACCCTAATTTTGACCCTCGAGATTGATACAGAGAGGGGAGGGAGATGGAGGAAATTAAAAAGAGAAAGCTTGAGCAGAACGCGAATGGCGAAATTACTTCCAATACGTCGGAGGATCAGTTGCGTTCTCTGTTAGACCCACTCTCCAAAACTCAGTTGGTTGATCTCTTATCAAAGCTGTACGTTTCTAATTCATAACTTCCCACATAAATACTTCCCATGAATTTCTGTATCTTATCTGTTTTAAGTTTCAGCATCCTGGTTTATTTGAATTCTGAGAATTTAATACCTAACCTCTTTCATTTCATCTAATAGATATTCTGCAAGTTACGACGTTTGGTTTTCAAAACATGAAAAAGGAAATCACGATTCTTCATATAGAAGTGAACCTTTTATTGTTGTCTACAATTCATTTCATTTTCAATTTTCATGTATGCTTGATCATTCCACAAACGCTTTCTGTCTTGGCTACATCAAGAGTCCTTTTCAATTGAACTGTGAAATGACTATGCGATGTGTGCTTGTTTGCATGTGTGTCATGAAGAGGATGCCAATACCCTTCTATTTCTGAAGAAATTAAAAGTGTTGCAAGTGCAGATCCAGCAAACCGAAAGCTTTTTGTTCGTGGCTTAGCCTGGAATACCACCACAGAAACCTTGTATGCTGTGAGTGCATATATTGTCAATGCTTGTTTTTCTGCTTCTGTGTGTTGTTTGACCTAACTGCATTTTTGACGTATGGATACATTCTAGCATACTCCAATATAGATAACAAGGTTAATGATTACATTCAGGCGTTTGAAGAACATGGTGAAATCGAAGAGGGTGCTGTTATACTTGATAAAGCAACTGGAAAATCACGTGGGTATGGTTTTATTACATATAAATATATAGATTCAACCCGAAAAGCTCTAGAAGCACCTAGTAAACTCATCGATGTAAGTGTTGTTTGTGTGTCTTTTGATGAGTTTCATGATTATGATAACTGATGCTTGAATATTTCTGTTTTAGGGACGTATGGCTGTTTGCACTTTAGCATGTGAAGGCATAAGTACAATAGGTAGTAGTAGTAATACTACTACTACTACTACTGATCAAGCACAAAGGAAGCTTTATATTGGTGGTTTGTCCCCTGAAATAACAAGTGAGATGTTGCTTTTGTTTTTTAAAAAACATGGTGAGATAGAAGAAGGTTCGGTTGCATATGATAAAGACACAAACAAATCACGGTAAGTTATGTGAAATAAAAAAAATGGATTCATTAATTCATTTATTAATTATATGGCATCTGAAAAAAAATCGTGGTCTTTTTGCATGTGTTTTTTTAATCTCAAAGTGGTTTCGGGTTCATTACTTACAAGACTGTAGAGGCTGCCAAGAAGGCTATTGATAACCCTCAAAAGATGTTAGGGGTAAAGTGGTCATTTATTACTCTCATTCAGACAGTTCATTGAGTCCAAAAAATGGGAAATGTCTTTGTTGATATATATGTATGACTTGCTTGATGCAGGGTCGAAATATAACAGTGAAGCTTGCTGATAACCAGAAGGGCAAAATGGTCCAGACACAAATACTACCGGGAGGAACAATGGTTCCGATTCAGATGGTTGGATATGGACAGCCGGGAAAGACACATTTGAGTGGCGGTTACGGTTTCCCTTCTCAGGCGGTTGCAGCCTATCCTGGTTCGGGCCCACATGCTGCAACCGCTGAGTATCCAATCCAAACTCAGATTGGGTACTCACAGTATATTTTAAGGAAGGAAAATGTGGGGAATTCTTTGATAACACCAACAGGGGGGTATGCCTACTATGGCACTAAGTAATGAATGATAGATGTTGGTGATAATAATTAATAATAGCTCATCACTTATAAAAGCGAAATAGCTCTTTTTATTTTTGAAGTGTTGGGTTATGAGAATATATGTAGTCAAATTTCTATGATATTTAAATTGTATATATATTGTCTTGATGTGTACTTCCTTTGGAAATTTAAGCTCGAATTTATATTTAGTATGATAGGTTGTATGGTTGATGATAGTGAATTCGGTTGTATTTCTTTTATGTGAAATTGATTTGTAGGTTTGGTAAAAGAGTTGAGTTGATGGATGGAGTTTGGGCGAATGTTTGGATTTGTTGTTGTTTTGATATTTCAAAATTAAGTTATTTGAATTTGACAAGTTCTTACAAGAAAATTGATTGTTGAATTATTTCAATTTGAGTCTTGAGGTTTTACTTTTACAGTTGAAATATATTATTTTAGTTATGATTTGATTTTTTTTTCATCTGTAATCATTGATCAAGATAATTTTATTTATGGAAAAGTAACAAAAATTTGAAATAGTTAGATCATCCACAGCCGTGCGGTGCCATGGATGGTTTGTGTCTTTTAATAACTTCTTGTAAATGATATGGACTACCATGTCATTGATATTCATCATTCCATTCTAAATATATTAAAAGTCCATTTGCGATTAATAAATATATATTAATCAAAAAGTAATAATCTAATAAGATGGCCCACTTACATGCTTTGAAAGCCTTACAGATGAAAGAAAAATATGTATATAGCATATAAAATTGAATATGTGGCATTGCAAAAAGAATTGAAAGGTGATGATTTGGGTGTTCTTATCATAAAACAAATTCAATAATGTATTTTTCATGAAAAAGAGAAAAATATGAAGCCTTTTGTAGCTTATGGAGTTTTTGATTTTACGGACTATTTATTGCTATATAAATACAAGAAAAGAATAAACCATGTAGCGTTTGTAGTCCAACGGTTAGGATAATTGCCTTCCAAGCAATAGACCCGGGTTCGACTCCCGGCAAACGCATTTTTTCCATCTTTTAATTGGTTGACTCCCGGCAATCGCATTTTTTCCATCTTTTAAATGTTTGACCAAATTGGTTGATTTGCTACCTTTTCAAAGAAAAAAAAAAAATTAAGGAATTGTTAACTTCATCTAAACAGTATGAGTTTACGGATATATATAACTAAGTATAAAGGGTTTTTAAGGAAAAAAAAAATCAATAATGAGATTTTCCAGGAAAAAAAAATGCTTAGACTTTCATACCATATGCCATTTTGTTAACTTTTAAACAATAGACTCGGGTTCTATTCCCGGCAAACGCATTTTTTCCATCTTTTAAATGTTTCACCAAATTGGTTGATTTGCTACCTTTCAAAAAAAAAAAAATAAATAAATAAATAAATAAAAATTAAGGAATTGTTAATTTTATCTAAACAATATGAGTTGCGTTAACTTAAAAAAACAATTAATTAAACTATAAGATGACTTTTACCGATATATAACTAAGGGGCTGTTTGGCAGGATCTGAATTTTTAAGATCTGAATTTTTAAGAGGTCTGAATTTCTAAGAGGTCTGAATTTTTATCATGTTGTTTGGTTGGAACCTCTGAATTGTTGTCTGAATTATAAAAATGACCATTTTACCCTTTTGTATTATTTCTTTCTAAAAAAATGTTTTTGTTTAGAATATAATTGTACCAACTTCTTGGATAATTATAAAAAATATATATATAAACACCATACAAAATCCAAATTAAACAAAAATCAAAAATCAAACATAAACATTTGACAAATCTAATCCAATTAGCAATCATAGTTGCTTTGTTTTGGATGACATTGCTTTAACTAAATAGATTTTTCAAAATACAATACAATGGTCTAATAGGAAGAGGTGAAAGTTTGACTTTATAATAAAGAAATCAATAAAAGTACATTGCTATTTCTTACATATCATGACAAGTACAAACACATTCTTGAAAGAAAAACCCTTAATAGTTATTCTTGAAAGTAGTTTACAAGTTGTATCAAGGAGAGTGGCAACTCATGAACTGGAAACAGAGCACGCAAAAAGGCATAGAAACATGCCCAATTAATGAACTGGAGATATAATCTCCTATGAACTAGATTTGAAATTACAGCCCATATCATTGATGGTGGTTCCTTTTGTTTTAGCTGGAATCAGAACCTTTGCAGAGGACTTCGGAGTTGGAATTACTGGTATCATATCACTTGTCAGCAATAGCTTTATGCTCAACTACATAACCACAAAGAGGGACAAATACATCATGAAATGGGTATAACAGATTTCACAGCTCATGAATAGAAGGAAAAGAAAAAAAGTTAATAGAAATGGATATAATAGATTTCACAGCTCACGATTATAAGGGCACGTTTGGTTGGAAAAAACATAGTTTGAATACACCTCACATAAACTATCTATTGAACACAAATATTGATTTTGATTTTTGAAAACTGATTTCACATAAACTATCACATAAAATCGAGCATAACATCAAATATTGATTTTGATTGATCAAATCAGAAACAGATAGCATAACATCAAGACCTGATTTGGATTTTTGATTTTCAAGTTTGGGGGGAAAGAAAGAAGAAACAGAAGGAGAGCAACATATTCGATTTTAAAAGAAGAAGAGAAACAAACCTGTTGCGTCGGCGGAAGAACGAGTTGGAGACGGAAGAACTTGCGGCAACGTTGCTGGGTGCAGCGTCGTCGACGTATTGGGTGGGCGGGCGTCGTTTCAGCGGCGTCGTCGGAAGGTGTAGAGAAACAGACGCGAAGAAGCAGGCACGAAGGGAAGAAAAGAAGAGGAGGCGGTCGATCTTGTTTAGGGCAAATAAGGAACGCGCCTCTTTTTTTATTTTTCAGACTTTGTTCAATATCTGAAAAAATAAGAGGCATTTATAATTTTAAGAGGTAAAAAATAATATACAAACAAACAATCTGAATCTGAAAATTTAAGACATTGCCTCTTAATTTTACAATTAAGAGGTAAACAAACGGGACCTAAGGTTGTTTGGTAGCCTCTTAATTGAAAAATTAAAAGGTAAGCTCTTAAAAATTCAGATTTAGATTGTTTTGTAACATCCTAATTTTTGCCTTTTAATTTTTAAGATGGCTCTTAATATTTCAGATGTGGGGCTGTGTCTGAAAATAAAAAAGACGCGTTTGTTCCTTCTTTACCCTACGCTTCTTCCCTTTCTATTTCTCACAACTCCTTTTCCCTCCCACCCCCTCCGATGATCTGCAACCTCCACCGGCCCTTCGCTACCAGCTGGTCTCCTCCCATCTCCGACCAATTCCAATGCTGACCACCTCCGACCGAATCTTGCATCGGCCACCACCGACTGATTCGAGTTTTTCTTCCTTTTTTTTTTCCCCAAATCAACTTTGACCGCCAACATCTCTGATTCGCACATCTCCGATGCTGCTGCACAACCCAGTCGATCGTACAGTGCCGTCGCCCCTATAATCGACCTCTCACAACACCAACACCCCATCTACTCCAACCGGTAAGATTCTCGTCCGTGAAAAGGCTGTGATTCCTCAGAAACCCAAATCAAACGACCCCATAAGAAGTCGTGACTTTTGGGTTGTTTATGTTCTAGATGTTGATTTATTTCTTGATTTTATTAATAACCTAAATTCATTATCCCCGACTTCGTCTTGGTTTCAGTCAAAGAACCATTCATGATATTTGTAGCACCTGTTCTTGGTACGTATTCTTTTTATCAAATCTTTAAATGTTTTGCATTTTGGGTCCTGGACTCGGCGAGTTGAAGGAACAACTCACCGAGTAGAAGTGGGATGGGACGCGGAGTTTAAGCTGTGGAGTCGGCGAGTCGGGTCCCGGACTCGGCGAGTAGGCCCTGTCTGGACAAAAAACCCTAACTCGAGGGTTTGCACCCTATTTAAACACCTTAACTCGGCCTCCTTCGTCCCATTTACTCCCAGAAGACCCCCATAGCAAACCCTAGCCGTTATTGAAGCAATCTAAGGCATTTGGAGTGATTTTGGTGCTTTTGTGACCCAAGGAAGGAAGGAAAAGCTTGAAGGATCAAGAGGAGGCTAGAAGGATTCGGTTTTGAGCATCATTTACAGTCTTCAGAAGGTATAAAGTCTATACCTTGCTTGCTCTTTTGATAGATCCCATTTTGTGGAGTTTTAGGGCTTTTCTAAGCCATTTTGGTCACCAACCATGATTGCAAGCATGATTTGGGGTTGATGTTTCGGATCTAGGTCCTTAGAGGGGTTACAAGGCAGAAAGGAGTGGCTTTTGCACTCAAAGAAGGCCCCATGCATTGTAAGAGCTTGTTTTAGGACCTTTTGAGCTCAAAGTCCCATGCAAGCACGTAAAGGTTGTAACTTTACGTGTTAGATCGATTGTAGAAGCATAGATCTATCTTTTGATCAAGGGTTGTACATCAGAAATCGAAGATTTAGTGAGAGGATGTGACCAACTCGACGAGTCCATTCTTGGACTCGGCGAGTCCAAGCTTCTGTTCCATATCAGTTGAGGGTCATGAGGACCCAGTTGAGTGTGGTAAGATTTCAGGAAGGTCCCGGGGAGTGACCCAACGTTCTTGACTAAGCCATTGTCCTGGAGTCCATGGGACTCGGCGAGTGCATGAATGGACTCGGCGAGTCCAAGGCAATCTTCTTAGAACTCGACGAGTTGTTCATCAACTCGGCGAGTCGAGGACAGATCTTGTTCATCAGATGAAGGTGGACTCGACGAGTTGTTCATCAACTCGGCGAGTCGGATGAGTTTTCATGTGACGTTCATATGAGAGAAGAGCTCGTCGAGTTGACGGCCCAACTCGACGAGTAGAGTCGTGGATAAGGACAAATGGAAGGTTAGGGACTCGGCGAGTTGGCTAGCCAACTCGGCGAGTCAGGTCAACTGGAAGTTGACTTTGACTTTGACTTGACTTGACTTGATCAGGGGTAAAATGGTCATTTTACCCAAAGAGTAGATATCAGACTCTGATGGTGTGTTTTGTGGGATTTATAGCCGGAGGATTTTAGGAGCAGCAGATAGATAGTTCCCGCACAGATCAGCAGCTACTACGAGGTGAGTTACCTTCCAGTAGCGGTGGGTCTACGGCCACAATGCCGGCCCACCAGTAGGGATCGTATGATAGATGTTTGTCTTTGTGATATTCATCTGTGTTGCTACTACCTGATATGTTATATGCTAGCGTGATATGATATGTGATAGTGATAGAGTTCGGTTGTTAGGACCGAAAGGTAGGTTAGGCACCCCAGATATGCCTAACAGTATGTTATGATATGTTTAGCTGCTAGCATGATATGTTATATGAGATAGGGGTAGTAGGAGGGGGAATAGTCCCCGAGATTCGGTTGTCAGGACCGAAGGGTAGGTCGGACACCCCAGATATGTCTGACAGTAGATTATGCTATGATATATGCGATAGTAGTAGTAGGGGGTGAAATAGTCCCCGAGGTTCGGTTGTTAGGATCGAAGGGTAGTCAGCACCCCAGAATGGCTTGACACGGGTAGGACGGCACCCCAGAATTGCCGCATGGGTAGGTCGGCACCCCAGAATGGCCGTACGGGTAGGTCGGCACCCCAGAATGGCCGTACCGGGTAGGTCAGGCGCCCCAGAAATGCCTGGCAGTATTTATGCTATATGATTGTATGGTATGTGGACGATAGGGGAACTCACTAAGATTCGTGCTTACAGTTTACAGTTTTGTTTCCGGTACCTCTTCAGCGAAGGGGAAGGAGCTGGCGCGGTAGCGGCACATCATACACACACGCATTGGTTTTTCCGCATTATGAGATGTTCTGGGATTGTACTCTGACATTATTATTATTTTTATGATTTGGTTTTCAGACACGAGATATATTTTTATGAAATGATATGATCGGATGATGTTTTATTACAAATGTTTTACAAATCAATTAATCAAAAAGGAAATTTTTGGACGTGAAAATTGGGGTGTTACAAGTTGGTATCAGAGCCCTGGTTTGAGGGAAGTTGACTTTGACTTTGACTTGACTTGATCAGGGGTAAAATGGTCATTTTACCCAAAGAGTAGATATCAGACTCTGATGGTGTGTTTTGTGGGATTTATAGCCGGAGGATTTTCGGAGCAGCAGCAGCAGATAGAGAGTTCATGCACAGATCAGCAACTACTACGAGGTGAGTTACCTTCCAGTAGCGGTGGGTCTACGGCCACAATGTCGGCCCACCAGTAGGGATCGTATGATAGATGTTTGTCTTTATGATATTCATCTGTGTTGATACTACCTGATATGTTATATGCTAGCGTGATATGATATGTGATAGTGATAGAGTTCGGTTGTTAGGACCGAAGGGTAGGTTAGGCACCCCAGATATGCCTAACAGTATGTTATGATATGTTTAGCTGCTAGCATGATATGTTATATGAGATAGGGGTAGTAGGAGGGGGAATAGTCCCCGAGATTCGGTTGTCAGGACCGAAGGGTAGGTCGGACACCCCAGATATGTCTGACAGTAGATTATGCTATGATATATGCGATAGTAGTAGTAGGGGTGAAATAGTCCCCGAGGTTCGGTTGTTAGGACCGAAGGGTAGTCAGCCCCCCAGAATGGCTCGACACGGGTAGGTCAGCACCCCAGAATGGCTTGACACGGGTAGGACGACACCCCAGAATTGCCGCATGGGTAGGTCGGCACCCCAGAATGGCCGTACGGGTAGGTCGGCACCCCAGAATGGCCGTACCGGGTAGGTCAGGCGCCCCAGAAATGCCTGGCAGTATGTATGCTATATGATTGTATGGTATGTGGACGATGGGGGAACTCACTAAGATTCGTGCTTACAGTTTACAGTTTTGTTTCAGGTACCTCTTCAGCGAAGGGGAAGGAGCTGGCGCGGTAGCGGCACATCATACACACACGCATTGGTTTTTCCGCATTATGAGATGTTCTGGGATTGTACTATGACATTATTATTATTTTTATGATTTGGTTTTCAGACACGAGATATATTTTTATGAAATGATATGATCGGATGATGTTTTATTACAAATGTTTTACAAATCAATTAATCAAAAAGGAAATTTTTTGACATGAAAATTGGGGTGTTACAAGTTGGTATCAGAGCCCTGGTTTGAGGGATTCAGACACACCTTCGGGGGTGTCTGGACTCAAATCGAGGGATTAAAAGATTTTTATAAAGAAATGATTTTCTAAAGGCTAAGTAAAAGAGTTTTGAGAAAGAACAAGGTGTGTGATGTGCGCGACCGGCCGAGCTCAAGTAAGTTTTCCCCAGAATACCCATACAAGTTTATGTTATGTTTTACCAGTTTCAGTAGAACAACATGCTAGAATAGGACTAAGGATCTAGGAATGATGCCTTATGTGCTTCAGCTTATGTGAATTGCATGCTAGTATTGAGTAGACAGCAGTATGATAGCCTGTTTAGGTTATGCCTGATAGTATGAGCTTAGCATTGTATGCTAGTGCAGTTTCTTGTTATGAGAATAGATTGCTTGAGTAGTTTCCTTTGTCTGAATGTTGCTTGCTTTGTGCTTTTAGGAGTTCTAGCTGTCTTTCACTAACTAGTAAACGAATATGTTAAGTTACATATTGCAAGGACTAAATAATTTCAGAAGGTTGGGTCTAGCCCTATTTCGCAGCTCTTGTTTGAGTCCAACCGTTGTAGGGTAGGATCCCTCATTCGAAGAATTATCTAGTCTGAGTAATATGTAATAGTATTCGCGAGCTAGTTAGGGGAAGAAAGCAGGGACTTCTTATGCAACTGATGACGGAGAGTGGGTTGGTGGTTACTTAGGGCAAGCCTAGGATGAGGTTAGCATGAGATCAGCAATAGTAGTAGAAGGGACTTGGTGGAGTCGAGGCAGTTCTTGAGGAAAGTACGGATAGATGTAGAAGGTAGTATGGGCCCGTACTACTGGAAGCAGAGGATCCGTACTTGAATTGAGGAAGGCTGAGGCGAGACCAGGAACCTTGCAGTAGATGTGATCCCTCTAGATGTATCAGTACCACTGACAGTTGTCGTTATGTGATGCAGAATGGTGGTACTACGTTCGAGGCCAGCAGTTGGCAGTTCGGGAGAGGGATCGGGTTTGGGTTCAGGTTTCGAACAAGTGGATGAGAGGCTACGCGAGTTCATCGCGTCAGAGATCACCAGAGGCATCCTTGAGTCGACCCCCGTCATTTTCGGGTCGATCAAGGAAGGGATAGTTGAGCTGATGGAGGACCGCCTCAGGGCGTTCAGGAGTGACATGGCATCTAGCCATGCAGGATCTCGCACACTGTCCTTTAAGGACTTCAGGAGCAGTGGTGCGACGGATTTCCATGGGGCGAAGGACCCCATTGTAGCCAGACGATGGATCGCAGACATTGAGTCTGCGCAGCTGACCAGCTTCTGCCCCGAGGGGTCGAAGGTGAGATATGCAGCAGGATGTTTGAGAGACAGAGCTAGAGATTGGTGGGAGTCTGTTGGTGACTCATTGGGAGCCTCGACTGTTGAGGCTATGACATGGCCAGACTTTGTGACCCGGTTCAGAGCAGAGTTTGCGCCAGCTGTAGAGCTTCAACAGCTGGCCAGGGAGTTTTTGGATATGAGGCAGACGACGGAGACTGTGGCGGAGATCACCGCCAAGTTCCGGGAGAGGGCGTTACTGGTGCCCCAGTATGCGGGTGATGAGGATATGAGGAGGACCCGCTACCATGACATGTTGCGAGCCGACATTCGGGAGCATGTCAGTTTTTCAGCTTGCCCTACCCTGGATTCTATGATTGCCAGGGCAAGGGAGAGGGAGATAGATCTGGAGCACATCCGGAAGAGGAAGACAGAGGAGGGACAGACGATAAGGGCTTCGGGGAAGAAGCCTAAGGGATCAGATGGTAGGCCGAAAGGCCAGTCAGGACCGGGCCGCTGCAGGAAATGCGGCAGGCCACATGAGGGGGCGTGTAGGTTGGGATCGTCGGGCTGCTATAAGTGTGGCAAGACGGGGCACTTCAGCAGGGATTGTACCGCCCCTGCACCGGTTATTCAGACGTCTGAGTTGCTGTGTTTCCACTGCAACCAGAGGGGCCACAAGAAGGCCAACTGCCCCCAGTTGACAGCAGCAGCGCCAGTGAAGGCGCCAGCTCCAGCGACCCTGCGAATTATTGATGGCCGGCAGGGCAAGGCAGAGGCTCCAGTGGTGAGGAGCCGGGCATTCCAGTTGACTACCGAGGAGGCACGCGCCGCACCCGATGTGGTGACGGGTATGATTCTTTCCCTCTGAATTATTTATATGATGTTTATGATATTGATATGTGCTCTGTTTAGGATCGTTCCATGTGAACGATACCCCAGTTCAGGTATTGTTTGATTCGGGTGCTACCCGATCGTTTGTTTCTCTTGCGCTTAGCAAGAAGTTTTCTGAGTCTTCGGGCATGTTGGATTGCCCTCTAGAGGTCGAGATTGCGGACGACCGGTCAGTGCGAGCATCTGAGGTCTTCCGAGATTGTGTTTTAAGATTGTTCGAGGAGCGTTATCTGGTAGACCTGGTTCCTATTCCTTTGAGAGGGAACAAGGTGATTATAGGCATGGATTGGCTGAGCCCCAATGGGGCAGTGATCGACTGCGCCCAACAGTTGGTGCGGATCAGGACCCCAAGTGGGGGAGAGCTGGTGATTTAGGGCGAGAGGCCACAGCGAGGACCAACTTTATGTTCAGCAGCGAGAGCTAGGCGTTACCTCCAGCAGGGTTGCGCAGGTTATGTCGCCTATGTTATGGATACCCGGGAGGCGGATAGGGCGACGGTGGGCGATGTGCCCATGGTGCGAGAGTTCGCGGACGTATTCTTCGAGGAGCTGCCTGGGATACCTCCGGAGCGACAGGTAGAGTTCAGGATCGACCTAGTCCCTGGTGCGGCTCCGATAGCCAAGGCACCGTAACAGTTGGCTCCTCCTGAGATGCAGGAGTTGTCTACACAGTTGCAGGAGCTGTTAGACAAGGGTTTTATTAGACCGAGTTGTTCGCCTTGGGGAGCCCCGATTCTGTTTGTGAAGAAGAAGGATGGGTCGCATCGTATGTGTATTGACTATAGGGAGCTGAATAAGGTAACGGTGAAGAACCGTTACCCACTCCCGAGGATTGACGACCTCTTTGACCAGCTACAGGGAGCATCTTGGTTCTCCAAGATTGATTTGCGTTCAGGGTATCATCAGATGAGGGTCAGGGAGGAGGATGTGCGGAAGACGGCGTTTCGGACGCGTTATGGCCACTATGAGTTCGTGGTGATGCCTTTCGGGTTCACCAATGCTCCTGCCGCGTTCATGGACCTCATGAACCGCGTGTGTAGACCGATGTTAGACCGGTCTGTGATAGTGTTTATTGATGATATCTTGGTTTACTCCAAGACGCAGGAGGAGCACGAGGAGCATCTGCGAGAGGTCCTAGAGACTTTGAGGAGGGAGAACTTGTATGCCAAGTTCTCCAAGTGTGAGTTCTGGTTGCGCGAGGTGCAGTTTCTTGGGCACCTTGTCAACCAGAACGGGATTTCGGTAGATACGGCCAAAGTGGAGGCCGTGATGAGATGGGAGATCCCGAGGTCTCCATCTGAGATTCGGAGTTTCCTGGGATTAGCTGGCTACTATCGGAGATTCATCCAGGATTTCTCCAAGATAGCCTTACCCCTGCCCAGGCTAACGAGGAAGGCCGTGGTCTTTCGTTGGGGGCCTGAGCAGCAGGCCGCGTTCGAGACACTGAGACAGAGATTGTGCGAGGCGCCAATTTTAGCCCTGCCAGAGGGCATGGAGGATTTTGTTGTGTACTACGATACGTCCATCTCAGGTTTGGGCGTAGTATTGATGCATAGAGGGCATGTCATGGCCTACGCTTCGAGGCAACTGAAGCCTCACGAGGCAAACTACCCGACGCATGATTTGGAGCTGGGGGCTGTTGTGTTCGCCCTCAAGATTTGGCGTCATTACCTCTATGGGATTCGTTGTACGATTTACATGGACCACAAGAGCTTGAGGTACCTCATGGACCAGCCGAATCTAAACATGAGGCAACGTCGGTGGTTGGACGTGGTGAAGGATTACGATTGCGAGATCCTTTACCATCCGGGGAAGGCCAACGTGGTGGCCGATGCGCTTAGCCGCAAGGCGGCGCCGATCAGAGATATCTGCATGCGGATGACAGTGGTAACTCCGCTATTGGAGCGGATTCGGGAAGGCCCAGCAGGAGGCCATGAAGGAGGAACATCGGAAAAGTGAGCGTATAGTGGGTCAGGTTTCCTCCTTCGACTATGACAGCAGGGGATTATTGACATTACACCGCAGGGTGTGGGTTCCATACCTCGGAGGCGTGCGCCAGGTCCTGATGGAGGAGGCGCACAAATCCCGATTCCCCATTCATCACGGGGCGACGAAGATGTATAGGGATCTTCGTCTGGACTATTGGTGGCCCTGCATGAAGCGGGATGTGGCATGGTATGTGGAGCGGTGCTTGACCTGCAGGAAGGTCAAGGCCGAGCATCAGAGACCACACGGCAAGATGCAGCCGTTGGATATTCCACTGTGGAAATGGGAGGATATTACGATGGATTTTATCACCAAGCTTCCCAGGACCGCGTGGGGAGTGGATTCGATCTGGGTCATCGTCGATCGATTGACCAAGAGCGCCCACTTTATCCCGATTCAGGAGAGCATCTCGGCCGAGAAATTGGCCGATATCTATATCAGGGAGGTGGTGGCGCGACACAGAGTGCCAGTTTCGGTGATTTCGGATAAGGATGTTCGGTTTACTTCCAGGTTTTGGAAGAAGTTTCATGACGAGCTGGGTACTCGTCTGCATTTTAGCACCGCCTTTCACCCGCAGACAGATGGTCAGAGCGAGCGGACCATCCAGACTCTGGAGGATATGCTGCGGGCATGTGTTTTAGACTTCGGAGGTAGCTGGGATACCTACCTTCCGTTGGCGGAGTTCTCGTATAATAATAGCTATCATGCGAGTATCGACCGTCCTCCCTTCGAGATGTTGTATGAGAGGAGGTGCAGGACCCCGATATGCTGGGGCGAGGTTGGCCAGAGGGTCATGGGGAGCACCGAAGTAGTGCTCAAGACGACAGAGAAGATTCAGCAGGTCCGGAGCAGGCTTCAGACTGCTCAGAGTCGGCAGAAAAGTTATGTCGACAAGCGCCGATCAGACCTGGAGTTCCAGGTCGGGGATATGGTTCTCCTGAAGGTGTCGCCATGGAAGGGCGTCATCCGATTCAGGAAGCGGGGCAAGTTGGGCCCCAGGTACATTGGACCTTTCAGGGTTGTAGCCCGGGTGGGCAAGGTGGCGTACCGGTTGGATCTGCCAGCCGAGCTCAGACAGATCCACATCACTTTCCACGTCTCTCAGCTGCGGAAGTGCCTGGTGGACGACTCAGCAGTGGTACCCTTGGAGGACATTCAGGTTGATGACAACCTGAATTACATCGAGCGACCTGTAGCGATCCTTGACCGGAAGTCGAAGGATCTGAGGAACAAAAGAGTGGAACTCGTGAAGGTGCAATGGCAGCACCGGAAGGGGTCGGAGTGGACTTGGGAACCGGTGGACGAGATGATGGAGCATTACCCCGAGCTGTTTCAGGAACGAGCAGCAGACTTCGAGGACGAAGTCTAAAATAAGTGGGGGAGATTTGTAGCACCTGGTTCTTGGTACATATTCTTTTTATCAAATCTTTAAATGTTTTGCATTTTAGGTCCTGGACTCGGCGAGTTGAAGGACCAACTCGCCGAGTAGAAGCGGGATGGGACGCGAAGTTTAAGCTGTGGACTCGGCGAGTCGGGTCCCGAACTCGGCGAGTAGGCCCTGTCTGGACAAAAAACCCTAACCCGAGGGTTTGCACCCTATTTAAACACCTTAACTCGGCCTCCTTCGTCCCATTTACTCCCAGAAGACCCCCATAGCAAACCCTAGCCGTTATTGAAGCAATCTAAGGCATTTGGAGTGATTTTGGTGCTTTTGTGACCCAAGGAAGGAAGGAAAAGCTTGAAGGATCAAGAGGAGGCTAGAAGGATTCGGTTTTGAGCATCATTTGCAGTCTTCAGAAGGTATAAAGTCTATCCCTTGCTTGCTCTTTTGATAGATCCCATTTTGTGGAGTTTTAGGGCTTTTCTAAGCTATTTTGGTCACCAACCATGATTGCAAGCATGGTTTGGGGTTGATGTTTCGGATCTAGGTCCTTAGAGGGGTTACAAGGCAGAAAGGAGTGGCTTTTGCACTCAAAGAAGGCCCCATGCATTGTAAGAGCTTGTTTTAGGACCTTTTGAGCTCAAAGTCCCATGCAAGCACGTAAAGGTTGTAACTTTATGTGCTAGATCGATTGTAGAAGCATAGATCTATCTTTTGATCAAGGGTTGTACATCAGAAATCGAAGATTTAGTGAGAGGATGTGACCAACTCGACGAGTCCATTCTTGGACTCGGCGAGTCCAAGCTTCTGTTCCATATCAGTTGAGGGTCATGAGGACCCAGTTGAGTGTGGTAAGATTTCAGGAAGGTCCCGGGGAGTGACCCAACGTTCTTGACTAAGCCATTGTCCTGGAGTCCATGGGACTCGGCGAGTGCATGAATGGACTCGGCGAGTCCAAGGCAATTTTCTTAGAACTCGACGAGTTGTTCATCAACTCGGCGAGTCGAGGACAGATCTTGTTCATCAGATGAAGGTGGACTCGACGAGTTGTTCATCAACTCGGCGAGTCGGATGAGTTTTCATGTGACGTTCATATGAGAGAAGAGCTCGTCGAGTTGACGGCCCAACTCGACGAGTAGAGTCGTGGATAAGGACAAATGGAAGGTTAGGGACTCGGCGAGTTGGCTAGCCAACTCGGCGAGTCAGGTCAACTGGAAGTTGACTTTGACTTTGACTTGACTTGATCAGGGGTAAAATGGTCATTTTACCCAAAGAGTAGATATCAGACTCTGATGGTGTGTTTTGTGGGATTTATAGTCGGAGGATTTTCGGAGCAGCAGCAGCAGATAGAGAGTTCCCGCACAGATCAGCAGCTACTACGAGGTGAGTTACCTTCCAGTAGCGGTGGGTCTACGGCCACAATGCCGGCCCACCAGTAGGGATCGTATGATAGATGTTTGTCTTTGTGATATTCATCTGTGTTGCTACTACCTGATATGTTATATGCTAGCGTGATATGATATGTGATAGTGATAGAGTTCGGTTGTTAGGACCGAAGGGTAGGTTAGGCACCCCAGATATGCCTAACAGTATGTTATGATATGTTTAGCTGCTAGCATGATATGTTATATGAGATAGGGGTAGTAGGAGGAGGAATAGTCCCCGAGATTAGGTTGTCAGGACCGAAGGGTAGGTCGGACACCCCAGATATGTCTGACAGTAGATTATGCTATGATATATGCGATAGTAGTAGTAGGGGGTGAAATAGTCCCCGAGGTTCGGTTGTTAGGACCGAAGGGTAGTCAGCACCCCAGAATGGCTCGACACGGGTAGGTCAGCACCCCAGAATGGCTTGACACGGGTAGGACGGCACCCCAGAATTGCCGCATGGATAGGTCGGCACCCCAGAATGGCCGTACGGGTAGGTCGGCACCCCAGAATAGCCGTACCGGGTAGGTCAGGCGCCCCAGAAATGCCTGGCAGTATGTATGCTATATGACTGTATGGTATGTGGATGATGGGGGAACTCACTAAGCTTCGTGCTTACAGTCTACAGTTTTGTTTCGGGTAGTTCTTCAGCGAAGGGGAAGGAGCTGGCGCGGTAGCGGCACACATGCACACACGCATTGGTTTTTCCGCATTATGAGATGTTCTGGGATTGTACTCTGACATTATTATTATTTTTATGATTTGGTTTTCAGACACGAGATATATTTTTATGAAATGATATGATCGGATGATGTTTTATTACAAATGTTTTACAAATCAATTAATCAAAAAAGAAATTTTTGGACGTGAAAATTGGGGTGTTACAATATTTGTGTTTAATAGATAGTTTATGCGAAATCAGTTTTCAAAAAAATTTAAGTAATCTTTTTATCTAATTAAATTTAAGTAATCTTTTTATGTATGTTATATTAGAATGCGACTGTTTGTAGTTTAGTTTCTTTCTCCTCAAAGCTAACATTAGAAAGATCTAGTATGCCCAAGAGTCATTATACAATGATATTGCTAATAATATATGATCCTATAGAGTCACACCATATAGCAAGTTACCGTCAATTGATTATTTATTAGTATAATTTGATTATTAATAAATATATCAACACTTGTATTTAATTGGAAAATTATTATTTCATGGAAATAATATTTTACTAATTGAGAATTTATTATTTATGGAAATAATATTTATTGGAGAAATAACAACTTATGAAATATATCATAAAGTATGATTATTTATAAGTTATATTTATATCTTAATAAACTAGTTCAATTTATATAAAAGATAGTTTTATATAAAATAAGATATTTATATATTCATATTTATATCTTAATAAGCTAGTTACAATTTATATAAAAGATAGTTTTATATAAAATAAGATATTTATATATGACTAGTTATATATATATATATATATATATATATATATATATATATATATATATATATATATATATTGGGAATTCTTTATAAAAAATACTTGATTTTTATAAAAATAACATGTATGTGTATAAAAACTAGTCATGAGACAACTTTTGTCTTCTTTTGGACATGCCTTTTTCGAAAATTGTAAGGAGACCAAGCATGGTCTTCTTTTGCCATGCTTGGGACAAAGTTGTCCCTCTTTTACTTTATGGTCTCCCTTTGCTTTTTTGGCCTCTATATAAGGGATGACATGGAAGGTTAGATGGTACGCTTGAAAGCCTTCATTCTTCCTCTTCTTTGGCTAGCAAAACTGAGAGCAAAAGTGCTCCCAAGAGGCCGCCAAATTTTGAAGTTAAATCATCCTTCTTCTCCTCCATTCTCTTGCATTTGATGTTAAAAGAATGTCCCTTTTGTTGCTTCACCTTTGAACATATATTTGGTATATATTTCAAAGGCTTATGAACAACAAATTACAAGTGAATACTAGCATGTTTTGATGGTTCCACTCTTGCTTGGTGGATACTTGTAGAGAACTCTTGCTTTAGAGTTTCATGCCACACTTCATCAACTTCCAACCTCCCATGAGGATCAAAGTCTTCAAAGGTTGTTATGCTTTCCCTTCTATGGTTGTTTTAATCTTCCTAACTCTTGCAAAATGATCATTGGTGGGTAAAATAGTTTTAGTTTTATTCAACATTTTTAAAGCTTCCGTTGTCAATTTTATCGGTTGTGAAACCAGATTTTTGAATAAAAACCCAACAACATTTGCCTTCATTTTTCTGTGTATTGATTAGGTCACAGATGAAGTCTGTAAATAAATTGCAACAAAAGTTCAATAAGAATACAATCTTACCATAGAAGGGTTTTATCCTTTTCTATTAACTTTTTTTTTCTTTTCATTCTATTCATTAGCTGTGAACTCCGTTATATCCATTTCATGATGTATTTGTCCTTCTTTGTGGTTATGTAGTTGAGCATAAAGCTATTGCTGACAAGTGATATGATACCAGCAATTCCAACGCCCAAGTCCTTTGCAAAGGTTCTGATTCCAGCTAAAACAAAAGGAACCACCATCAATGATATGTCCGGAATTTCAAATCCAGTTCATCGGAGATTATATCTCCAGTTCATTAATTGGGCATGTTTCTATGCCTTTTTGCATGCTCTGTTGCCGGTTCATGAGTTGCCACTCTCCTTGATACAAATTGTAAACTACTTTCAAGAATAACTATTAAGGGTTTTTCTTTCAAGAATGTGTTTGTACTTGTCATGATATGTAAGAAATAGCAATGTACTTTTATTGATTTCTTTATTATTGAGTCAAACTTTCACCTCTATTGTATTTTGAAAAATCTATTTAGTTAAAGAAATGTCATCCAAAACAAAGCAACTATGATTGGTAATTGGATTAGATTTGTCAAATATTTATGTATAATTTTGATTTTTGTTTAATGTGGATTTTGTATGGTGTTTATATCTATATATTTTTATAATTATCAAAGAAGTTGGTCCAATTATATTCTAAACAAAAACATTTTTTTAGAAAAAAATAATACAAAAGGGTAAAATGGTTATTTTTATAATTCAGACAACAATTCAGAGATTTCAACCAAACAACATGATAAAAATTCAGATATTAAAAATTCAGACCCTCTTAGAAATTCAGACACTCTTAGAAATTCAGACCACTTAAAAATCCAGATCTTAAAAATTCAGATCCTGCCAAACAGCCCATCAGGGTTTTTAAGGAAAAAAAATGCTTAGACTTTCATAGCATATGCCATTTTGTTAACTTTTAAAAGATAATTTCTCTATTCATTGATGTTTTCAAATCTTATTATAGAACGGATTTGTAGTCCAACCGTTAAGATAATTACTTCCAAGCTGTTGTCTTGATTAATCAAATAACGCTCTTGTTAAACGTTAGTTTTGCTTTAACATAAAATAATTGTAAAGGATCTACTAGTTTCTATTAAGAATTGAATGAATTCAAGTAGAAAATTGTCAAAGAACTCGAAACAAAGTAATCAAAATGCTAGATATAGAATTACTATTAACAATAAGATTGATTAAGTTTGATTACTATTAACGATAATTACAAACATTAAATCATAAACCTTTGTACCCAAAATATATGTATTTGTCTGTATTTCCGGTTTAATTATGAAGACTAAATGTTGTTATCCAATAAAGATCGTATCAAGATAAGTCCACAATAGAGGGGGTTATGATGCCAACTCAACCCACAAAAACGTTGTATTAGATGAGAACTAAAAGATAATTATCCAAATTTTATCCAACTTAGTCAAAAGAAAATCCCTAGATATTCTCATAATCCGGAACGAAATTTGACTCTACTTTCATCTGTATAAATACAAAGGATAACACCATCGTTTTGATTATGAACGATCGATGACTTCTTTCAAGTTTCAGTGTTTACTTAAGCTTTGCTTGGTTCTTCTCTTGTGTTTCTTCAATACCATTAATGCCACTGAAGTCTCTCATGATGGGCGAGCAATTACCATTGATGGCCAACGTCGTATCATCATTTCTGGTTCTATTCACTACCCTCGTAGCACTGCTGAGGTAATAATGGAGTCACAAAAAATATATATCTACTAAAATGTTGCTGAAAAAACTATGTATTTATTGACTACTGTTTCTTGTGTTTGTTTGGTTAGATGTGGCCTGATTTGATTAGAAAAGCGAAGGAAGGAGGTGTTGACGCTATTGAAACTTATGTTTTTTGGAATGCTCATGAGCCTCTTCCTCGTAAATATGATTTTTCTGGTAATTTGGATCTTATAAGGTTTATTAAAACCATTCAAAGTGAAGGACTTTATGCTGTTCTTCGTATTGGCCCATATGTTTGTGCTGAATGGAATTATGGGTATATTTTCATTTCCTTTCAAGTTCAGTTTAAATCACCTTTTATTATTTCATGCCATAATTAATAACTTTACCAACGATATTATTTTGTTTTATAAAAATTTATAGAGGCCTTCCTGTGTGGTTGCATAACATGCCTGGAATTGAGCTTCGTACTGCAAATACTGTCTTCATGGTATATATCATTATTTTTTTTCTGTATATTTATTTTATTAAAAATATTGTAATGAGTCAATAACATATTTATTAATATGTTACATTTTTTTTAATAGAATGAGATGCAAAATTTTACGACAAAGATTGTGAATATGGTTAAAGAAGAGAACCTCTTTGCTGCCCAGGGAGGACCCATTATTCTTGCTCAGGTTTCGTTTCTTTTTCTATTTTTTCTTATTACTATTTCTTTAAATATTTACTATTTAAAGAAGAAAATCAATCATTAATTTATATAAAAATAACAGATTGAGAATGAATATGGAAATGTAATTTCATCATATGGAGCTGCGGGGAAAGCTTATATCGACTGGTGTGCGAATATGGCTAATTCACTTGATATTGGAGTTCCTTGGATTATGTGTCAACAGCCAGATGCTCCACAACCCATGGTAATATTTTTTAAGATATTAATATTATTATTAGAATTTTGTAAAATAATATTTTGATTAAAGTTTGGTGTTTTAATTTTTGTTTTGTGGTAGATAAATACTTGTAATGGATGGTATTGTGATAATTTCACTCCAAATAATCCTAACAGCCCAAAGATGTGGACTGAGAATTGGACTGGATGGTTAGTAGTTCCTTTCATACTCCGTTTTATTATCTTAAATTTATTTATTTCATTTACATATATTTAATGGTAGTATTTCAATTACTTTTCCTTGAATTTAGGTTTAAAAACTGGGGAGGTTTAGACCCGAAGAGAACAGCTGAAGATGTTGCTTTTGCTGTTGCAAGGTTTTTTCAAAGTGGTGGCACTTTCCAAAACTACTATATGGTATTTAATTATTAAAAAAAATGATTCTTTTTATCACCGAAAATATTTATTTTTATTATGTTGACGATTGTCGATAATAATATGTTTTAATCAGTACCATGGTGGCACCAATTTTGGTAGAACTGCCGGAGGTCCATATATTACCACTTCGTATGATTATGATGCACCACTTGATGAATATGGTAATTAAAATTTTAAATCATTTTCACTATTATTTATATAATAAAGAATATTAATGTTTTTAACTTGAACTTTTGTATATTTATATTGTTATTGTTATATAGGTAACTTAAATCAACCAAAATACGGGCATTTGAAGGAGCTTCATGATGTTCTTCATTCAATGGAAAACATTCTTACACATGGAAATATTACAAACATTAATTTTGGCAATTCAGTTTCGGTAATTCTTCTTCTTCTTCTTCTTCTTTTATACATTTCATTTATACTAAAATAATCACTAACTATATTAATATTTTAATATGATAAGGGCACAATATATGCGACAACAAATGGACAAAGTTGCTTCTTTGTCAATGCCAACACTACAACAGATGCTGATATTGTTTACGAAGGAAACCACTACAATATCCCTGCTTGGTCCGTTAGCATACTTCGTAACTGTAAACAAGAAATTTACAACACTGCTAAGGTAAGAATAAAAATTCAAATAAAACCCGAATACATTCATATATTTATTTATTATGGAAAAATGGTTAATTTCTTGATAGGTAAATACTGAGAGTTGGGTCATGAAAAAGCAATGTAACGAAGCAGAAAGTGAACCCGAAGCATTAAAATGGGTATGGAGGCCGGAGTTAATTGACGATTTAGCCCTTAGAGGCACTGGTAGAGTTAGTGCCAAGAAACTTATTGATCAGAAAGTTGCAAATGATGTTAGTGATTACTTGTGGTACATGACAAAGTAATAATTTTAACTCTTCTTATTTAAATTTAACAAAGTTTTTAAAATTTATCATATTCTAACCAAGTTTTGTAATTCTATGCATAGTTTCTACCTTACTAAAAACGACCCCGTATGGAGCGATGATATGAGTCTGATAGTCAACGCTACTGGTCAAGTTCTTCATGTATATGTAAATGGCGAGTATCTTAGTGACCAAAGTGCTACATATGGTGTTTTTAATTATGTGTTTGAGAAGAAAATCAAGTTGAACCCTGGTCCTAATAAGATCATTCTACTCAGTGCCACAATTGGGTTGCAGGTAATTTTCAATAATTTTGTAAAGACCGAATCAAAGATAATTTCAGTTTTATAGTAATATTTCGTTGACATTTTGTGCAGAATTATGGGCCAAAATTCGATTTGATTCAAACAGGAGTCCCTGGTCCAGTCCAAATTATAGGAAAGAAAGGAGACGAGACGATAATCAAAGACTTATCAACCAAAAAATGGTATTACAAAGTTGGATTGGATGGATTTGACAACAAATTCTTTTCTGGAAATACATCCGAATGGCGAGTTGATGATCTTCCTATTTCTCAAAAGATGATTTGGTACAAGGTATTTATTGAATCAATAATCAAACCAAAATCTGTTTTTGTTAATGGTTTTGATTAATGAAATCTCTGTTAATTGTTTGTAATCAGACAACATTCAAGGCTCCATTAGGAAACGAACCTGTGTCATTGGATCTGGAAGGATTAGGTAAAGGCGTCGCTTGGGTTAACGGAAACAACATCGGAAGATACTGGCCGAGTTACATCGCTCAAGAAACCGGTTGCTCGAATGAAGCTTGTGATTATCGTGGGCCATATAATAACACTAAATGCGTTACAAATTGTGGTAAACCTACGCAAAAATGGTAAGATTTCTAGGGTATAATTGGGGTTTACGTAGGATTTGTTTTGAGGCTAAATTGTTTGAAATTATCGATTTAGGTACCATGTTCCTCGATCGTTTTTGGTGAATGGTGAGAATGAATTGGTCCTTTTCGAAGAATACGGAGGCAATCCAATGTCGGTGAATTTCCAGACAGTTAGGGTTGGGAGGACATGTGGTAATGCGTATGAGAACAAGACGATGGAGATTTCGTGCCAAAATCGATCGATTTCTTCTATTCGATTTGCTTCGTTTGGTGATGTGAAAGGAAGCTGTGGGTCGTTTAGGAAAGGAAGTTGTCAAGCGAAAAATGACGTGATCTCTGTAATTCAGAAGGTATGTGAAAGTAATTTATATGATCTACTTGTTTTGTTGTTTTGAATTGATACTAATGTTACTGAATCTTGCAGGAATGTGTTGGAAAAGAAGTATGTTCGATTGAAGCAAATGAAGGAGTATTTGGATTAACGAATTGCGATCATGGTGTTAGAAAGAGATTAGTTGTGGAGGCAGTTTGTGCTTGATTTTTTTAGTTTGTTAGGTTTTCTTAGGGTTTTATGACTATGTTTATTTTTAGTTTGTTAGTTTTTTTAGGATTTAATGACTGTTTATTTTGTACTGTGCAGAAGGATTTGATATGTTCATATTTTATGGATTTAGGAATGGAAATTGTTAATCGTTTGAATTCATTAGTACTTTGATTCTAGCATTCTACCAATGGGAGATAACTTTTTTTATAGTGTATTCAAATGTTGGGTATAGCTTTTTTCTAATCCCACTTATTTACGGTTTTCATGAATCTATTTCTTTACAAGTAATGTATATTTTTGCGAAGTAATATTTCCGCTTAAGGATTTTATTCATCTATATAAAATATATATTTTACTAATTTGTACAATATAGATGATTAATTTCTTAAGTGGAAATGTCATTTCGTTTTCTAATAGTATACTAAGTACGATAAAATGACCACTATGCCATCTAATTCGATTTAGAGGTGTTTAGAATGTTTTTTGAACTTTAAAATTGTTTTTTAAAAAGTTTGGATTAACTTTTATGTGAAAAAACCAATAAATTAATAAGTTAAAAATGTCATAATCATTTTCAAAAAGTCAAGTCATACATGCTTATTGAAAAGTGTTTTTTGAAGATAATAGAAAAACTATTCTTTTTTTTAACGGCAAACTATCTAAACTGTAACGTCCCATTTTCTGGTATGTAATTTAAATAAGTATTTTCATTTCTTAAGGGGTACTTGACGAGTCTGTAGCCCGACTCGTCGAGTAGAGGCGGGATGATCACGCAAATGGAGCTGACTACTCGACGAGTCCATATGCTAGGACTCGGCGAGTCCGCCTGTCTGGATGAAACCCTAATTTTAAGGGTTTGCACCCTATTTAAACATCTTATTGAGCCCCAACTTCGCCTCCATCAGCCTCAGAGCATTTCTTACCAAACCCTAGCCCCTTAAAGAGTGTGTGAGTGATTGTTGCTTTGTGAAGGAACTTTTGGTGCATTTTGGAGCAAGTAGAAGAAGGAGAAGGTTGAAGAGTTCAAGGAAGAGGAAGTAGATCCAGAACACACTCCTTTGTGGTCATCTTTTTTGGTAATAAAGTCTCCATCTTGCTTATTGATCTTATAGATCTAGTTTGTCCCCAAATTGTTGATATTACGCTCAAAAACCCCAAATCCTTTGTAATAAAGCCTTATGATCGAGTTATACTTCAGATCTAGCCTTTCTTGAACTCCAGGAGCTCATTGTAGCCACCTTTATGCAATCTTGGCCTTGTTCCAAACCCTAAGTGCTTAGTATTTGATGAGTTTGGGTATTTTAGCCTCATACCCTTGTGCATACACGTAAAGTTGGAAACTTTACGTGTAAAACCGGTCCTAGAAGCTCAGATCTATGTTTTGGAAGCACTGGAATCGACTGTATAGTAATAGCATGCTTGGGACTCGACGAGTTGTTCTTCAGACTCGACGAGTTGTTCATACGACTCGGCGAGTCACAGACTGGACGTGTTTATATGTTGAAGGAGAACTCGACGAGTTGTTCATACAACTCGGCGAGTCGGATGAAGTTAGACTCGATGTTAGCATCGAGGAAGAACTCGTCGAGTCTTTGCCAAACTCGACAAGTAGAAGCGGGTAGAAGTCTAGTATGGATGATAGGGACTCGGTGAGTTGACGGCCCAACTCGGCGAGTCCGGTCAACAGGAAGTTGACTTTGACCAGGAAGTTGACTTTGACTTGCCCAGGGGTAAATAATCATTTTACCCTGAGATTAGTTATCAGTATTTGATTTAGTGTTTATGGGATTTGTAGCCGGGGAGTTCCGGAACAACGGTCAGGCAGTTTCAGACTTAGCATCTCGACAGTCAGCGTTACGAGGTGAGTTTCCTTCCAGTAGGAACGGGTCTACGGCCACAATGCCGACCCGTCTAGTTAGCAGTAGATCCGGACTTCGGTCCGATGCAGTATGCAGTATATGTGCTTATGCTAGTTGATATATTTATGTTATGCTCAGTCAGTTTCCGGACTTCGGTCCGATGCAGGGTGTTAGGCGTGTCAAACCCAACAAATAAAGGGGTACAAATGACTCCAAGTACACTACTCTATTGCACTAGAAAGATAGTACAAGGCAAGTAGGGTCGATCCACAGAGACACGAGATAATTAGTATATACCTCTTTGCGTAAGGTATTTGTTCACAAAAGATTAAATAAGGGGGGGTTTGAGTGTAATGATGTAGCAAACCAATATAAAACACAAGTAAACAACTAAACTAATGAATTAAGTTCAGATTTTGTAAGGACTCCAACTCCATGTATGACAATCCAGCAATGTGAATCAAAGATGACAAGACATTTGTTTCATTCTATCTAAGTTGGTACTTGAAAGTGTTAACAAGCTCTAACACTTTCCATTCACCACACTAATCAATCAAAACAAACTCTTTGATTAATCCTAACCTTACTAACCTAATCTAAACAAGCTCTTAGAAGTAGATTAAAAGATTGCATTAAGCTTATTGTGAATGTTCCCAACAACACCCAATACTCCTCACAAGCTCGGGAGCGTAAGAATGTGTGAAAAGATTTACACTAAATTCATTCATAAGAAATCAATTTAATGCTTGTTACTTAGTTCAATTCACAAAACAATTACGGATTTTGCAGAATGAATAACTTGAATGACCTAACCCTAATTCAAATGGCCAATAAGAATCATTATTAGAATCAAACATTCGATTGAAGTAAAATCAATTTCACTAGATAGAAATTAAACACAAACATCAGGTCATATGATTTGATTCACAACCAAAAAGTCAAAACATGAAATTGGAGAAGTTAGGGTTCTAGCCACACATGGCTAGAACAAGATCACAAGTCTAAAAGATGAAATTAAGTGTAATTACAACTTACAAAAACGAGAATTAATGTTTCCAAATGATTAACGGACAAACCCTTGCGAAAACCTTCGAATTCTCCTCTCCAATGGTGCTCTGATATGTTGTGTGTCCCCCAAAATGACCCAATTTTCCGTAATATGAAAAATAGAAAAACTGCCAAAAGTTAGTTTTCTTGGGCCGAACACGGCCCGTGTTCAGCATAAGGCAAAAAGGGCACGGCCCGTGTTCAGCTTGGTCAACAGCTTTCATTTTTGGTCAACACGGCCCGTGTTGATTTTGCAGTGTAAACCAACACGGCCCGTGTACCCTTCTGACTCCGACTCCCAACTTGATTTTTTTCAACTTTTTCGTTCTTCGCCCGATCATCCCGAAATCTTTACCGATGCTTCCCGGCACCTCCCAAAGCGCATTCCAAGCTCCGGTTTACCTGAAAAAGACATGAAAGTGTGCAAATGAGGTTGTTCTAGAGACTAACATGAATATGATGAAATGCAAGAAAAAGGAAAGAACAATTAAGCTAAAAACATACATACAAAGGGCTAACACAGGGGACACGGTCCCGGTCAGTTCCGAATTTCGGTCCAATGCAGTTAGTTCCGGACTTCGGTCCGATGCAGAGGACACGGTCCCAGTTAGTCCCGGACTTCGGTCCGATGCAGTTTCCGGACTTCGGTCCGATGCAGTGGGCAATCCCCAATAGTTGCTTATGTGTTATTGTATGGTAGTTTGGGGGAGCTCACTAAGCTTCGTGCTTACAGTTTCAGTTTTGGTTTCAGGTACTTCCGCTTGCAAAGGGAAGAGCTCGGGTTGATGGTATCGCACACACCACAACTTCAGTTTATCCTGGGAGTTTATTTCGGACACTGTTATGATTGATATAGTTTTGTTTTGACATAGTACTATGACATTTGAGTTACTCATTCCATGATTTTATTATATTCGAGGATTTGGTTTTTAGTTATATTAAAACAAAAAAAAAATTTGAGTCGTATTTTGGGTCGTTTCATAAACCTACTCTTAAATACCATGTATGTCTCCCAAGGTTGTAGAACTCGTTACTCGGTACCTGCTCGGCCGACTACCGAGTAGCGAGTACTCGGGAGTACCCAGGAGTACTCGGGGAGTACTCGGATTTGGTAATTCATGTAGTAATATTTTTAGGGAAATTATATATGTCAAAATCATAAGTTAAAATAATAAGTTGATTGAAATATATAACAAAATTAGATACATGTGAATACACAAAAACTAAAAAAAAAACAAATAATGGTCTCACTTCGTGACTAATTACTGAAAATTTAAGATATATATGTAGTAATAATCACATGTGTGTATGTTAAATAATAAATCATTAAGTATATTATACATATTAATCACCGAGTTGACCGAGATTTACAACACTGCTCAGTTTAGTAAGGGGTCGATCGGGGAGTACTCGGGATTCTGTAACTCGTCTCGGCAAGGGGCCGAGTAGCGAGTACTCGGAGGAGTAATTGGCCAACTCGGCGAGTTTTACAACACTGATGTCTCCTAAGAGACTTGAACCCATGACCTCTTATTTGAGATGATCACTATATACCGTTAGGCCAAAAGTCTTTTGGTAATAGAAAATTTATTCTGAAAAGTGCTTTTGAGTTTGCCAAACATTTTTTTTAATTTATTAGTTTTTCAAAAAGCCAATAAGCAAATAAGTTGTTTTGGAAAATAATCTCAAACATCTCTTTAAATTTGAAGCTAATAACCAACAAGTAATGTAGTATATTAATGCAAGACTTAAAAACCTTTCTCCATATTTATGCAAATGACTAATATTATAAAAGCCCTAAATTTTTTACGCGTAATTGGTAAAAGTCTAATATTTTTTTTATTATTGCTATGACCACAACTTTCTCGCAGAATTATTGTTCTAGCCCACTTAACGAGTTTCATGGTAAACTTGGTTAATTTTTTTTGCAAAATCAGTCCTAAGAAGTTCAAATTTGGTCCATGAGGTTTGCAAAAAATTACACCACATGTTTTTTTAACATTATTTTTCGTTTTTTGTATATTTTCGGGGTTTTTTTTATAAATATATATACATTTTTTATTTTTATATATATTTTATTTATTTTCATTTTTTTAACTTTATTTTTCAACAATTTGATTTTTTTTACCTTTTGTTTTCTATTTTTTTAGTGTATATATAAAGTATATTAGAGTTTTTTTTTTCTTTTTTATAGTTTTTTTTCATATTATATTTTTAACCGTTTTATCTTTTTATTTATTTTTTTTCTTATTTGTATTTCAGTTATTTGTTTTAATTTTTTGTATTTTTAACTTTTTTCAAAAAATGTAAAAGGTATTAATATATTAGAGTATATTACAATTTTGATAATTTATAGTTTTTGTAATTTTTTTATTTTTATTCGAGTAAATAAAATAGTTATGTTTATATTTGTAATTTCAGTCCAACTTATTTTCTTTTTATTCTTTTTTTCTTTCGTGCTATTATATTTATGTTACGAAAAAATGAAAATTAAAAAAAAATAGATTTTTTTATTGAGAGTTAGTGTTGCAATGTGTTGTATAACTTGCAAATTAAATCATATTTTTATATGTGATATCAATAGTTTAAATTGAAGATAATATTTTTCAATTTGATAATAGACTAAAAGAAAGAATAAAAAATATAATAATAATCGGTCTCTATAAAAAAACTTGTTATAGTAATTTAAATTGAATTCAAGTTCTTGAATCTAAATAAATAAAAACATTAGATAAAGCATAAATAACTAAAATAGAAAAAAATATATAGAAAACAAAAGGTAAAAAGGTAAAAAAAAAAAGTTCAAATTGTTGAAAAATAAAGTTAAAAAATGAAAATAAATAAAATATATATAAAAAAGAAAATAAAAAATGTATATATTTATAAAAAACCCGAAAATAAATAAAATATACAAAAAACGAAAAATAATGTTAAAAAACCATGTGGTGTAATTTTTTGCAAACCTCAGGAACCAAATTTGAACTTATTAAGACTGATTTTGCAAAAAAAAAAATAACCAAGTTAACCATGAAACTCGTTAAGTGGGCTAAAACAATAATTCTGCGAGAAAGTTGTGGTCATAACAATAATAAAAAAAATATTAGGGCTTTTTCCAATTACGCGTTAAAAATTTAGGGCTTTTATAATATTAGTCCTTATGCAAAAATGAAGCTTTGAATTTTCACAAGTTATTGCGAAAAATTTGCATGCAATGAAAGCGGAGAAATTATAAAATCCAAAAGTAAACCAAGCGGCTTTTTCAATGTTTTAAAACCCGGGTCGACCCGGCCGGTTCAACCAGTTGGACCGTGACCCGGGGTAGAAGGCGGGTCAATTGAGAACGGTTTTTTGTAAAAATACATACTGGATCGAACCGGCCGGGTTTCCCCTAAACCACGGTTCGACCGCTTATTGTTGAACCGGTTAAAACCGGATTGACCCGTTTTTATAATAGTTGGATAACCGTTTTAATAGGGCTTGGATAGTTGGATACAAATAGTGAACGCCAAAACAACGAGCGGTTTGCGGTTTCTTCAATGTTTAAACTTTGTGGACATCAAATTATTGGTTTATATGTTTATGCATTATGAAGGAAAGTAAAAGTATATAAAAATAGAAAAAGACCATAAACCGGATTGACCCGACGGTTCAACCGGTTGACCCGTGAATCGATCATCACACCGGGTCAACTAAAAACCCGGGTTTTAAAACATTGGGCTTTTTTAAAGAAAAACCAAATAGGTTTGTCGGATCCGATGATTTGTAACCCGATTTCATAAAGGTTACCATCTTTTTAACCGCTTCGCAAAATCGGATTTTTATCCTGAATATATTTATATATTTTAAAACCACATATAATAGTACATCTTTTTTGTTGGAGTAAATTCGAACACTTTTTACAGGCTTATCTGAAACAAATTTTTATTTATTTATTTATTTATTTTTATTTTTTTATTTAAATGTGATCCTTTATCTAATTCATTTGATTTTTCATTCTAACAAACATCAACTACTAATCTGAAGTTAGATAATAATACCTTTTTATACTCATATCACCAAACAGAGATAAAAAAAAGGGAGGCAAATCTATTGTTTCAAAGGAGGAAAACCTATTCTTGATATCCATTTGCAACATTATAGAAATGTCATCAAAACTATATCACAAAATAACAAATACCATGTCATTCCTTTAACAAGCTATACAACCATAAGGATTTCTACAGTTAGATTAAGCATCTAGGGCTTTTCAGGCAAATTGGCCTCTTCCTTAACACCATTCATCCCACATAATACATAAAATGCAACTATCCTTGTATATGATCATATATAAAAAAGTACCTTCTTCAATGAACTTATCAGAATGTTAATTACAATCATGAATCTCTTGTTCATTATACCTAAATGCAAAAAATTTCCACTATCTCTACAAGTGCTAGTGATCATCTTCATTTATGCCAGGACAGTTAGCCAAGAGTGCTTCCATTGATTCATACTGAAACAGAGTCAACAAAAGTCAAACAAACAATTGGGAACAAGAAACAAATGATTAAACTAGAAAGCATAAAACAACAACACACCTGACATCCGCAAAACAGACAGTAACTAAAATCATCCCTCAGCTTCATTAATATTTCGTGCAGATCCTGCATAATTAAAGAGTTTAAAATGACAACTTAATAACAAAAATCTAAAAACCAAGAACTGATTTCTATGAATCAACTGACAAATGGAATTGAATTCAAATAAAATCATTGATGTAATAATGTGTCTGTCAGAATCAAAGAAATGCAACCATTTTATTTACCTCTTCTGTGATCACTTCCTCCTCTTCATCATCTTCATCGTCTTTTTCATCATCATCATCTTTCTTCTCTACCTCCACAACCTCTTTGTTCTCCAATTGATCCAACACCCCTTTAGCCTTGTGAAAATTCACCACCACCCTCTTATTCCGCCACCTCTCCTTAACCCTACACCCAAAATCCGCCATCAATTCCTCCTCTTTCTTCCGCTTCTCCCAAAGCATCTCTTCATCTTTCCTCAGTTTCTCCTTTATCGGATCCTCACGCCCAATTCCAGCTCTCGACCTCCGAATCTCCAGCCCCACAGGCTCCGCCCGACCCGAACCACCCAAACCAGACCCAGGAGTGTAGCCCATCTGCTTCAACATCTTGAAACCGATGTTGGATTGGGGGATGGCTGATTCTAGGCTAGCTAGGGTTCGTTCATCCTCTTCCACTTGCTTGATTTCTCGCTTGAGCTTTCTTTGTTCTTGCCAATTTCGAGTTTTGGGTCTCTTCTTCGAAGATTGTAAGGAAGTTGCTTTACTACCACCATTGATGTTAGGAACCTGATACAAATTGAAAAGCTAGGGTTTTGACAAATATTCATTTGATATGTAAAATCAATTACTATATGTTGCATGGCTCACCTTTTGGGCGGGAGGATTTGGAGAGGGTTGGGATTCGGAAGGTAGAAACTGAGAGAGGTCGCCCATGTAATCATCATCTTCCTCCGCCATCGCTACACTAGTTTCCAAGGTCTTTCTTCCTTCTGGTTGATTTCTGTTGTTTCAAAAATTGCACTGATGGTATCCACGGTTAGACCAAACCAAACGATCGAACCCAATTCAAGTTATTTTACTTATATAGTTATATACTTTTTTGACGATTACTCGATTATAATTTTTTGAGAGAAAAAACAGATAAATCTCACTAAATTTATCAAGTATTTTTAAAAGTTACACAAAAATTAAGAATTTTTCTTACACACCCGTTAATTTCCTAGGCTTTATTTGCAAAAGCAAAACATGTGTTTGACATTCAAAATGACCAAAAGCAAATTGTTTTGGGCCTTTTGGCCATCTAACACCCCATATTCTGTGACACCTTCTTTATAAATTCATGAATTTGAGAATGTTGATTTTGAGTTGGAACGCAGAGCATCTATTGTGGCGTGTGTTGGGCGCGACATGTCTTAAGTGCAAGGCGTGACGCACCACCGCAAAACTCAAAACCCTAGGTCTCGGGTCTTCGGTCCTGTTTAAAGACTCTAACTCTTAGGGTTTCTTTCATTTGTAGCCTTGATCCTTCAGAGAGAACCGTAGAAGCAAACCTTAGCCTCCTCTCTTCCCTTTACGGTGTTCTAGTGCCTTGAGTTAGAAGGAGGAGAACGTGTCTTTTGTGCTAGAGAAACAAAATACAATGAAGTTCTAAAATTGTCAATCATCTTCTGCACATTTATAAGTTATAAAGATTCAATATTTATGATTCTTATGCATAGATCTAATGTTTTGGAGTGTTTATAAGCATTTTGGTATCGTTCACTAGATGTTCTTTGGAGTTTGGGAAAATCTAGTGTTATAGACTTGTGTGTTTATCAATTGCGTAAAAGGGTTTGCGATTACTAATATGGGTATTGATTCAATTGAATAGCATTATGTCGATATTTGATTAACGAAGTTAACAACAACAAACAATTTAAACCAACATTGACATCAAAAGAATTTTGTTTTTCTTAGACTTATTTTACATTAATATTTATATTAAATAATGTAGTTTTATGACTTTTGTCTATTCATTTACATGTTATTACATTTTGAATATATGTTGGTCGAAAGCTTTAAAAAATGACATTGAAGGCTTGAAAGTTTTAAATATTAAATTGGTTTCAATTCTAATTAAATCAGTTTAATCCTATTGTTATAATTTAAGAATGATAGTTTAGTAATATCATATGGTATTTTGGATTTAAAAAAAAGGTTTTTCAATACTAAATTAGTTTAATCCTAATTAAAATATTAGGCATAGGAACACAAACAAACATATTAAATTAGTGTATGGATTGTTCAAATATATATCTTATTTTTGCTTTCCGTGAATGTAATTCAAATTATATAAAAACAACTTACATTCCCCATACTACTTTTCAAAGCCTTATGATATTCTTTTTCTCACATGGTCTGGATTATTTTTAAAATCTTCACGGGTGATTCTTCTATATTTGGGTCATCATTTAAATAATTTTCTCTAACAATTGTAAAAAAGTTATAAAACATTACACGGGGACAAGTTTAGTACCAAGTTTGGAGAAGAAAAAGTTTCTGATTACGGAATCGGTTGTAGTTGGGAGTTGGGACATGCATGAATTTATGGACACTTTGTTAAGGACTTTAGTGCTATTTCAAAGCTGTCGTGAAACTTATTACTAATAAGACACATCATTTACTATTTAGAAGCATGTTTTGTAGAGCACATGTCAAACTTATTACGCAATTCACACACATTTAAAAGCCAGTCCAACATAATTATTGTACGCCTAGCTAAGATAATTGCTACTACATACTAATAACAACTTATTGATTCAAACAAAAACACAAACTTAAACTACAAGCCAAAAGGCAGACCAACAATTAATACTCTTCTGCTACATGCATGAGAGAGAAGAATAATTGAAGGAACTCCCTTGTGATTCTGCACCATATTTGTAGGGCAAAGACCAAGAGGTTTGTAATGAAGCAGAAAGTTGCATATCTTTTTTCTCATATCATGCAGTCATATTTCGATGGCAATCTTCTAAAGAAGTTGAGTGGGACGAGAGGTAGGTTGTGCTGGAACCTTGGGTGGCTTAACACAGTAAAGCCTGTCTGAATGACAACAACATAAAAAGGTTTTACATATAGAACAATAGCAGCAATCAAACAGAATATTATGAAGAGTGTTGTAGCTCTGGGGTCTCTCCAGCTGAGTAAAGACAGAAGCCTCTCTCCATGTATTGCTATATCACCAGCAACCGTCTGAAGCCTTCCACAAACACTCCTCAAACGGTCATATCTCATCCTTACAACATCAGCAGGACGAGATGTTGGAAAGGTATCAAATTCTTCATCTAGTTCATCAGGGTGTGCATTATCTGCATAAGAGAGGCGAGTGTCCACATGGGGAGGACTCCTTGGTCTCCATTTGTAGTTCCAAACTCCAACTGAAAGGAGAGAGAGGCAAACAGAGGGCAGAATAAACACCGGATACAACACCAATATAACGAAAACGATGTGAACCAGAGCAGTGGCGATTGGATTCTTCCAATTACGTATATCATCAAACCATTTTATAGCTGCAATCAAACCGCCTAAAACACCCATGATTCTGAAGAAATTCGCTTTACTTCTTCTCAAGCTAAACATGTGGTAATCCACATCAAGCATATACTCCACCACCTCTTTTCTCAATGGCGGCTCAGCCCGGCTGAGCCTCATGGCCACAATCTGAGTCGCCTGGTGCCTCAACATATCGAGTTGTCTCACTGTCAACGGACGGATGTAGTGCATTTTGGGTAACAAAGGTTGTGAGTACATATGCATCATGTTTAGCAAATTAGAACATGTAAACCTCACAGCTAAATGAATCTCACCCATCTTTTTCACCCCAGATGGTGGCAAAACCAGAAGAGGGTACGCATGAGTGTAAATGCAGTCCGTTTCAAGGGTTGAAAGGCGAATTCTGACTGTCCCGATATTTGAATCCTTAGTCCCTCCTCCGGCTTTATACTCTCCACCTGGCAAATGGCAGTTATCAAACACACCAATGGTTACAACAGTACACGGATCAAAAACTTCCCAAGTGCATTGCTCGTTCCATTTTGGAGAAAGACTGTCTGTTACTGTTTTTGTTCTGACCCACTTTTTCCCATACTTGGCCACACAATATGCATCTGTTGTTCCCCTTCCCCTTCCCCTTCCATCTTTCTTCTTCATTGGTAATAACCCACTAGCACCCAAGATTCCCACTTCAAGAACCCCAATGCTTTTCTTCCATAACTTCTTTGCTGTTGGCCTGAAATCGCTACAGACGTTAGTAGATTCATCAAGAACATGATAACCACCTTCCAAGCAGATTCTCGTATGAAGCCTGCTAGCAAGCTTGACTTCCTTCTCGTTTTCAACATCAATGGTAACATTATCCTTCTCCAGATTAAACCACCTTGTGTTGTTTATAGCTTTGTCATCTAATCTTCGTTCCACGTTCTGCAAAGGAATTGCACACATTCCAAATACTTTACTATTGTAAGGGGCAGACTTATCTTCCACGCTCAATATCAGAGGCTCTTCAAATGGCTCTGCAGCTACAAACATCAAATCCTCATTCCAATTAGGATTGATAGACCTGCTTGTGGATACGCGAGTCCATTCAGTCTGAATTCCAAGGGTGGCTTTCACAACAAGTTCAGGGGTTTTAGTTATATCACTGGGTACCAAGTCCTTGGCTTCAATCACATTAACTCTGAGATACCACAGAGTAGGAGAAAGATACACCTTTGAACGGATATTATTTGCAAGAGCATCAGCTCCAACAACAGGAGAAGAAGCAGCATCACCATCATCATCTGCATGCCATGCTTCACGTAAAGCTTCATCAGCTTGAGTACCCCACCACACAGCTAACATAACCTCTCCTTGCAACTTGTTCCCTTTCCTGTCTTCCAGTCTATACCATACAGGAGCTAGAGGACTATCCAGTGGTGCGCTCTTTGGAACCTCGGTAAGATCAAATAATAACCACCCCATGAAATCATCCTTCACCATATCTTTATCTTTTATAGTGACCTCAAGCACAGACGCCTTATTAATCCTGTCTTTAGTGAAAGCAAACACTTGGTTCCACTGAGGATGAAAATTCTTCTCAAAATGACGAGTTGTTTCTTTATACTTTCCCAGCCGAACCTCAGCATAAGGGTCACAACTACCTGCAGTATCATCCTTGGCACCTAAATTCCTTGCTTTCACTACACGGACATAAAGGTATTGCGTTTGTACCGCAATGTCATTCGTCCTGGTCACCTTCCCTCCACTCGGGTCGGGTTTGATGGCCTCCTTGAGGAACATATCATCATTAGGGCTTTGCATCATCTGGAACAAAAAAAAAATACCAATTTATAACAATGAAAAGTTTTCAAAACCTTATTTTTTATTTTTTTAGAAGGTACAAAGTTTGTTTTTTTTTTTTTTTTTTTAGATCGAGAACCGGTTTTTTTGATTGGACCGATTTGAAGGAAAATTGATGACCGAGGACCAAACCTGTGGAGGCATACTGGTTCCGGTTTTTCCGCTTCTTTTACCCGTTGGACCAATACAATGTTAGTTGTATATGGAACAAATTGTTGAAACAGTAGCTAAAAAGCTGAAAATCTTTAGGCTTTGATATTTTAACTTGGGGGACCGTAACTCATGAATAGGAAACAAAAATGATGAAATTACATCATTTTACTTAATCACAAACTCTAAACTACATTCTCATGTCAATCCGACTTTGAATGAGATATACATCTTATAAAAATTCAATAGATTACAAAATACAAATAAAAGCTGAAAAACTAAAAATCTGAAAATCTTTAAGCTTTGATATCCTTATTTCGGGGACCGAAGCTTATTGAATACGTAACCAAAACCGATGAAATTACAACTTAAATTCAAGTACAAACTCTAAACTCTATGTTGAAAAATATCTAATGTTAATCTGACTTTGAAAAAAATAAGATATACGTATTTTAATATTTTCATAGATTTCAATATATTGAGGCTTTTAAAATTCAGATCCAAACTTGTAAAAAACCGGACCAAATTTGCACTATCAAAGCTCAAAGGAACCGATAACTGGACCTAAAACTGGTAATCCGGTCAGCTGACGGAGGTCCTAACGTTCAACCCAGGATCCTAATGGGGTGTGGAGCTTAGATCATCATGATTAATTGAGGAAAGACCGTTATATAACATTAAAATATTAGTAACACTTAAGTTTAGACGCACACACAAATTACATCAACAAAGTACTACATGTTCATCTATAAATTCCATCTATTTATATAAAACGAAAAGAAGAAATGGTAATAAAATGTGGTTTGACTACTTTTCTGAAAAACTCACTCGTTTTTTGTTTTTCTAATTTAACCAAAAGTGCCGGTTTCAAGGTCACAGCAGTACCCTCATGCTTCTTGTTCTCAAAAGCGGATGCTTACAGTTACACGTACTGCAAAAAATAAAATAAATAAATAAATAAATAAATAAATAATCATCTATCTGTACAAAAACCAAAAACAGGGGAATCAATAATGAAAACCAAACAAAACCCATGATTTCCTTAATGTATTAAGACCTTCACGAAGGATTTAATTAGTGGTTGATGTGGCAACGACCACTAACCACGAACACCATCCCGGTGTTTAATGGTGGATAGTGGTCGTGTGAATTGTTGTGTATAGCACGGATCACCATTCCAATTAAATTCTTTCTCCATCTGTCTCTCTATCTCTCTCTAAGTTTTTCTATCTCTTTCTACAATAAAATACATCTTTTTTTGATTTAAAAATTAAAAAATAAGAGGTATATAGTGGTGGGTATGGTTTAGTGGTTGGATGTGGGATGAGGTGAAAAAAAAAAAAAAATCAGTCATTCAAAGTTGACTAACCCACTAAAACAAATCAAACCTAATAACTAAAAAGTTTTGAAGACTGACTAAAGCCATAAAAACAGATGGGACCTAATCTAAAACCTACACAAAGTTACCAATAAAGCTTCGATCCACACCTGGTCGTTCATCATCTTCATCTCTTGTGATCAAGCACACATCCAATTAAACTAAACGATACACATAGAGAGACTAAAAGGGGTAGGTTGCGAATGGCTTCTGGGCACTTGATTTCAAATATAAATTATAGCCATTGTCACGACGAAGACGAGGAGTCCAGTTGATCGAACTTGACATAGGCTAGACGATGAGGCCGGTTTAACCCACAACTCCATCTACAAAGCATCTACGTCGGGGTAGTAATCTTCAAGGATGTGTTTATCTCCGGGGTGAGTAGAGAGAGAAATACAGATCTGTAGATGGTTTTTTTCTAATGGTTTTGGGGTTGAGGAGAGAAAGAGATGCTAGTAGAAAGAAAGAGGGTGTGTGAGTGTTTCATAAACCATAATCATAAACATTTATTTGGGAAAGGGACATAAATATCAAAGACTATAAAAGATTAAAAGCCATTTTTCTAATGTTTTTTTTTATAGAATAACTAAAAATTAGAAAAATATTTAAAATAGACAAATAATTTTTGCAGTCTATTGTCTGCGAAAATCTAACCAGCATGCAGGTTGTAAAAATCAATTTTTTTCTGGAACTTTGAACATTCATAACTGTTCATGCCACTACAAGAAAAATTCTTAATAGCTACGGAATCAAAATGTGTAGCTATTATTCTACGGAATATGCTACGAAATGGCTTGTCATAGCTACTTTGCTACGGAAATGGTTACGGAATTGCATTCCATAGCTAAATCCTAAATAACTACGGAAAGTTGCTACGGAATCAAAATCCGTAGTTTTTTAACTACGAAATATGCTACATAATAGTTGGTCGTAGCCATTTTGCTACGAAAATGGCTATGGAATTGCATTCCGTAGCTAAATCCTAAATAGTTGTTACGAAATCAAAATTACGTAGCTATTTTACTACAAAATATGCTAAGGAATTGTTGGTTATAGCTAGTTCAATATGAAACTTGTTATAGAATTCATATATGTAGCTTGTTAGCTACATAACTAGCTACCAAATTAAAATCCGTAGGTAGTTGGCTATGAAATTGAAATTCGTAGCTACTTTGGCTACAAAAATTTGCTACACAATAAAATTCCGTAGCTAATCTATTATGGAATTTTTTACGAAAATCTTAACCGTAGTTACTTGTGTATACAACTTGGTTTTTGAATTTGTAAAATAGCAACGGAAACATATTCCATAGCTATTTGGCTACAAAATATTCCGTAGTCAAGTAGCTACGGAATATCTTTCCATAGCAAAAAAAAATAGAAAATTATTTTTGAGGGCAGTTAAAAGAGAAAATAATCATGGTAGATTAAAGAGGATGGTCTCCACTAGCAAACCAGTAATATCAGGTAAGAATATTGGGTATTTTAGTTGATAAATGATTTATAAACCGTACCACTTCCATTTAGGAACTGTGAGTTAGTGAAAATATAAAAACATTTGAAGGGTAATTTAGTAAATTAAGTATTAGGGGGCTTAGAGTAGAGATGAGAATATAAATGGTTCAAATTAAATAAATCGGATCAAGTTTGGTAATGCTCAGACTACTTTCACGTGTTCATAAAATTTATTCTCGAGGAGAGATTCTAGATCTAGGGCAGACAGAAGCAACGCCATTTCAGACCACATGCGATGAAGAGCTAAGTATTTTCGGTCCCTAGCATGGATTGCTTCTATGAGGTTTTTCCTGCGGTAACATTCCGGCGTGGCTGAAGTAGCTTCAATATAAAGAGAGAGAGAGAGAGAGAGAGAGAGAGAGAGAGAGATGAAGAGGAAGAGAATTAGGCATTCACTGCTCAGATTTCCGAAGAAGGTTTGGTGATTGAATGAAGTGCTCCGGTGAAGTGGTTACAAAGGATTTTAGCTATTTGATTACCGATGTCGGAAGTTGAGTCGATGCTAGGAGCGAGTCTAATCTCCAATGTATCTAATGTCCGGAAAGCAATAACTTCGGCGAAGAAACTAGGTGGATCAAGTTTAATCTAGAGTCGGATCAGTACATATGTATAATTGTCATGTATACGAATTGATTAGTTGCGGTGTTAGCTAAGTTGAGTGTAGATAAATCAAAGGTGAGGTTGGATCTGTGCTTGAAAACATTTTCCGACAGAGCATCTACTTTCCAGAGAAGATCAGGTAACTTCGACGAGAGCATTATGCTCGGGCCAATCACGTGAGAGATACGATGTGATCTATATTAGTATTTTGCAACATTAACCCTATGTGTTTCTCCGGAGAGGCATCCATGGTGTTGGATGACAATGAGATATGTGATGGAGTACAGTGTGACCTATAGACTGTCTTTCACACAGGGAAAGTTCAATTCAACTTCCAAAGTGACTTCTACTGATGAGATTTCATGAACAAATTAGAGGCCGTTAATAAGCATTTTGGCGTGAACTACAAACATCCTCTGCCGTGATTCGCCCCCAAATCCTATAAATCCTCTTGTCTGCTCTGCCGATCGTACCCTGCTCTGTCAATCGCTAGGTACGTTCCATCCATTTTTCTCTATTCTAGTCATGAAAAAACTAAAACATTTTTAGCAAGAATGTTAAGTTCTAGAAGATTTGCTAATTGCTTATTAAATTTAGAGTTTCTGAAGTCTAATTTCAGTAAGTACTATTGTTATAAAGTAGTTTTGTTCATTTGAGCAATTTTCCAGTAATTGGTTTTATAAATTAGATCCTCTCGAACAATGTTTAGCTTTTGAGAACTATGAACTCCATAGTAGCTTCTCTAAAGGTTGTGGTAGAGTTAATTAGTTTAAGGGAGAAAAAGTTCAGACACATTTCATTTGATTATTTTAGTGTTAATTGGCTTGGTGATCAGTATTAAAAGAACCATATGACATTAAAATCATACCAAAAAAATAAAGCATAACTCAGAGAAAATATAGATAAATCATAAATCCATATGCATTCATTGAATGGTTCAATTTTCATATTTTTAACTAGTAACATGTTATTTGACTGAGATTATTGATTGCTTGCTTGGAGTTAAGAACTAAACATACCCTGATCAAAAAACATATCATGCAATCCTAATCAAGAAACCATAACCTAAATAGATTATACAATCTAAAACTTGAAACAAATGATATCCATCTAACTATCTAAATCAAAAGACCAAAAAAAATTGCTTTTTTGTGTAATATACATTATATCACAATTGACAGAAATTAAAGAAATTTTTTCATTTCTTTCAAATAAGGCACATGTTGTTGTCTTATAATAGTTTTAGCATTATCATAAAAATCATGTCTTTTTGGCTACAACTCCTTAGATAGATAATCCACTACACCACCATTGTAATTTTTACTATATTCCACAAGATTTTGAGTTCCTGATATGTCATCTCCTAAATTGCCTCACCCAAGACTCTTCTTGGCTGCACCTAGAATCACTTGTAAAGGCTAAAAGCACATAAAGTAACATATAATCATTCTGACATTGACTGACTGTAAGATTTATTTAAAAAAATATTTTATTTAAGAAAATAATATGATTATAATTTATTTATGAATGATGCAGGCAGATTGCAGGAGTAATAATGGTGATGATGGGGCGTTGAGAGCTATTGATCTTTTATATGATATTGCGTTGATTTCTAGTGGTTTCACTGTGAGTAATTACTGTGATTTACATTTTTGGTTGATTTGTTAAAAGGTTGAATATAATTACAAAAATGGAAAAAATGAAGTATTATAATCAAACTGCAGAACAAGTGTACAGGGATCAAAGCAATAGATTGATGGAAATGGAATGTCACCTTTTCCTGTTTCTTTGGAGACATATGTATCGGTGTACACTATTGCAGGGTGTCATCCAAATTTAAGATGTCATTTTGATAAACTTACTAAACAATTTGAGTGGTTGGATATTAATGGATTGATTGAGGAAAAGGACAGGGTGGCGGTTGTTCTGTATTTTTCGGGGTATAGTGAAAGGAATGAGAATGAGAATGCTAATGCTATTGTTCCTTTTCAAGGACATGGGAGTGCAGTTCCATATGAGGGTTTGTTTCATCCGGTTAGAAAAAGAAAGCCACAACCTAAAGTTGATCTTCATGATGAAAAGAGTAGAGTTTGTATTTTAATAAATGTTCCACTTTTTAACATTTGTGATCTTTTGTAGGTTGGGCTTTATTTGAACTAATAAAAGGCTTCATTAAAGATTTGGATGACGATGACAATGACCAGGTTAAATAAGTCAATTCATGTTTTCACTTACATTAATATGCATATTGAATCAGGTAACTAATTCTCAATTATTATAATTATTAAAAAAATATTTGGAATGTGTTAAGGTATGTGATGTGATGTCTGAATTTTTTGACTTTTATATTATCATTATTGTTGTTATTTTATAATTTCTGACATCCACTATCTTTGTAGGCTGCAAACAACTGTCATTTCACACAAGCATACATATTATACAAAGAATAATCTTTTGGTAAATTTTAAATTTTATCTTACACAAGAGGTGTCAATGTACTTCCATTTATGTGCTTATTATAGCATTGTACTTTCAATTTTTTCTTATTTGAACATTATACTTTGAAAAATCTACCAAATTATATCAATGGAAATTACTTTGTAAACAGTTCGGTAGATTTTTCGATGTTCTAATAGGATGAAATAAGAGTAGGATGCTATAATAAATAAATAAATGAAAGTAGGTTGCTATTTCTTAACCCTTGTTATCTTATATCTTATTTTATTTGTATTGGTTTTGACTAGATTCGAAGGCACATGTAACAACATTATAGATAATTATGGAACAATGTCAATAATATATAACTTAATAAGATCAGTATGCAGGTTCATTTTCTTTACCTTTTATAATTGAAAATAAAGTGTTACAAAAATAAGTTAATATTTACTATTCAGGTCTATGATTATTGTGTTATCATTTGTTTTCAACTTTATTTCAAAAGGATTTGGCATCATGTGACAGATTCATATCCTTTTGGCATCATGTGATAGCTTGGAAAGAGAAAAGATAAGACAATCATTTTATTTTATTTCTTGATGGTGCTCAAAAGGTGATTCATTTTATTCTTGTGTATATGTTAATAGTGCGTCAAATAAAAGAGTTAGCTTGTTGTTTTTATTTTAAATTCATTTTTAGATTTCATACTACAGATTGAACTTTAATCAAGTTGATTGAAAATTTGGTTTTGCAGGTTTTACCATTTTGGCTGAGCATATGTGGTTGTTTGTGTGTTCGTGGTGGTTCAGTTGAACTGTTACTATATTTGTAATTAATATTTAGTTTTGATGATTAGGCAACCTTGTAGAAGAATTTTCGATGATGTAATATATCTATAAAATTGATGTACCTATTAAATTTTTATTTACTACATTTTTAAATATTTTATGAATATTATAATTGGAAAATTGGATTTGGTTGAATCCTTTTATCATACTAAATTTGCTTTGGAACCTATTGTTATGGAACCAATAGCTACGAAATTTGCTACGAAACAAATGGCTATGAAATTCGCTACGAAACAAATGACTACGGAATTTGCTACGGAACAAATAGCTACAAAATTTGCTACAGAACAATTGGCAACAAAATTCGCTACGGAACAAATGGCTACAGAATTCGCTACGGAACAAATTGCTATGGAATTTGGAATTTGCTACAAAACAATTGGCTACGAAATTCGCTACGGAACAAATGGCTACGGAATTTACTATGTAATTCCTTGTTACAGAATTATAGTGGAAGTGTGTTGTAGTTAAATTGCTACGGATAGACGTCATAGCAACGGCCATAGCAAAATTGCTACGGAACTATAATTTCGTAGTTAAACATATTGCTACAAGAAATCTTGCTATGGAATCTCATTGGCAAATTCCATAGTAACTTCCGTAGTTATTTCGGTTTAGCTACGGAATTTCAGCTTTTTGCTATGGAATTTTTCCGTAGTTAAATCGAAATTTTCTTGTAGTGTACGAATTCTGTTTTGGCTAAATTTTTTTCATTGTGCTCTTTATAAGGATAGACAGAGTAGGAACGGGCTGAGGCCCTTGGATCGGCGGTACCACCAACGCCAAGGTGGTTGCTCCGACATTGCACATGGACCGCATGCAAGCTCTTTGACGAGTTGAGGAACCCGATTTCATCACTCTCTTTATTTTTCTCTTGTACCAACGGTTTAAGGATTTGTACCATATGTTGATTTTTATGTTTTTAATTGAATGTGTTGAGTAAGTTGGAAAAGATATTGTTTTCATGTGTTGTGGGTTTGGAAAGATAAAAGAGTGTGAAGCTAATATGCTAGTGAGTTGAGTGGGTTGAGTGAGTTTTACTCATACCACTCTAACAAAGGCTATCCATGGACATACCACACTCCTAATTTGGAGGTCGGGAACTTATACTTATTTATCTCTGAGGTAGGGTACTCCATGAAAAATATGAAAAAGTGCAACTTTCCCTTTCCAAATTTTGTATACATATTCCGTTTGAAATGATTTTTTATTGTGTTCTTTGTAACAAAGGCTACCCATGGAATTATCACACTTGGTATTTGCATATCGTAAATTCATATATTCTAAGTTCCAAATTAGGATCATTTGTTATTTTTAGTTTTTCTTAAATGATTGTTTGTTGTAGCATGTAGGTCATATTAAGTAGGTACTATATTAATGGATAATTGTTGGGCGTATCAAACCTAAACATATAATAAACCTCACTGCTTGGTTGTACTAAAAGGTAGCACGAAGAAGTAGGTTGAATCCACAAGGACACAACCTAATCGTCAGCCGATTATTTAAAATGTGTTATGTCTAAACTGGTATTGAAAATCATTAACACGCTCTAATAATTTTATTTTACCAAAATATTTAACCATAATAAATTCCTTGAGTTAAACTTAACTTTTTATTAACTTAATCAAATAATCTTTTAAATGAATAAAAAAGGCAACATTAAATTTTGTGTAAACTTCCCAATAGAGTTCAATTGTAACATCCTGTTTCGAAAAAAAAATTATTTCAAAATTTTGGACAATAAATGGATCAAATAAAGGCCTTGGGCTTCAAAGGAATAAGGTTTAGACCCTATTGGATGTTGAAAATATTGGTTATGTGATCTAAGCCCTTGGTTTGTGTTATGGAGTCAAAGGGTAAAATGGAAAAAGTTATTTGTTAGGCTTCTTGCATGGATTGTGATTTTTGGTTCAACATGTGTTAAGCCAAAATTAATTAGATAAAAGTGTGGGGCTCGTTATACCTTTCTGTGGATAAAAAGATCGCCGAAAACGGAGTTGAAACGAAGAAGTTATCACTGTTTGAAGTTGGAGTGAAATTGGGTGAAAACCCGTTCTCACAGAGTGAAAAGCAATTCTCACGATGTGAGAGTCCTCACGAGGTGAGAATATATTCTCACGATGTGAGAACCGTGCAACCCAAATCCCACAAAATTTTTAGGGTTTTCAGTGTATTTAAAGGTAAGGATTCATGTGTTAGGGTATTTTCTTAGCCTCCATCATATCTAGAACCTCTTAGGAGAAACCCTAGCCTCCATTTTCAAGATTTGACCCTCCCCTCTCCCCTTTCATCCATTTTTTTTTGGAGTTTTTGGTGGTTTTGGAGCAATGTTTTCATGCAAGATTGATCCATGAAATTTGGTAATTGAAGATCTCAACTTTCGTCTACCTTATAGACCTTTGTAAGTTATAAAGTTCCAAAATTTATTGCATTTCATCTTTGGATCTAATTGTATTTGGTGTTTTGGTCCATTTTTAATGAGTTTTGAGTGAGAGTTGGGAATAAAGTTTGCAACTTTATTACTCTCTTATGTCCCAAAAACATTGTATGTTTCAGATCTGGACATCAACACCTTTTGATCAGTTTAAAATGTTTTCTTGGACCTCTTAGACTAGGAAAGTTTTTATCTTTTGCCTTCCCTTTCAGCTATGCAAGTTTTTTTGGTCATTTAGGCAATTCTGGTGTATTGAAGTTTAGATTTTGAAAGCTTGAGATATTATTATGGATGAAGTTTGAAAATTTATCCATCTAAACATCATGTTGATTCAGCTCTGAAGATTGGAGACTTGGACTTAATGGATTTAGCTGAGAAAGATGCATTCTTGGTCCCTTGAGACTTAAAGACTGGATCTTGGTTTTTTGGACCATCCTAATGGATAAAGTTGGAAATTTTATCCATTATGAAGCTATTTAGGAGCTAAATATGAGGTTGTGGGCCTTGGTCTGAAGAGATTAAGCACTTAACGAAGATTTTGGCCTTCTGACCAGAAGTCACGACATGACATAGGAAGTGTCACGGCGTGATGGTGTCTAGAACTGCGATTCCAAGGAATGGTCACGACGCGATGTTGACTTTGACTAAGATGACCGTTGACCTTGTGGACTTTGACTGTTGACTTTTTGAGCATTTTGACTATTGGTCAAACTTGGGTAGAATTGAGTATTTGACTAAGGATTGGTCTCGGTCTGGCTTTAGGAAGCTTGGGTTGGCTGTTCTGTTGTTGAAGTAGCTGATGAGCTTCTGGCGAGTGGTTCATGTGAGTTTTCTTCACTATACTTGTTGGTCGAAGGCACCAATGCCGACCCACTAGGTTATGTATCCTTGTATATAGGATGTTGCTATGCCGTAGTGATCTGTTAGATCTGCATGATTATCTGTTGCTGGTTATTTGTTTATCTGTTGCATATATCAACATAGTGCGGTTGATTTGAGGCAATGCTGCTCTTTTGCGGAGGCCTACAAACCTGGGAGCAATCCAGACATAAGCTGTGGGCCAGGTGAACAATCCAAACTTATGTTGTGGACTCAAGAGCAATCCAGACATGGGATGTGGGCCAGGTGGGCAATCGAGACTTATGTTGTGAGCTCGGGAGCAATCCAGGCATGAGTTGTGGGCTAGGTTGGCAATCCAGACTCGAGATGTGAGCTCAGGGGTAATCTAGTTCGATGACTGTGGACCTAATATGCATGTTGTTATATGTTTTTGTGGTGGTATTTTGGGGGAACTCACTAAGCTTTGGCTTATAGTTTGATTCCATGGTTTCAGGTACATCAGATAATTGGGGCAAGGCGAAGGCGTGATTGTGCACATCATCCTTGGATATTTTATTGATAAATGATTTTGGGATACTCTAACACGATTATGGCTTTTTGAAAACAATGTTTTATATGACTTATGGATTATAATATGTTTTGAAAATGAAAATTTTTACTATGACTTTTTGGACATTACAAGTTGGTATCATTGTCCTGGTTTGAGAGAATTGGATGAACACTTGTGTGATTCCATTCTCAAACTAAGGATCTGCAAAAGTATTTTTAAAAATTAACTCTAAAAAGACTGACATAAAGGATGTGATGTATACAATTAGCGAGAGCCGAGGAAAGTGTTCCCCAAGATGCCCAAACTTTGTAACGTCCCAAAATTTAAAGCAAAAAACTTTGTTTTCATAATAATAAAACCATCAACCACAACGTGTTCATAAAACCATACAAGAAAATCAGAGTATATCAATCAATCATCCCAATACATCAGAGTCAAATAAAGCGGAAATCATGGTGTGTGCGATGCGATCATCTCGAGCTCTTCCCCTTCGATCCGAAAGTACTTGAAACATAAACTGAAAACTGCAAGCACGAAGCTTAGTGAGTTCCCCAAAACACCTCATGCCATACATTTCAACATACGATGGGCCATGCCCGACAACCATCGGGCCTCACCCGGCATCGAGCCCCGCTTAGAACAGATCTGTCAGTGATATGAGATAGGCCCCGCCCCATCACAGTTAGCAGGCCCTGTCTGGCATCGGGCCCCGCCCGACATTCATACAGACAAATAAAAGACATGCAAGGATCACTAAGATATATAGCATACAATACACTCATCAAGCCTTATCTGGCATCGGAACCGACCTGGTATACATATCACATACTACACATGCAAGAGTCACACCGACAACTAGCATCTTAATCATAATAAATTATCGGTCGACATTGGTGCCTTCGACCCGTCAAGCACAGTAAGGAGACTCACCTCAAACTGCTGAAAATCAGATAAATGCTCAGACTGCTGATCCGGCAAATCCCCGCGCTAATCAATCAAATAAAACCCCAATTAATAATTAGTTCATAAACCATAACTAGGAATCTAATTCATTTGTCCAACTCCTAGGGTTAAAGACCATTTTACCCTTTTCTCACTTGGCCCAATAACCAAGGCCCAACCCAATGGTTCCAAAAGTCCAATATGGCCCAAATTCCTAAATGACACCCAAAGCCCATTATGGGCCTAAATCCAATAAGGCCCAAAGCCTAACAATGGCCCATAGTCAGAAAGCCTAGGGCCTAACAAGGCCTAAAACCCTAATAGTCCAAATACAGCCCAAAACGCAAAAGTCAACAAAATTCAAGGCTGCTGAGTACGCCCATCGTACTCAGACTTATGCCCTATGTACACAATCTTTGACTAGTAAAGCTGCGTACGAGCTGGGTACGCCCAACGTACTCCACAACATGTACAACTTCGCCATTAAGATCTTAATTGGTTAAGACACTATGTCCAATCCTCAGATTTGATCCTAAATGATGTCTTAACACGTGAAGATGGCAACTTTACTCCTTTACATGACTTAATGGGACCCAATACTCAATAAAACCTATAAGAAGAACCCTAAATCATGCATGGTCCAATATAGCACACCAAGATTGCATTTTTTTGAACAAGGAACCTAAAAAATGCTAAGATCGACCATCCTTGGCTTCTGGAGTAGGTTATACTCTCAAGAATGGTTGAAAGGACCATAAAAAGCATAAAGTAAGCCCTAACTAGATATATCAAAAAAACCATCAAGTTAACAGCTTTATACCTCCAAAAGCTTTCCAAGTTGGTGATGATTCTGGATCCATAAGCTCTAGCCACACCAATGCAACTTCCAAGAGCTCTTCTTCCTTAAAAATCACCAAAAACACCTTCAAAGTTCACTTCTAAGCTCAAAACAGTCAAAAGTGTAACATCATGTTTTGAGGTACTTTCATTCTTGACTCTTATATTGAAATTTATTTCGTTTTGGTCCTTATAATGTAAGACTTGTGGATGGGAGGAGCTGTTATTGCTACTCTCAGATTGTTGGGGCGAAGCCACGTATGTTGGGTGTACGTTGTGTGTACACTGGGCGTACGCGGTGAAGTCCTAAACCCTAATCTTTAGGGTTTAGACCCTATTTATTCATCATTAACTCCCAACCTTGGCTCCTTCCATCAGCCTCCACCCTTTCAAACGTCCTTGCAACCCTAATCCACCTTGTGAAGCATTTCTAAGCTTGTGTGTGTGTTTTGTGCCTTAGAAGAAGCAGGAAGGAAGTAGAGACCATCTTGGAGGGGTGAAACACTTTAGATCCAGAAACACACCATCATTTGGCTTCATTTGGAGGTATAAAGTTTTGAACTTGGTGAAGTTTCATTTAGATCTTGTGTTGGGCTAGATTTTAGGTAGCATGTTCTTGACCCATTAAGTCGTCCTTTCAGACCTTAGGAAGGGTCTTGAATCAAAAAAATGGGGTCTTAATGGTTGGTTTTGCTCCATGCATTCTTTTGAAGGTCTTAATGTATTAAGATGTTGAGTTAAGCACTTAATGGACATGCAAAGTCATAAAGTTGAAACTTTATGACTCTTGAAGATGATTTAGCCTTGGATATGAAAGTTGGACGTAAGAGCTTAAGGCATTAAGCTCTTAATGAGCTTTTGGGAAGACTGGGCGTACGCCCTGCGTAACCTAAGTACATAGCGCGTATGTGGTCAACCTCCCCGACGGTGGTAAATGCTCAAGTACGCCCCACATACATTTGGAGTACACTTCGCGTACGCGTTCTGTGTCGACTCGAGTGAGTTTACTCGGCTGGGTTGACTCAGTTGACTTATTGATTTTGACCACTTTGACCAAGTTTGACTTAAGGGTATTTTGGGTATTTGGATTATGGTTGAGAATTGGTCATTTGGTTGGATGGGTGGCAGTTAGAGCTGAGATTCGGAGTCGAGACCTCATCAGCTATTGTTCAGACTATGAGGTGAGTCTTCCTCACTGTACTTATGGGTTGAAGGCATCAAGTCCAACCTAGTGGATTGGATATCTTGTTATATGATAATATGTTATTATGCTGTATTGATATGTTAGATCGGTATCCTGGTAAATAGCATGTTAGTATGCGATAGTGATTTGTAAATCTGCCTATATGTATGATTCCTGGTTATATGTTTATCTGTTGTGTGTATGTCGACTTGTTATGGTTGGTTGGGTTGAGGCGGTCCTGCTTTGTGCTGAAGGTCAAGATTCCCAAGGCGGTCCAGATAGACTGTAGGCCCTGCAAGGCGGTCCAGTCACGCCGAAGGCCCAACGAGCGGTCTGGATAGGTTGTAGGCCCTGCGAGGCGGTCCAGATAGCCTGTAGGCCCTGCAAGGCGGTCCAGTCAGGTTGAAGGCTCGGTTATGCATGCTGTTGTTTGATATGTTGTATGTGGTGCACTTTGGGGGAACTCAATAAGCTTTGGCTTATGGTTTTTAGTTGTTGTTTCAGGTACTTCTGGTGATCGAGGGAAGGCGAATATGTGACCGTACACATCCTCTTTTTATGGCTTTATGATTTTGGGATACGCTGATATGGATAAACAATTTGGAAACAATGATTTTGTAAACATTTTATGAATATGGGTTGTTTTTAAATTTTTAAATTTGTTGTGATTTTTTGGATGTTACAAAAGGGCAATTAGGTTTTCGTTCTTAGGGTTTGGAGAGGTGGAGGCTGGTCATAAGAAGGTCCATGAGTGTCTTAAGGTGTTTCAATAGGGCACAAACCCTGAAAATTAGGGGTTTCCCCTGCTAACCATACGCTATGCGTACTCCACTTACGCCCATCGTACTTGGGTTTCCTCTATGATCAAGATTCGACCTAGTACACCCGACGTACTCCTAGCGTACGCCCAACGTACTTGGCCAGGGACTAAAATGCGAGAAATTTTAAGTTAAGGGATAAAAGAAAAATACCCAAAAATGCAAATGTTACAATTCTCCCCCACTTGAATCAGACTTCGTCCTCGAAGTCCATCGCTACGAACAACTCCGGATAATACTCCCTTATCCCGACCTCGGGCTCCCATGTCCATTCTGAAGCCTTGTCGTGCTGCCATTGCACCTTTACCAGATGCATCGATTTGTTTCGCAGAGCCTTCGTCTTCCTGTCGAGGATAGAAATCGGTCTCTCAATATAATTTAGGCGATCATCCACCTGAATATCCTTCAATAGGACCACCTCGAAATCATCAACCAAACATTTATGCAGCTGAGAGACATGAAACGTGTTATGGATCTGACTAAGCTCCTAGGGAAGATCCAAGCGATAAGCAACTCTGCCCACCCGGGCCGAAACCCAAAAAGGTCCGATATATCTGGGGCCCAACATGCCCCTCTTCCTGAATCGGATGACACATTTCCAAGGTGACACCTTCAGAAGAACCATGTTCCTAACCTGGAACTCTAGATCTGATCAGCGCTTGTCGGCATAGCTCTTCTGCCGACTTTGTGCTTTCTAAAGTCTACCCCGAACCTGCTGAATCAACTCAGTAGTCTTGAGTACCACCTCAGTACTCCTCATGACTTGTTGACCGACCTCAACCCAACATATCAGGGTCCTACGCTTCCTCCCATAGAGCATCTCAAAAGGAGGTTAATCAATGCTGGCGTGATAACTGTTGTTATACAAAAACTCCGCCAAATGGAGATACCTATCCCAACTCCCACCAAAATCCAATACACATGCCTGAAGCATATCCTACAAGGTATGGATAGTCCGCTCACTCTGTCCACCAGTCCGCAGGTGGAAAGTCATGCTGAAATGCAGGCGAGTACCCAAATCCTCATGAAACCTCTTCCAAAACCTGGAAGTAAGACGAACATACCTATCTGAAACGACTGAAACCGGCACCCCATGCCGTGCCAAAACCTCCCTGATGTAAATGTCGGCCAACTTCTCCGCAGAGATACTCTCCTGAATCGGATTGAAATGTGTGCTCTTGGTCAATCGATCCACGATAACCCATATCGAATCCACTCTGCGCGCTGTCCGTGGCAATTTCGTGATGAAATCCATAATAATATCTTCCTATTTTCGAACGAGAATATCTAACGGCTGCAACTTGCCGTGAGGCCGCTGATGCTCAGACTTTTCTTTCCTTCAAGTCAAGCACCTCTCCACTTACCAAGCTAGATCCCGCTTCATGCATGGCCACCAATAGTCGAACCGGAGATCCCTATACATCTTTTTCACCCCGGGATGAATAGAGAACATCAACTTGTGCACCTCCTCCATCAAAACCTGGCGTGCACTACCCAAATACGAAACCCACACCCTATGATGAAGGGTCAATAACCCCCGACTATCATAATCGAAGGAAGCCACTCGACCCACTATGTGCTCACTCTCTTGGTGTGTTAGATGCCATTTTATGCATCTTATAGGGTAGTTTTCATTATCATTTAGGATCATATTTTGTACATTTTCATGCCATTTATTTAAATAATGTTCAGATCATGTATTTCGTTAGAATTCCCTTACTACTCATGTTTTTATGTCAATTTCAGATACTTTAAGTGGAGCAGTGCATTAGGAGCAGTTGGATGCGCGTTTGGAGCTTAAAATGGAGCTTGGAACTTATGGAGTATGTTGAGTAATGCTTGCAAGATGTTTTGGTCAAGAAACATTCGATCGAATTGATCACACGAAGAAAGAATCTACAATCTAAAGTTAAAGGATGTTGTTGGCAGCTTTGACCCCCTGTCAATATTTTGACCATATCCTGAGAACCGTAACTCCAATTGACGCGATTCAAAATGATCTGGAAAGTAGATGAAATTTCGGACGTCTTAGGCACAACATGCGATCGCAGGTTGCCTTTATGCGATCGCATGGAGCCTTTTTGCGATCGTATATTAGGTCGCAGCTTGTATCCGAGGTTTTTTAGTGCCAAAAATTCATCCGAAGCAAAAAATGAAAACCTGCGATTGCAGGTTGTGTACATGCGATCGCAGGTTGGCCAAAAAGTGTCATAATAGCATCCTACTTCATTAAAATGGCACGAGACGCATTTTCTACAAAACCTGCGATCGCAGGTTGTGCCCATGCGATCGCATGGGTGTCGTTTTTGCTGCTGGACGTATAAATAGAGCCCGATAGCATTCCTGTAACCTAAGTTGGTGATTCCAGCGGTTCCAGACGATGAAAATACGATTTTGGAGGCGTTTCTTCTCCGATTTCAGTGATTTCTGAAGATCTGAAGACTGTGGATCATCTCCTTCAAGTAGATTAGTAAGATTAGTTGTTTGATGTCTCTTTTCATCTGTTTTGATCATATTTTGGTCATGTCTAACTAAACCTTAGTTTTCAGTTCTGCATAGACGAGTACTTTTCATGTGATTGATCATTAGATCTGATTTTTGATTTGTGTTTCTATCTAGATTCTTCAGTTTTGTTCTTAATGAATGTTTGATTTTGATTCTTGTTAGTCTGATCACCTAATTAGGGTTTAATCATTCCTGTTACTCAGTTATAGAATCTGTAACTGTTCTTATTAATTGGTAATAAGTAACAAGTAATAAATCGGTTCCGTGTTTGGGATTTGACTTTATTATAAACTGTAAAAATCATATATTTACGCTTCCAAGCTTGTGAGAAGTATTGGGTATTGCTGGGAATTTTACAAAGAAGTTAATGCAATTTTTCTGATTTAATTAAGAGCTTGTTTAATTGAACAGTAAAAAGTTAGGGTTAATTGAAGATCTTGTTTTGGTTAACTAAATAAGGTAAAAGAGAATTTACTAGAGCTTGTTAGTTTTTCTCAGTACTAGCTTAGATATAACGCATCTCAGCTAATCAGATCTGGATCAGTTACATGATTAGGAAAGTCGCAGCAGAACTGAAATTGTTTTTTATATTGATTTCATTTAGTTTAATATCACTGCATTTTTAGTTTTTAGTTTTTAATTAAAACCCCCTTTTATATTTTCTGTTTCTTGACTAGATTGTGCCTGATGTAAAAAGGCATTGACCATTAGGTTGTGTCCGTGAGGATTCGACCTTGCTTCCCTGTGCTATATTTTTAGAGCAACCAGCAGTGATAAATTTATTTGTTTAATACGTGCGCGACAGCGTGTTAACATGGTGCTCTTCCTTCATAGTCTCAATATGAGCCTCTCGGATCTACTATAAAATTAGAGTAATCACCGTCATCCTCAAACATACATCTCAGATCGGAGTCGTGACCGCCTTGCGACTGAGGGCATCAACCACCACGTTGGCCTTCCCTCGATGGTAAAGGCTCTCACAATCATAATCCTTAACCACATCCAACCACCTACGCTGCCTCGTATTCATATTCAGGTGATCCATCAAATACCTGAGGCTCTTGTGATCTATGTAGATAGTACAATAGACCCCATAGAGGTAATGTCGCCAAATCTTGAGGGAAAACACCACAACCACAACCCCAACTCCAAATCATGCATATGATAGTTCGCCTCATGAGGCTTCAGCTGCCTCAAAGCATAAGCAATAACACAACCCCACTGCATCAACACTGCTCCCAAACCGATGATCGACGCATCACAATAAACCATAAAATCCTTAACACCCTCAAGCAGGGTCAGAATTGGAGTCTCGCATAATCGCTATCTCAAAGTCTCAAATGCAGGATGCTGCTCAGGCCCCCAACGAAATGTGACGGTCTTCTTCGTTAATTGATTCAAAGGAAATTACGAATCTCAGATGGAGACCTCAGATACTCCCACCTCATCACCGACTCGACCTTGGCTGGATCGACCAGAATACTGTTCTAGTTGACAAGGTGCCCCAGAAACTGCACCTCGCGCAACCAGAACTCCCACTTAGAGAACTTTGCATACAGTCTCTCCCTCCTCAGAGTCTCCAATACCTCCCTCGGATGCTCCTCGTGTAGCTCCTGGTTCTCGGAATAGACCAAGATGTCATCAATAAACATAATCACAGACCGATCCAACATGGGTCTGCATACGCGATTCATGAGGTCCATGAATCCAAATGGATCATTGGTGAGCCTGAAGGGCATCACCAAGAACTCGTAATGACGATAACGAGTCCGGAAGGCCATCTTTTGTGCATATTCCTCTCTAACCCTCATATGATGATAGCCTGAATGGGGATCAATCTTGGAAAACCAAGATGCACCCTGAAGTTGGTCAAATAAATCGTCAATCCTCGGGAGTTCATAACGGTTTTCACCGTTAGCTTATTCAGCTCCCGGTAGTCGATACACATCCGATGTGACCCATCCTTCTTCTTCAAAAACATAATCGGTACTCCCCAAGGTGAACTACTTGGATGAATAAATCCCTTGTCTAACAGCTCTTGTAGCTATATAGACAACTCCCACATCTCAGGGGGTGCTAACCAATAAGGTGCCTTGGCTATCAGAGCCGCACCAGGAACCAATTCAATCTGAAACTCCACCTGCCTCTCCGGAGGCACACCAGGAAAATCATTTGGGATCACATCCTGATATTCCCGAACAACATGTACATCATGCACAGTCGTCTTACCCTTCTCCCGGGTATCCATCACATAGGCAACAAATCCAAAACAAACCTGTTGAAGATAGCGCCTGGCCCTAGCTGTTGAACATAAAATCGGCATGTGCTGAACACCCTCTCCTTGAATCACCAACTCTCCCCCACTTAGGATTCAGATACGCACCAACTTTTGCTCGCAATCAATCATTGCCCCTATTGGGTTTCAGCCAATCTATCCCCACTATAACCTTGCTCTCATGCAGGGTAACAGGAACAAAATCGATCGGATACCACTCGCTAAACAACTCCAGGACACAACCCCGATGAACCCTAGATACTCGCATAGGATGATCATCAGTAATCTCAACCTTTAATGGAAAATCCAGCTCCCCGGAGCATCGACAAACCTCTTGATGAGTGCAAGAGATACAAAAGATCGGGTAGCCCCTGAATCAAACTATACCAAAGCGGAGATGTTGTTCACAAGGAACGATCCTAAAACAAAACACACAAATATAAAAAGAAAAGAAAAAAAATAGCATAATAAAGAGATAAGGAGAAGATACATACCCATCACCACATCAGGTGTTTCAAGAGTCTCCTCGACCGTCAACTGAAAAGTCATGTTCCCCAGAACAGGCGCATCCGCCTTGCCCTGGCGGCCATCTATAATCCTCAAAGTCGTCGGAGCGGGAGTTGAAACCAGTCCCCCTGCTTCTAAACTCGGGCAATTGGCCTTCTTATGGTCCCTCTGATTGCAATTAAAGCAAATCAGATCAGATACCTAGGTGGTGGTGGTGGCAGTGCAATCTCTACTGAAATGACTCGTACTACCGCACTTGAAGCAGCAACAACCACCAACCCTGCACACCCTATCATGCGTCTTTCCACACTTATCGTAGCAGCCCCAACCCTGCTGGCCCCTCGACCTCGAGTCAAAAATCTTGGGCCTCTTGCCCAAACCCTCTGAACTTTGAACCTGATTCCTCTTCCTCTCCATCTCCAAGTCAATCTCCCTCTCTCTGGATCGCGCTATCATATCATCCAGTGTCTTGTAACTGGATCGGCTCATAAACTGTCTGATATCGCTTCTCAACATCTCGCGGTATCTCGCCTTCTTCATCTCTTCTTCTGCCACATACCGTGGAACCAACAACGCCCTCTCTCGGAACATAGTAGTGATCTCTACCACTATCTCAGTAGTCTGACAAAGGTCCTGAAACTCCCTCACCAACGGCCGGACCTCAATCACAGGTGCAAACTCAGACCTAAACCTCGTCAAAGCCCTCCCAAGTCATGGACTCAATCGCCTTGCCTCCCAGGCGTGTCCAACCTCCTCCCACCAGTCTCGAGCTCTGTCTTTCAAAAGACAGGATGCAAGTCGGACCTTCGCCTCCTCGGGACAAAGGCTAGATCGGAAGGTATTCCAACGTCTACCAACCAACGCCTGCTCGCAATCGGTTCCTTCTTCCCGAAGAACTCTGGAGGCCCACATTCTCGAAACTCATGGAAAGTCAAAGTGAGAGCTCCCATAATCGCCACCATCTCAGAACGAAAAATGCCCATGCGCTCATCCAGAATCTCCATGATACCCTCCTTGATTGTACCAAAGATCACAGGAGTCTGCTCAAGAATGTTGTGGGTAATCTCTGATGAAATGAACTCCCGCATATGATCATCCATATATTCGGCCCCAGAGTCCGAACCCTCACCAACACCAAAACCACTACCAGATCCTCCTTGAGTGACCACAATACTGAAAATAGACCATTCAAACCATCAGAACACACACACACACACACACACACACATAGACACACACACACACACACACACACACATATATATATATATATATATATATATATATATATATATATATATATATATATATATATATATATACATTGAGGAATCCCATACTCTACAAGCTTCATGGTATCATCGTGGCTTTCCTTGACTCGAGTACAAATCATCTGCTTCCAATAGTACGGGCCCATACTACCTTCCACATCTATCCGTACTTTCCTCAAGGATCTCCCAAGTCCTCCAAGTCATTCCCTTATGAATCCAGACAATCATCAATAAGACAAGGTTCTTGGCACTGAATCACCTCCTAGGTTTTCCTAGGGCAACCACCACACCATTCTCTGCCATTAGCTGCAGAAGGAACTCCCCATAACACCCTAGAACTATTTCACAAATACAATTACATATCACCAACACCAGATAATTCTTCGAATGAAAGGTATCACACTACAATGGTTGGACTCAAACAAGAGCCGCACAATAGAGTTAAAACATAACCTTCTAAAATTATCTAGTCTCAGTATGTAACTTAACATATTCGCTTACTAGCTAGCTGATGTTAAGGGGAACTCCTAAAAGCACACATCCAACATCATTCGATCATCGAGTAATCGGAATCAAGCATAACCTAAACAGGCCATCTTATCACTGACTGATTAGTACTAGCATGCAAGTCTATAAGCTCATACAACAGGCACATAAAGGCATCTCTCCTAGCATTCTATCATGCAATCCTGAGCAGATCCTTAGCCCTAATCTAACATGTGATTCACAGATTCACAATTTAACAAATAATCATAAAACATGTATGGGTATTTTGGGAAAACTTACTTGAGCTCGGTTGATTGAATGCACCACACCCCTTTCTTTTATTAGAAAAAATATTTTTATAAAACATTTACTTTTATGAAAAATCTACCAAATCCTCGGTTTGAGTTCATACACACCTGAGAGTATGCCTGAATCCCTCAAACCAAGGCTCTGATACCAACTTGTAGCATCTCAAAATTTAAAGCCAAGAATTTTGTTTTCATAATAATAAAACCATCAACCAAAACGTGTTCATAAAACCATAAAAGAAAAATCAGAGTATGTCAATCAATCATCCTAATACATCAGAGTCAAATAAAGCGGAAATTATGGTGTGTGCGATGCGATCATCCCGAGCTCTTCCCCTTCGATCCAGAAGTACCTGAAACATAAACTGAAAACCGTAAGCAAGAAACTTACTGAGTTCCCCAAAACACCTCATGACATACATATCAACATACGATGGGCCATGCCCGATAACTATCAGGCCCCGCCTGACATCGATCCCTGCTCGGAACAGATTTGCCAGTGACATGAGATGGGCCCCGCCCCATCACACTCATCAGGCCCCGCCTGGCATTGGACCCCGCCCAACATACATATCACATACTACACATGCAAGAGTCACACCGACAACTAGCATTCTAATCATAATAAATCATGGGCCGGCATTGGTGTCTTTGACCCGTCAAGCATAGTGAGGAGACTCACCTCGAACTACTGAAAATCAGATAAATGCTTGGACCACTGATCCGGAAAATCCCCACGCTAATCAATCAAAGAAAATCCTAATTAACATTTGGGCCATAAACCATAACTAGGAATCTAATTCATTTTTCCAACTCCCAGGGTAAAAGACCATTTTACCCTTTCCTTAATTGGCCTATAACTGAGGCCCAACCTAATGGCTCCAAAAGCCCAATATGGCCCAAATTCCTAAATGACACCCAAAGACCATTATAGGCCCAAATCTAATAAGGCCCAAAGCCTAACAATGGCCCATAGTCAGAAAGACTAGGGCCTAACAAGGCCTAAAACCCTAATAGTCCAAATACGGCCCAAAACGCAAAAGTCAACAAAATTCAAGGCTGTTGAGTATGCCCATTGTACTCAGACTTACGCCCTATGTACGCCATCTTTGGCCAATACACACTGCGTATGAGCTGGGTACACCCAACGTACTCCACAACAGGCACAACTTCGCCATTAAGAGCTTATTTGGTTAAGCCACTATGTCCAATCCTCAGATCTGATCATAAATGATGTCTTAACACGTAAATTTGGCAACATTACTCCTTTTCATGACTTAATGGGACCCAATACTCAATAAAATCCATAATAAGAACCCTAACTGATGCATGGTCCAATATAGCACACCAAGATTGCATTTTTTTGAACAATGGACCTCAAAATGCTAAGATCTACCATCCTTGGCTTCTAGAGTAGGTCATACTCTCAAGAATGGCTGAAAGGACCATAAAAAGCATAAAAAAACAAGCCCTAACAAGATCTATCAAAAGAACCATCAAGTTAACAGATTTATACCTCTAAAAGCATTCCAAGTTGGTGATGATTCTGGATCCACAAGCTCTAGCCACACCAATGCAACTTCCAAGAGTTCTTCTTTCTTCAAAATCACCAAGAGCACCTTCAAAGATCACTTATAAGCTCAAAACACTCAAAGAGAAATTAGGGTTTCGTTCTTAGTGTTTGGAGAGGTGGAGGCTGGTCATAAGAAGGTCCATGAGTGTCTTAAGGTGTTTAAATAGGACACAAACCCTAAAAATTATGGTTTGCCCCTGCTGACCATACGCCCAATGATGTGCACAAATTATTGTTGGATTAATGTCTAAGTCCATAACTATAATTGGTAAGACTTGACCCGACCCGGCATGGTCCATTTGGGTTGCATGGCATCATGCATTTGGATAGACTATAATGAGAGAAATAACACTTAAGGTTGGTTAATATATTATAAGTTCTAATATATTAATAAGGTTATTTAATTAGTATTGATCAAGAATTAATTTGGAATTAATTAAGTGATCAAAAGGAGACTAATTAAATATATGGGTTGATTGTGTAAATCATTCATTCTTATATATGTGGGCTTGTGATCCAAGATTCCTTATGTTGGACAAAGTCCATGGGGTGACCCATGGATACTCCATGGAGGTTAAAATCCATGGAGCATAAGGAATGGCTAAAGTTATGAGTTACATGGTGTAACCCTAATAGCCACCATATAAAAGAATCCCATGGGTGTCCACTCTCACCCACCGCTTCCTTGACTGGTGGAGGGTCGTTAGCCGAACGGGTAGGACAAGGACTATAATTCTCCTTTCATTAAAAGTATTAATGATAAATACTAAGTAACTAAACTCTTATTAATACCCAATCTTAGTTACTTAGGAAAATGTGAATTTGGTGCTAACCCATGAAATTACACTTTGCACTTTGCTTAAGTCGTTAGTGGAGAGTGTGTGGTTAACCAGCACACTAACCTGGACTTAACAAGGTAGGCAAAGGGTAACTTAATATTTATCATAGTATCGGTGGAGCGTGTGTGGTTAACCGGCACACTGATTAAGGGGTAAATATTAAGGGTACCAAGTATATTTGCATGGTTATTCACACCTTGTTTTGTGATCCTCGGCATCCCAGTCACAAAACCTGAAGGGCACACTCGAGATTGAAACATGCCTTTGAACAGTTCAATGAATCTCAAAGATCTAGGACTTTCAAATCCAATTAAAACCTAATAAATTATTTCGTTTTTCATGGTGGAAATTGGTGAATCGTCATTCACCTACCTTCAAATATTTTATAGCTTGGATTACGGCATCCCTCTTCTAAGTTATAAAATAGTTTGTTGGGTCCTAGCCTTAATATTTCATATTGGGTGTCATATTAAGGACTTTAAATCAACTATCTTGAATATCTCCCAAAAAGATGTTTGGTCTAGACATTTATGATCTTCCCAAATCTCTTGAAACAAGCTTTCCTAAATGAAGATGATGTCCCATGGATATCATACTTCTTTCACCTCCTCCAATTATTCTCCCTAACCCACAAGTTCCTAAAAAGTTTGAGGTCACTCAAGCCCTATTGGCAAGGCAAGGTCTAAGTGTGATCACATCTTGGAGATGTAGTCACATATTGACAAGCCGGGAGAGTTGGGTGTCAAAGTCTTGAGAAAGTTGGTGGCTCAACTACTTTCTAAGTCACATAGTGAGTTCTTTTGGGAATCCTATGAAACAGACTAAGACAAGACCCTTAATGATCTTATCTATTTGCTAAGATCAACTTCCTAAAACGCTATGGACATTGACAATGATGACATTGGATATCCAGTAAAGCTCTCTCTTCCCAATGGAAAGGGATCGGCCATAGTCAACTCGGCTGACCCAATGGTAAAGAGAGAGGCGAAGTCTGAGATAGTCCCATTATCAAGAGTCCATAGGTAACTATTGCCAAAGGAAGGGGCATTGGTTACGAAGCTGCCAAATTTACCTAAGGATGTTAAAGTCAATAAGTTTGGCTCTACTTTAGGTAAAGTCCATTGTCTAACTCTATTAAGTACATGCTGATTCTGATCGCGAAGATGGATTTCAATCGCATGTTTCGGTGATCAGAATTTTGGGCTATTACTTAAGAGTTATGATATTTATATTGCTTAGGAATAGATAACAACAAGGTTTTCATATGGATTGTAAGGATAAGTTTTTCCGCAAAGTTTTAAAATAAAAGAAAAAAGGTTTTGATTTTATTTATTTTAAGTATCCTTACAATGGCATTTGTGAAAAGTTGTTGCTTATAAGATTCCATTGATAGCAATATTGGAAAAATGGATTTGATTCTTTCGGTTGTGGTAGTGTCTAATATTACCAAATAAGGAAAGATTCTCATCACCCAAGGTTCAATTGGACTGAAACTTGGAATCATGCAAGTTGTATAGTATGATGAATGAGAACTTTCAGCTTGGAAAATTAAGACTAATTCCTTATGTGAATAAGGAAAGGACTAAGGGATCGAGTGCACATTCTTGTGCACTGGTCAAGTCCACCACAAAAGATCAAGAAGACTATTCGTCATGATTTACTTAAGTTCAGTAAATATGGTTATACTTATAAGTTTAAGTATAAGTCTGTAGCATTGGAGAAGTTTCAATGTGAGACAGAACGAATAAGAAGAATCAAAGTATGGCAGAAAGATAAAAGTTTCTCAAATCTGAAAAGATGGGAGAGTACTTTAGTATCATGTTTATGATCATCTTAATGATTAAGATACCATATCACAATTGGTCCTCTAAAGTCATCTTAGTGCATTCTTATGACTAAGAAGAGGAGTCATGAATTGTTGAAATGGTTAAATCAAAAAGATGAGTCATACTTCGTTCCAAAACAATTCTTAGAGTCATACTCCAAGATTGTAACTTGAGTGACATATCTTAAAGAGGGTTTGTTAACACTAGTCAAATGTAAGAGTAAAAGGTTATCTACTCTTGTACATTTGAAATTGGTAAGTTGTGATGTTTTGGATAAAACAGAGACCAACTTAGGCCAATTGTGTAAAGTGTTAGTCTTGATAAGGAATCCGCACTATCTCTTGAATATTTGACAAGGGAGTCTTATATGTCAAGAGGACAGTGGGAGTCTTAAAGCTCTTGAAAGTTTCAAGACTTAATCAAGAATAAAACCTAAAGTCCTTCACTAGCACACGACTTGAGGTTTATAACCTATCGTGTTGAAATTTTTGTGCCTATTCAAGTTGGCTTTGCATAGGAGTTCTGAGAGTTCTCAATTGGTTGCACAACTACTTGGAAGCAATGGCAGGCACCTGAGCTGCCAAATGGCAAGAATTTAAGATTGCACAAGTTTAATCAATATGAGTTTGGATTTGTCACTAACCTTGTCTTGTGGTTATGGTTTTGACAAATTCACATGGATAAGAACACATATACTATTAAATCTAAGTGTCATAAGGTTTCTCTCCGATTCATGAAAATGATGGTGAGGAAACACTTTCACTAAGTAGATTTTAGCTAGATAGCAATTGTGATATTTGCATTCTCAAAGTCGTTAGTGGAGCGTGTGTGGTTTACCGGCACACTAACATGGACTTGTGAGAAGTGGCAAAGGTCTAAACAATTGAGACTATGATTACGACATCCCTTTTCATAGTTCTAAAATTGTTTAGACACATATGTGAGCTATCTAAGAGAGGTGTATGATTTTGATAAAGTTTTATCAAAACAATCTAGTATCAGAAATCTGAACTTTGGTAAGAAAGTCAGCTGATTTCTGAGTACATGTCAAAGCTAGTGGGAGCATATGTGTGATGCTAATAATCATCATGTTAGTGGGAGCATGGTAATTATGACAAAGGTTGCAAGTTAGCAATGTTAATTATAGAAAACAAAAGTTTCAATTCGTGAGGTTGCAGGGGTTGAAAAAGTTGTTTTGCTATAATTAAGGGAGAGGAAATTATACTTCATTTCAATTCTAAAAGCTTAGATTGAGATTTTAATCGTATTTAATCAAGGATATATATATGAATTTCATGTTGGAATGGCTCAACATAAGGAAACTCTATATATGGGTCCATTATTTGCGTTCTAAAATTCGATTATGATTACGACATCCCTTTTCATAATCTGAATTTTGAGAACTTGGCAAATTGAAATGGAAATATCATAGCAAAAGACTGGTTTAGTCTTTATGTGAGACATCATGAATCGTGTCCCATATGCTTCGGATATAGGATCGATTACATGTGCTATATTCATCCTTTCTAAAATTTTCCAAATGCCTGGGGCATTATGAAGGGAAAAGGTCTAGAATTGGATATGACTAAAATGATTAAGCAATTGTCGAGGACAATCTAAGGTTTACCAAAGATTGGTTGCTCAAGGACAGTTGGAAGTATAATGTTAATTCTGGAAGGACCATATTGATATAATCTGTAAGGAGGCAACTCTTGTTCAGAAGTGATAGTCAAAATGGAATATGGAAATGTTTCAAAGTTAGAAATTATTCAATCTGTGTAAGATTAGGAAACTTAATGAAAGAAGGATGTTTCCAAGGAGCTGATCTCCTTTGGAATGCTCTGTAATGATTGTTGTCAAGTCCATCTGACTTCGTGCATAATCATTAAGAGGATCAATGCATATAAGTTTAGAATCTAACAGATTTCAGTAAATGGCATGAATTTGGAATTCTTGCATTTGCAGTAAGGATTTGGGACTGTGAAAAGAGGATCATTGGAGTGATGTTCAATTGATCTATTTGACAAAGTAAAGATCATAGACAAACATAGTATGCATACTTGGTGTATGGCATGACTAGTGTTTAGAAAACATAGTGTACATGCTTGGAGCATGGGACAACTATTGTTTTAAATTCAAGTATAAAGTTGATAAAACCGAAACAATGAATAATGAGTAATCAATATGGTGATAAATAAAAGTGTTTATTTATATTCATAGGGTTTGATACCATATTTGATTTATTTATTCTTGTGTTTCACTTTGCATGTTTTGACTTCCAGAATAACTAAGTCGCTCTTCCTGAATGATTAAGTTATTCAAACCATCCACAGTCGGTCATATGTTGGAAGTAGATATGAATCAAGACTGTCATGGGTTGGTTTGTAGAGGTCCAAGTTGGTGGACAAAGTGGTGCTACAACACTCATGAGTGCTCATAAGTTCTGAGTATTGGATTCAACCCGCGCTCATTTGAATCACTTCATGGATTTTATCACGAGTGATCATGAGACGATAATATCTTATATTCTTCAAACCTAGAGATATGAGTTGTTACTATGAGTTGGTTATACATTGATTGCACGAAAATGCATTGGTAACTCGATGTTATAAAACGTGCCTTTGTGTATGATTCAACAAGTAGTAGAACAAGCCATATGAGTCGAAGTTTATCCATTCCTTTTACCTTCGGGATAAAAGCAATATCTGTGGGCCCCTCGATGATTTAAAGATGATACATGTGAGTGCTTGGCCAAGCCAGGACTGATTTGATTTGTTCAATCAGTCAGTCATCATGAATCGGAAATCGGGAAACAACAAATGGACAGAGAGAATGATTGATAATCCATGTCTCAGTCCATATGATATCTAGAATGGAGGAATATATGATCCCTTATCTAATGGACAAGTCATTGACAAAGGTCAGAGTTCATCGACAAGGTCAGAGTTCGACAGAAGCTTTTGAGAGCTACGATTGCTGATCGGTTCCTAAAGTCATACGCAATAATAGTTTTAGACTTATCCAAGTGGGAAACTGTTGGATTAATGTCTAAGTCCATAACTATAATTGGTAAGACTTGACCCGACCCGACATGGTCCATTTGGGTTGCATGGCATCATGCATTTGGATAGACTATAATGAGAGAAATAACACTTAAGGTTGGTTAATATATTATAAGTTCTAATATATTAATAAGGTTATTTAATTAGTATTGATCAAGAATTAATTTGGAATTAATTAAGTGATCAAAAGGAGACTAATTAAATATATGGGTTGATTGTGTAAATCATTCATTCTTATATATGTGGGCTTGTGATCGAAGATTCCTTATGTTGGACTAAGTCCATGGGGTGACCCATGGATACTCCATGGAGGTTAAAATCCATGGAGCATAAGGAATGGGTAAAGTTATGAGTTACATGGTGTAACCCTAATAGCCACCATATAAAAGAATCCCATGGCTCAAGAAATCGTGCACTAATGTGTGAGTGTGAGGGCTAGACGATTTCAAGGAGTGTTCAAGTTTCTCTCAAGTTAATCCAAGTGTATTTGGTGTTGTGTGAACCATTTGAGGTGTCACACTTGGGGCACTAGGCACTCAAGCTTCATGAAGACATTCTACATCAAAGAGGTATGTATTCTATCTTGTTATATTTATTATTTTGTATGCTAGATTAGGATAATACCTTGGATGTTCATAATTGTATGTATAATAGAGAAAACATAGATCCAAGGTATTTAGGGTTGCATGTACACTTAGGAGTGTTAGAATGCTCATAACCCAACAATTATACCTATCAACTTTTAAATTTATAACCTAACAAACTTATACTAACTATGCACCTATAGGCAGTGTACCTAGTCAGATTATAGTATAGCTTGGGTAAGTCGGGTGTCGATCACAGGGAACAGTATTTAATTAATAAAATAATTACTAAAAGCTAAACTAAAAAACAACTAAAATGGGGGGTTTTATCTGATTTTACAAGTTCAAAAAAACTTAAATTAAAATAACAAACTAATTAGTAAAGTAAACAACTAGAAAGACAGTTTAAAACCAAGAATAAAAGATACTCTCGTTTAGCTTTGAATCCCTCCTTTTTCCTATGGTTGATTTCAAGTCAATGGATTAATTTCATTAGTTACCAAATAAAAGTTACTAGTCATCATGGTCAGACTAACTAGCATAAGTCAATTTAATAACTTTAACCCAAATGATCATGCAAGTTAAGGATACTAAATTGATTTTAAAGGTAATTTGGACTCTGAATGATAGAATCTACAGACTACTATTCTATGGTCAAGTCTAGTAATCAACCAAATATTATGATCAAATACTGTTCTCTAACACATTTAAGCAACTAACTTATCACCTACACTAGGATATGGTCAATCTCTAGCTCTAACAATTTAATGGTCATAAATAACTAGGTAAATCAATTTTCATGCAATTAACTGCAGTTTAACTACATAAAACTTGAGACTAGGCAATAAAGATAGAAACTTTAACTAGCTAGGTTTAGATTTATCAAACAATATTTAATGCAAAACCAACTTCATCAATCCATCAAACAAGAAATCAACACATAGTATTTAGGAGTTCATCTAATCTAAACGAAAGCAAGGGTTTTTAGCCCATAATCACAGCTGGGAAACACATAAACATAAGGGAAACCAGACTAATCATGATTAAACTAGGCAAACCGATTGTGTAGATGCGAATCCTTGCTCCAATCTCTTTATCCTTTGATCTCTAGTTGAATTATGCCCTCAAAGGGGTATTGGAAGGGTATTTTTTCGTTTATAGTCGCAGCCTTCAACCCTCTCTCCCCTGGAATCGACCTAATGTCCGAGATATATATAGTTACCAAAAATCTCGACACCACGGCGTGGTAAAGGCACCACGTCGTGGTCCTCAAGTTTATCCCGTATTCTCCAAGCCAGCGGTAAGAATCGCGAAGATTCCATTCACCACGTCGTGGTGATTGGAAATCCTACTTTTCTCAAAGCACGGAAGTCGTCCGAAATTGTGTCTAGTTTTCAGATCATTTTGAATCACCTTAATCGGAGTTACGAGTCATGCGATATGGTCAAAATACTGACAAGGGGTCAAGCTGTCCAACAAAATTCTTTTTGTGTCTTCTTCTTGCCTAAGCTTGCATTTTCCTGCTTCCAGCTTCCATGTTGCTTCCGAGCATGTCTTTTATGCTACATAACAAATATTAAACATAATAAGTACCTTTTGTTCTATAATAAGCATAATTATAGTTAAAAGTATTAAGATATGATGTAAAATATGTGTAGATATGCACATATCCCAACGTACTCCACGTACGCCCAATGTACGTGGGTATCCTCCGTAATCAAGATTTGACCTACTACGTTGTCACAACCCGCTAAAGCGGAAACACAAAGCATGACAGCGATAACGGTTTCATAGCAAAAGTTAAAGATACATCACCATCATAAAAACAATTATAATTTACAATACATGTTTAAAAACACATCCAAGACAAGTCTCAAAAATAAACATCATTGTTCAAAAACTAAAAACAGAAAACCATTTTTCCACTTGATGCAGCATACTTATGATGGTGAATCTTTCGACCAATTACTAATTATTTCCTGAAAAAGCATGTAAAACGAGCATCAACTATAGAAATAGTTGGTGAGTTCACATGTTTACAAAATAATGGTTTCATAAATCATAATCAAAGTTTTGATAGAAGTTTCCATAAATAAAAATACATTGCTAAGATAAGTAAACTAGTTTGCATAAACAAGGTTCGTTGTCATTATGAGAAATAAAGTACGTTGCCAAAATGAGATGCAAAATTCATATTCTCATGGGAAATAATGTTTGTTGCTAAAACGGGTAAACAAGTTTCGTATGTGCATAAAGATTCCATTCATGAGTTCACAACCCAAGCCTAATGACCTAATCATGCCCTATTGACTACTATGTGTATCGCAAACATAGTGAATAAAATGGTAAAATGCACTCTGCAAATCGTGCGAGTAAGGAGTTGTCTTCCTCCTTATAACGCTATCCATAATGACCATGGGCAGTTAATGAGTTGTGTCAAATGATTCCAACGACTTAACCATGATACAAGCCTCATGAATTAAAGTAACATAGACATACATGCAAAATATAGCAACCAAGTTTATACGAGTCAAAATAAATACAACGAACATAAACCATTTAGGACATGCTTTTCCACCCCAAAACGTAAAAACCAAAAATATGGGGAGGTGTGAATACTCATAATGCTTCAAAAGTTACAAGTGATTCCTTGGGATACACCAACAAGTCTTAATATCGGGATCCTATGATAACAACACACTCTAGTGAGTTTCTATGTCACAAATCTAATACTAATATACAATTTCTACGTATAGAGAAATACCAAAACTTACTTTAAGAATTGGGTTTTAATTACTTGGTGACAAATTTTTCTGAAATTTTGGAATTTTGTATGTTCAAATACAATTTTAGGTGGTATTTTCCAGATTTTGTATTATTAATTGTAGAGCATTTTAATATTTTCAACGTTGTTTTAAATAAGAAAAATCCAAAATATTATCAAACAGTTTCCAAAAATCTTCAAACATTATATTTTTTTTTTTCTAAATACAGTGAAGGTCTTCCAAAAATGTTTTCTTGAATTTTTGATGTGTTTAATTATTTTTCCTTTATTTAATTTCTCAAATCAACACAAATTCATGAAAAACAGTGAGCAGTTAATAAAATTACCCAAACCTTTTGTGTCACCTATATACAATGTGTATAAGCTGGGAAAAATATTAAAAGTGGTTTTCATATAGTAAAGTCCGATTTTCATGATTTATGTGTATTAAATGTGAGAAAAATAGCATAAATAACTGATTACATAATTCTTCAAAAATTTGGTACGGTTTTTATTTTATGAATAAAAGCTAAAAGAATTAACTAAATCATTTTTCAAATAGTTTAACCTGTTTTTATGATTTTTGTGTATTTATTCTAGCAAAAATGAAAATAAATATCATATAGTTCATTAAATTTCTAAAAACATTTATTTGTATTTAAAATGTAATACACGATGTTATAATGATTTCGTGTGATTTTTAGAACAGTTTAACTATTTTTCTTTCATTTATTCTCATAAATAAGAATTAATTCATGAAAAATTACTAAACAGTAAGACAAATTAACCAAACTTTTTATTTATGATTAATATGTGATATAAGGTATTCTGATGAAGTTTTATAATTTTTAGATAAGTGTAGCTAGTTTTCATCAATTTAGTCTATTAAACATTCATTAAATCAGGAAAAATAAGAAATTGTCATGGAAAAGACTGTAAATTTGTTTATGGAGTTCGTATAATGTCCAGAAGATGCGAAAATGATCAAATATGGTTTTGAACATTCATAATTGTACTTTAATATTTATTTCTCTTCAAAAAATATAAATTCAAAATCAACATAAAAAAATCATAAAAATGCATGCAACTTCATGAAACGTCTTTACTCAGTGTATAGGTCATATCAGAAATTTTCCAGAATTTATTGACCATAAAAAGTATTTTATGTGAATTATTGCTCTATTTTCTTGCAATAATTATAAAAATTCGAGAAAAGTAAGTTATTATCTGAAAATTTCCAAAAATTCTCATTTTGTTGATGGGATTCTGGGAAGAATAATATTCGTGTTAAAAATGAGTTTTAGATAATTTGGTGGATTTAAATCACTTCATGTATGAGTTCAAACATTTTAACAACATACTTTAATCATCAAGCATCTTAGGCTTGAAGATCAACACATGCATGTTGGTTTAAGGACATGCATGAGTTTGAAAAGTAAAAATCATTTTTGAAAGAAAACATTGGTTCATATTATGATTTATCCACCAAACCTAGTATAAAAATGGTTTATTTTGATTTTAACATAGGTTTGGATAATTGTATTCCACCATTTGCTACATGCATGATGTTTTAAGGTGAAATCCTACCACCATCATCATCAAAATCGTGTTAATGGTATATGGTTCAAAATATTTTCATAGAATGGAGTAGAAGTAGAAAGAAATGCATAAAATGGTGAAATTATGTGTGGAAATGAAGGAAGAATGTTTGGCTTTCGTGATTACCTTAAGAATAACACTTGAAGAAGATGATTTTTGGTGTGGAAAGAACTTCTTAGATGCTAATTTTCGTGAGTTTGAGAGTGAGAAGGAAAGAGTTGAGTGGTGTATGTGGTGGAGTGTAAGAGAGAGTAAAGAGAGGAAGATGAAGTGTGGAGGAGAAGTACATGATTGAAATTATTGGGAAGAGGTGTCTTGGAGAGAGGGTGGCCGAATTTTGGGAGGATGAGAGATGCCCTCTCTCTCGTAATTACATTTAAATCATTTTCCTACATTTTATAAACTTTAAAAAATTTATAAAAATTATTTAGGTTTTGATTTATGCATTAATCTTTGATAATTTAGCTTATAACTTTAGGAATAAGATAAATGGTTGATTATGTCCAATAATTTAATTATTTTAACTTGGTATTATAAGGTTCATAACAAATTTTATGGAGTTTTAGGTGTTAAATTTTATAAAATTTAGGGTTTTGTGATTTTGTTAGATATCTAACCATATATGGAAGTGAAATTAAAAATTTTTAGTTTATTTTAGGGTTTCATAATTTTTTTTTTAATTATAAGAAATATTTGTAGCTTGTTCTCATTTGGGTATTGACATTCTCTACAGTAGTTGAACAATTCACTTGAATTGTAAGAGTCAAGTATATTAGTCCTAGATTTTAGTTGGATCCAAGTTTCTACATAATTTTGACCTGATTTCTACTGCTAGGTCAAATGTATGAGGTGTGTACATGATTTATGCAAAGGTGTTCAAGTCGAAGAATGACCTGAATTTGACAGTTGTCACAGTATCCCCCAGTCGAAAGAATTTCGTCCTGAAATTCAGTTAACGTCATCATTCGTCAACACATGGAATAGTTGAGGATATTTTTCCTTCATGAAGTCCTCATGTTCCCAGGTGTACTCCGACCCATGTTTTGAGTTCCATCGAACTTTCACAATTGGAATCTTGCTCTGCTTGAGCTGTTTCACCTCTCTGTCAAGTATTTCTATCGGATCCTCGATGAAATTCAGCTTATCATCAAACTGGATTTCCTCCAGAGGTACTATCAATGATTCATCAGCTAAACATTTCTTAAGATTGGAGATGTGAAATTTGTCGTGAATAGCACTCAAATCCTGAGGTAACTTGAGTTTATATGTTACCAAATCGATCCTTTAAATGACCTCAAATGGTCCTACATATCTTGGGCTTAGTTTTCCTTTCTTTCCAAAGCGTACATGCCCTTTCCAAGGCGATACCTTTAGAAGCACCGTGTCTCCGACTTGGAATTCTAAAGGTTTTCGACGGTTGTCTGCGTAACTTTTATGGCGATCTCTAGCGATTTTAAGCCTGTCTCTGATGATAGCAATCTTTTCAGTTGTTTCCTGGATAATGTCGAGTCTAGTCAACTGTCTGTCTCTGATTTCTGTCCAACACAATGGAGAACGACACTTACGTCCATACAATGCTTCATACGTAGCACATTGGATACTCGTATGGTAATTGTTATTGTAGGAGAACTTTATTAGAGGCAAATGAGTATCCCAATTTCCCTTGAATTCAATGTCACACGCCCGTAGCATATCTTCCAAGGTTTGTATTGTTCTCTCCGTCTGACCGTCTGTCTGAGGGTGGTAAGCTATGCTCAAATTTATCTGGGTTCCCAAGGCCTTCTTTAACATCCACCAAATTCGTGATGTGAAACGGCTATCTCTATCACAAATAATAGATGGAGGTACACCCATGCAGTGCCATAATTTTGTCAATGTAGATTTGGGCCAGTTTTTCCATCTTGAAGTCTTCCCGAATAGGGAGAAAGTGAGCAGATTTTGTCAGTATGTCCACCGTGACCCAAATCGAATCATGACCTTTAGAACTTCTAGGAAGATTGGTGACAAAATCCATGGATATTTGCTCCCATTTCCATTGTGGAATTCCGGGCTGTTGCAATAAGCCGTATGGTTTTTGATGTTCAGCTTTGACTATTGAGCATGTCAAACACTTTCCAACATACAAGGCAATGTCCTTTTTCATTCCAGGCCACCAATAGTACTCTTTAAGATTTTTGTACATCTTATCCGCTCCAGGGTGAATTGAGTATTTAGATTGATGAGATTCATCTAGTACTATGTCTCTCAGATTGTTAACCCTTGGAATCCAAAATTTGTTCTTAAAATAACGTATGCTATCAGGTTTGGTTTCAAATCTCACTTTTAAACCATGCAGAGTTTCACCTTGCATATTTTCCTTGATCAAGGCTTTCTCCTAGGCATCAATGATTTGAGATTTCAAGCTTGTCTGTATTACCATTCCTAAAGCTCTCACACAGGAAGGTTTCACTGTTTCTTTTTTGTTAAGCGCATCGGCTACTATGTTAGCCTTGCCTGGATGGTATCATATTTCGCAGTCATAATCACTAAACAACTCTACCCATCTCATTTGTCACATATCTAACATTTTCTGATCTAGGATATGCTGAAGGCTTTTGTGGTCGGTATAAATGATGCACTTGGTTCTGTACAAATAATGCCTCCATATATTAAACATTTACTCTTTAAAATATGACATAAATTTACAACATACATTTTTGTCTGTCGTAAATCATTGATATTTTACGTTATATGACATAAAGTTTATGACAGACTTCTTTGCCTGTCATAAAACAGTTGTCTGTCAAGAAAAACCTTTTTTCTAGCAGTGATTGTAATGAAAAAAAAAAAACTTGGTAGAAAAGATATTAGGTATCATTATGAGTTGGTGCTAATTTGGTAAACCTTGATGCTGCAATGCATATATGTAACAACTAACAAATTGTCTTGTCCAAATGAGGATTTTACAAGCAAATACCGCCAATAATTGATACAGCATGATAAAGAGGCAAACCTAATTCAATGCACGCATGTTCTTGCTTTTGTTCATAAATGCAATAATAGAGTTCGACAAAATCAAAAAGACAAACCACAAGAAGCTAAGTTTCACCAATATCGTTGTTATCAACAATATCAACAGGGTGATCACCAACCATGAAAGTACTGGTTTATTTGTCAACGGTTTAATCATAACCGAGCTCTCTGGTGAACCAAACCATAGAGCAGCTTCATCGTCATCACTAGGTTTCGAATCAAGCACCAACTTTAATAGGCCATCATAAGCAAGATCGTGATTATGTTTCTGGAAAATCGTTATCAACTTGTGTCGTCTACTTGAATCATCATTGTTGGAATATGAGTCAGACACCAGTTTCGCAATATCAGAGTCCAAATCACCATGGCCATCGTCATAGTACTGTAACAGCCCATGGTAAGTAAGACCCTTTTTGTCATCAAGATATTTGTCGTACAAACAGAGAACCTCATCGACCAAGGCGCTAATTTGCTCGTGACCATATTCAACGTTAACGTTTGTAACCACCAGGAAGGCAACCAGCGCTTCTTTACTAAGACCACCGTCTCTATTTATATCAAATAGATCGAAAATTTTCCCCACACTACACGGTGAAATACGATAATGTTAGCACATGGAAATGAAGGATCGATGGAGAGATTAACATGACAGTTATTTTATAAAGTTAAACAAATATAGGGTTACTTGGTTCGGTGTTTGATGAGCGTAGCAAAGGAAGATTTTGGAGTCTCGTTTTGCAATCCGCGTGATATTGATATCAAATTAGATTTCTCACCGTTTCTCAAAGATAACTGTGTCACATGTACAACATCCACATGCATTATTTCAGGCTTCAATGGCGTTACATATATGATCTTTGTTATACATTATATTCGTGGTATTAATAAAAAAACTTATATACCTCGATATTTAGTGATTCTTCAAGCTCTTTCAAAACAAGATCCATGGGAAAGCGTTGTTGTCGATCTTCACGCAGGCATCCGTATGCAATCGTTAAGAATTTGTTCATTGAATATGAGCTCATTTGTTTCCTTAAACTAGGATCGATAATCTTGTGAAAATTATTCATTTTAAAGTAGTCTAATAACAACAAGCCTTGGTCGTCTCTAATGGTGCACAGCCTCCCGCACAAAAGTTCAAGTAGTACCATGCCGAGAGAATATACATCTGATTCTTTGGTGACGATGCCAGTAGTGATGTATTCTGGTTCACAATAACCTGGTGTTCCACAAGCGTGGGTGATAATAGCACTTCTATCTAGACCTGATAAACTTAACTTGGATAATCCAAGATCAGAAATTTTAGCAACCCAGTTGTGATCTACCAAAATGTTTGCGCTTTTTATATCCCGATGGATTATGGCCTGATGCTTTCCGACATGATTATGGAGGTGTTCTAATCCACGAGCAATACCGACACATATTTTGAGTCTTTCCGGCCAGGTAAGAATATTGTAATTCGTATTATGATGCGTTAGATATTGATCCAAACTTCCTCGCTCTACATATTCATAAACAAGGATTTTCTCTTCCCCTTCTTCGCAATAACCAAGAAGAGAGATCAAGTTTGGATGTTTTTGACCGGAGAGCAACGAAATTTCTGTCAAAAACTCTTTTGACCCTTGTCCGAACTGCTCATATAGCCGCTTTACAGCGACTGTGGTAAGCTTTCCAGATATTAAAAGCTCTCCTCTGTACACCCGACCGTACCCACCTTTTCCGATACAAGTTTCGAAGTTGTTGGTTGCTATTTCTATCTCTCTGAATGAAATTTTGAGGTGTTCCGACTCTTTCAGTTGGGACATTTTCAGACCGAAATATACCAACAATCGAGATTCCAGAGGCAACTAAAAAGTATAACTAATTAAAAGTAAGAATGAGTACTTTACCTTAAGCAAAAATGGAGAGGCAAGACGGCTAGAAGAGAAACAGGGCGTGATTAAGAAATCTGAAGTTTCCGTATCGGGTTGTGTTGTGGGTGCAACAATTCAAACAAATGGGACATATTGTATAAACACATTTTCTTCGAGTCAACATCTTTATAGTCTACTCTTCAGTCTTCACTTCCAATAATTTATCGATTGCCGACAGTTTTTAATGTTTGTTTTATTCAATGATTTGGTTTTACGACGCATCACTCGTCATCCACTTCCTTTGTCCTTTACTTCTTTTTCATCGTGACCAGAATTTTCGAGGAAATATCATATAGTAATTTCATCTTTATCCACGTGATGTTCAAAATGTAGTGCTAATTAAATAGGAGAGAGGACTCCATTATCTCTTAAAAACCCATAATTTTCCACTAAAACTTCTATATTATATTCAATTTATGTTTCTTCAACCTCCATGTGCATCAACATTGTCTACAATTTATGAGTCCATTACGTACACCTATGTCCAATTTATTTTAGGTTGACAAATTTCGTATAACTTCTTTTAGCCGGCAAATTTTGGTTGCAGTGGCGGATGCCTTTAGGGGCTTGGCCCCCTGTTTTTTAGACTACTAATACCAAAAAATTAATGAATTAGCTTGTTTTTAAGAATAAAATCGATGCCGGCCCCTCTAATGATTTTGGAAGTAAGGTAACAAGAGTTAAAATGGAATGTAAATCATCCGCTAACAAATTATTGTTTGGAATAATATACTTTATAAAATAAAATATATACTGGCCCTCATAAAATTAAGAAAAATTAAACAAGTAAACTACATTATTATCCTATAACGATCGGTTACAATCAAAGCGATGAAATAGGAGGTATAATAGTACAAAAGTGGTTGAAGAAGATAGAAAAAGAAAGCATTAAAATATCAAATTAGTGAGATACGGGAAATTAAAGAAGCATCGTCAATTCGTCTTCCACCCTCGTCGTCGCCATGCCTCATCAACCACCACCGCCCAGGACACCGCTGCGACGTTCTCTCTTTCTATCTTGATTTGGTGGTTAGTTTCATCTGCTTTGGCTTTTGCTATTAAGACTCACAGTCATATACATATTGTTTATATTTATTACTTTTTGTTGATGCTTCTCTGTGTTGTCTTTTCAAAAGTGTTTTTAATAAATTACTTTTTGGGGCTTGCTTCTAGGAATGTCCATCCTTTGACACGTTTGTGTTTTGTGTTATTATTTAAAAATTGTTTATGCCATTGTTTGTCTTTTTATTTAAGGATTGTCAAATTCATGGAGTTATATCTTTTAAATATATATACTTTTTTTTTTGCATGTTTTTGCATGTTTTTTTTTTATTAGAATAAAAGTTTTGAAACAAACAAATAATAACGTACATATTTTTCTTATTCAACTATTAATTCTATAAGAAAAGATCATCATATGTATAGTTTATCACATTTGAATTTTTTTTCTCGGCCCCCCTCTTTATATCGTCCGTGTTCCGCCCCTGTTTGGTTGCCACATAAATCAAATTTTATATAATACAAATAATCAAACATAATTCAAAAATATTAGTCAGTGTTTTATAATTGTTCTCAATAAGTTTTTATATTTGAAAACAATTTATAAGTATATATTGATAATAATATAATATAACACATCTTTTTCAATACCATGGATTAGACGATTATTCATAAAGATGTAAGCCTCATTAGAATTTTTACATCAATGTGGAATATTTTTATGCATTTTTTCTCATGTTTTATAACTTTGCATTAGAAGACTTTTAAAGCGGTTTGCACCATGATGAAACTCTCATTTCTCAAGCTCACAAGAGGGAACCCTTTTTAAATCCACATATACGTGTTTCCTTCCGACCATCGAAAAATTAAAACATCAGTTGGTCTAAACTCTAAAGGGTTGTTTGGCAGGATTTGAATTTTTAAGATCTTAATTTTTAAGAGGTATGAATTTCTAAGAGGGTCTAAAACTTTAAGATCTGAATTTTTAACATGTTGTTTGGTTGGAACCTCTGAATTGTTGTGTTGAATTATAAAATGACCATTTTACCTTTTAGTGTTATGTTTTTTGTTGAATTCAATGCTTATGTAATTATAAAATAATCAAACCAACTTCTTGAATAATTATAACAAAAGTATAAACACAATACAAAATCCAAATTAAAAAAAAATCAAATCAGACATAAATATTTGACAAGTACAATACCCTTATCTAAGAGAACACAAAGAAAAACTTTGAATAAATCAGAAAATTGAAACCATTCCATTCATTCTTTGTGTTCCAAATTAGTGATATGTGGTTAGCTACTGGTGATTGTCATGAACCTTTCTTGTCCAATAGTATCCCACTGCATAAACATGGAACATTCAACATTAGTTTCATACAAATACAATCTTATATATCTTTTCAGAAGAGACAGAAAAGAAACATTCAACATTAGTTTCATCCACAGTTCCAATTGCTCAAGGTCAAACATCAATGCCTAAAGTTCCAATTGCTCAAATGAGAGATAGAAAAGGAACGATTTTGACAAAAAAAATCACAGCCTTCATCCACCATCATCTTGACCATCAAAAAATCACACAATGCTCTAAATCAATAACCAATTTGGAAACAATACATCAGTTTATGATAATAATACTCATTATTATACCAGGAAACTATAGATCAATAACTAATTTTAATTGAAGCTATGTTTCACCACCGATTCAAAACATCACAGAAAACCCAAAATATAAACATTTAAAAACTCATAATATTAAATCGATTTCGATTTCACATCATGAAAACATTTTGATTTCTCGAATGTGGAGTGATTTTAGCAACTTTGTACCTAACCAACGAAGGAGATCGGAGATCGCCTGGTGGAAACCAACGTTGTCGAGGGCGGAACCTGGAGAGGGCGGCACTTTCGAGGGTGGAAACAGCGACGTCGTAGCTTAGCTTCGGAGCTCGTAGTGTGACATCCCCAATTTCTCGGCCAGAAAATACCGGTTTCATTTATGCTTTTAAATAAAATCAGAGTAATCCTTTGATTAAAAGAGTTGCGGAATTTGTTCCCAAAACAAAATATGATAAGATAAAATTTATCAAAGCATTTCATAAAGAAATGTATTTTCATTTTATAACAAAACCTCGGGATGTCATGTTCCGATACAGACCAAAAGCATAAACAATACAAAATAGACCTTACAACAGTTACATATAACTACTGGTCTATAATCCAAAAATATCTTGACAATGTCATCCAACTTATGCTCTCGGGCCACTACCTGTAATACAAAGAAAAACTGAGTGGGTCAGGCTTGGGAGCCTGGTGAGCATATAGGGTTTTCAACCCACAATAAATAGTTATATTTAATTTCACCAACCAACAATAACCCGATTACCCATTCCCGTTATCCTCACTTTACGTCCCTATGACAACAACTATTTCAAGGGACCTAATCTAGGATTTTCATCGGGACAGACATTACTGCAAAGGGGTTTCCTTGACAATAGATGTCCTAAAGGCAACCATGAGGGGGATAGAGTACACCGGTGAACACATCGTTCACAACACCTACAGGTTATGAGCCTGCTAGCGTTCCACTGGACTGTCTAGAAAGAGTCTGTGGTCGTCATCCATACTCCGCTAGATGACTAGATCAACAACAACATCGAGGCCTCTCATCATTTTATTTTATCACACACCAACTGTCTACCCATGTTCTACCCAACATATTAGTAGATAAAATATATACATTTATATACAGCTTAAAACCTGTACAAAACATTCGTTCAACAACTAGTTCAAATAAACAAATAATATATAAACACATAGCACGTATTTTATAAAGAATACTTCATATCTATGTGTTAGAAGAAAACGAAAATACACTCACATGATCAGAAGATGATCGGACAGCACTACGGCTCTAAAAGTAGTATTCTTCGGTGAAACCGGGAGATCTTCACACACCGGGCTTCTCGCGGGCAGAGCTTCGGCTCGGAAACTCTTTTCTTCTCGGGATCTTCGGAGCTTCGGGACTCGCTTCGGGTCTCGGGATGATACCGGGGCTTCAGGGGTACTTCAAGATGGCTAGAGAGAGTATCGGGAGTGAGAGAGAAGGGATAGGGCAACCAAAATCGGCTGACCCTCGATTTCTATTTATAGGGCCAACATTCGGGATTCACGTCGTGAGTTTCCAATTCTCACGTCGTGAGCCTAGTAGGTCACTGCGTTCGTCACTCGTCCACTTGTTCTGGAAGATGTCCATCATTTGCTCACGTCGTGAACATTGTGCTCACGTCGTGAGTTCTGACACAGCCTCGAATATTGTATTCCAAACTTCATAAATTCATATCTTTCGTATACGAGCTTCGTTTTCGACGTTCTTTATATCCACGTGTAGGTGAGATCATGCTCTACAACTCTCGTTTAGACTCCGTCGGCTAATTTTGATTTTATTTTTATTATATTATTTTTAGTAGTCCGGGACAGGAAAACTCCGTTATAAATCCATAACTTCTTCATACGACGTCCGTTTTCGTCTGTCTTTTTACCATTGCACTACTATTTACGAGATCTTCGATTCTCGTTTAGATTGTTTCGGCTAGAAATCACTCGATCTCAAAATCGAACTTCGGGCTGCATTCTGCTAAGCTGAAACTTAGAAAAATCATAACTTCCTCATACGAAGTCAGATTTAGATATTCTTTTTATGCACGCTCTCGGTTTAACATATTCTACAACTTCCGTCTAGATCACTAAGGCTAAATATTGTTCTATCTTAAATTCATATTTTACGTCATTCAGCGTCGTGCCAGTTCTGTCGCGAAACTTCGACAGGTCATAACTTCTTCGTTATAACTCGGATTTCAGCATTCTTTATATATTCGGAAACCTCGTCACGACCACTACGTCTTCATGTATCAATATTGGGTTTATCTAACATTTCATTTTCACGCTTGTTTTTATTCTTAATTCATTTAAGCCACACAATTAAGCAATTAAGCATAAAACACATAATAATCAAATAATACATTCTTATTATTTCAAAATGGGCTACAAAGGTTAACCTAGACTATTACATCATCATTAATGCCTAGCCTAGAAACACGAGCGTTACAATTCTCTCCACCTTAGGATGATTCCGTCCTCGGAATCACACATCAACAAACAAATGCGGATAGCGACTCATCATGTCACTCTTCGTTTCCCAGGTGAGATTTGGCCCATTCGTATGTTTCCATCGGACAAGCACTAATTCGACCATCTTGGGTCGCAACTTCTTAGTCTTTCGGTCAACGATTGCCTCTGGTTCTTCAATTAACCTTTTGTTCTCATCAATTCTTAACTCAGAAATTGGAATTATATCGGGAACTTCTCCCGTGAACTTTCTCAAATAAACACATGGAAATTGTTATGAATTCCATTCAATTCTTCGGGTAATTCCAGCTTGTAAGCTTGGTTCCTAATCCTCTGAAGAACTTTAAACGGTCCAATAAACCTTGGACTCAGTTTTCCCCTTTTACCGAACCTTATAAGTCCCTTCCATGGCGAGACTTTAAGTAAAACCGAATCTCCAACTTCAAAAGTCATCGGTCTTCGCTTTTCGTCAGCATAGCTCTTTTGACGATCCTGAGCTACTAACATTCTTTCCCTGATTATTTTCAACTTTTCAGCAGTCTGATGGACTATCTCCGGTCCCATAAAATGCTTTTCTCCAGCCTCAAGCCAACAAGACGGCGTACGACATTTATGTCCGTACAAAGCTTGATAAGGTGCCATCTTTATGCTCGAGTGGAAACTATTACTGTAGGAAAATTCTACCAAAGGTAAGTGTTCATCCCAGTTACCTTGGAATTCCAGGGTACATGCTCTCAACATATCTTCAAGTGTTTGTATCGTTCGTTCGCTCTGACCATCAGTCTGTGGATGGTAAGCTGTACTTAAACACAACTTGGTGCCCAATTCCTCTTGTAGACTTCTCCAAAACCTTGAGGTGAAATGGCTGTCACGATCTGACACAATCGTTAATGGAACACCGTGAAGCCTCACAATTTCCTTCACGTAAGAATTCACAAGCTTATCCATAGACCATTTCTCATTGGCTGCTATGAAATGCGCACTCTTAGTGAAACGATCAACGACCACCCAAATCATGTCGTGACCATTCTTTGTTCTGGGCAGTTTAGTGACAAAATCCATAGCAATGTCTTCCCATTTACCCATAGGCACAGGTAACGGTTCTAAACTCCCGTATAGTTTCTGATGTTGTGCCTTGACTCTCGCACAGGTCACACACTCTGCCACATACTTCGCAATGTCGAGCTTCATCGTCGGCCACCAGTAATAGGGTTTTAGGTCCCTATACATTTTAGTGCTTCCAGGATGAATTGAGTACATGGTTTTGTGAGCTTCTTCCATCAGAAGATATATTATTCCTCCTGACTTAGGTACCCAAATACGATCTTGGAATACCTTCAGTCTGTGGCTGTTTGTACCAAACACCAACGTTTTGCCCAAACGTTCCTCCTTTCGGTCATTCTTCTCTGAAGCTTCTTCTTGAGCTTTCTTTATACTTTCCACAATTGTCGAGACAACTTCTATTCTCAATGCTCTTGGCCTTTTTCTTTCAAGATTGACTTTCCGACTGAGAGCATCAACGACAACATTTGCTTTACCAGGGTGGTAAAGTATCTCACAGTCGTAGTCCTTAAGTAACTCTAGCCAGCGTCGTTGCCTCATATTTAATTCTTTCTGATTAAAGAGATATTGGAGACTCTTATGATCAGTGAAAAGTTTGCACTTCGAGCCATAGAGGTAATGCCTCCATATCTTCAGTGCAAATACTACCGCTACCAACTCCAAACCATGAGTGGGGTAGTTCTTTTCATGCTCTTTTAGCTGTCGAGACGCATATGCTATCACCTTTTCCCTTTGGGTCAAAACACAATCCAGCCCAACACCAGACGCATCGCTATAGACAGCGAAGTCTTCAACTCCATCGGGTAAAGAAAGAATCAGTGTCTCACATAGCTTCTTCTTTAGCAGCTCGAATGCTTCTTTGTGCTTATCACTCCAAGCATAAGTAGCTCCTTTGTGGTTCAAAGCCGTTAGTGGAGTAGCGATCGAAGAAAAGCCTTGGATAAACCTTCGGTAATATCCGGCTAATCCTAAAAAGCTTCGGATCTCCGTGGGACTTTTTGGTTGTTCCCACTTCATCACAGCTTCAATCTTTGCTGGATCAACCATTACCCCTTCTTGGTTGACCACGTGACCCAAGAATTGGACTTCTCGAATCCAAACATCACATTTGGAGAACTTAGCATACAACTTCTCCTTCTTCAAGACTTCCAACACTTCTCGCAAGTGTCGACCATGCTCCTCTTGGATTTTTGAGTAAATCAGAATGTCATCTATGAACACTATCACAGATTTATCAAGTAACGGATTATAAATCTTGTTCATTAAATCCATGAATGCTGCTGGAGCATTGGTTAGTCCAAACGACATAACCAAAAACTTGTAGTGTCTATATCGTGTTCTGAATGCAGTCTTCTCGATGTCCTGCTCTCTCACCTTCAACTGATGATATCCTGACCTTAGGTCGATCTTTGAAAAATAACTTGAACCTTGTAGTTGATCGAACATGTGATTAATCCTCGGCAACAGATATCTATTCTTTATTGTTGCCTTGTTCAGCTCTCTGTAATCGATGCACATTCTCATACTTCCATCTTTCTTCTTCACGAATAACACCGGAGCTCCCCAGGGTGATGAACTAGGTCTTATGAAAACTTTGTCCAATAACTCCTGAAGTTGCATCATCAGCTCCTTCGTCTCCGTTGGTTCTAATCGGTAAGGTGCTTTTGCTATTGGCGTCGTTCCTGGTAACAAGTCAATACGGAATTCTACTTGTCGGTCAGGCGGTAATCCAGGAAGATCTTCGGGAAATACTTCCGGATACTCACACACGACAGGAATGCTCTGCATCTCCTTTTTCTCCTTCTTTGCGTCAATCACGAATGCCAAATATGATGTACATCCTTTGGCCAAACACTTTCTGGCTTTTATTAGAGAAATGATTCCAGAATTTACCCTGCGTTTGTCCCCATACACCATAAATGACTCTTTCCCTGGCGGGTTTGCTTTGACTATCTTCTTTCTGCACAATATCTCGGCGTCATTGGCGCTAAGCCAATCCATTCCCAGCACGATGTCGAAAACATTTAGCTCAATAGGCAATAATTCTTCATGGAACTTATTCCCATTCAAATTAATTAAGATGTTTTTCATACGATGGCTAACAGGTACAAACATGCCACTAGCAACTTCGACTAATAAAGCATTATCTAGTCTATCGACAGGCAAAGCTAGTTTTCTACCAAATTCATGCGAAATAAAGGAGTAGTTGGCTCCATAATCAAATAAAATTTGGGCAGGCAATTCGTTTATGAGAAAGGTACCTGAAACGACATCGGTTTCTTCTTTAGGAGCTTCCAGTGTCATCTGGAAGGCTCTCGCCTTCGGCTTTGGTGGAATGTTGGGTCTTGCTGCCTCCTTCTTTTTCGGACAATCCCTCGAGATGTGCCCCTCCTCCCCACACCCATAACAAACTTTCTTGGTGAGGGTGCATTTGTTGGCATAGTGACCTGGCTTTCCACATTTGAAGCATGTGACTTCCCCGTCACATTTCCCATGATGCTTCTTCTTGCATTTGTCGCACCACTTCGTTTCGCCTCCTCCTCCTCTCGAACTAGACTTCGAGAATTTCTTTTTCTTGTTGGACCCTGAAGGCCCATCAAACTTCCTCTTCTCACCACCCTCTGATCTCTCCAGACCCTTCTCCCTGATCTAAGTCTCAACATTCTTAGCAGCCCAGATGGCGGCTTTCAATGTGATTGCTTGCTTAACCATTGGACCATAGTCCGCTGGTAGTCTGAGGGCAAACTTGTTGACCTTTGAGAGTTCTGTTGGAACTAAATATGGAATAAGCTTCATCTTTTCTGTGAAACTTGCAGCGTATTTAGTAACGCTCATTTTTCCCTTCTTCAAATTCTGAAACTCATTATTGATTTCCAGAAGGTCCTGCTCTGAGCAGTATTGCAGTTTCAGTTGTTCCACAAAGTCTTCCCAAGACATCTTGCTCGCTTCTCCCTTGGGCATCGAGTCAGCTAACAGCTTCCACCAACTCAACACGCCAGATTTTAACAAAGGGATCGCAAGAGCGGTCTTCTGCCTGTTGCTGCATTCGTAATTTTCAAACATTGTCTCCATTTCGGAGATGTAGTCCATAACTTGCATCGGCGTCGGGCTTCCGGATAGACACGGTGGCTTAGATGCCATAAAATCCTTGTATTTACATCCCCTTCCATCATTTCCTCCATCACGATTGTTTTGTCTAACAATCGGTGGGTTGGCTTGACCAACAGTCCCACTGAAGTTACCTCCTTCCGATGGCCCTCCATTCACTTCGGGCTCTTCAACTTGAATTGAACGTTCTTCACGATTTTGTTGAAGCAGACGTCTAGTTTCTTCCATCTGACGATCCAACATCGTCTGAATCATCAATTGTACACCAACCATTGTTATTGGCTCAGGTGCAACAGCTACAACAGGTATTTGCTCGATTACAGGTGGTCGATTCCTGTTTTCGTTCGCGTTTCCAACTCCGCTTCTTGTTCTTGCCATTCTTGATCTATACACCGAATAAGGTGAATTTAGGTCCTCAATTTCGATAGAAAATCAAATCATCCTTATCACTCCGAAACGTTTACATGTTAGTTCAAATATCGTAGTCGTACGTTTAGAATCCTAAACACATAAGGTTTCCAGATCCGGTCGGCAACAGACCATAGATCCGAACAAATAACAGCATATAAGGCATAAATCATTTAGCACATAAAGCATATTAGGCATACTTTCCTAAATAAGCTAGTGCTCACATCTCACAATCATCGCTTAGCATTCTAAGTTTAAGTCTAGAAATCCTACAAATTCCTAGTTCGCTTAAACTAATGCTCTGATACCAACTGTGACATCCCCAATTTCTCGGCCAGAAAATACCGGTTTCATTTATGCTTTTAAATAAAATCAGAGTAATCCTTTGATTAAAAGAGTTGCAGAATTTATTCCCAAAACAAAATATGATAAGATAAAATTTATAAAAGCATTTCATAAAGAAATGTATTTTCATTTTATAACAAAACCTCGGGATGTCATGTTCCGATACAGACCAAAAGCATAAACAATACAAAATAGACCTTACAACAGTTATATATAACTACTGGTCTATAATCTAAAAATATCTTGACAATGTCATCCAACTTATGCTCTTGGGCCACTACCTGTAATACAAAGAAAAACTAAGTGGGTCAGTATTGGGAGCCTGGTGAGCATATAGGGTTTTCAACCCACAATAAATACTTATATTTAATTTCACCAACCAACAATAACCCGATTACCCATTCCCGTTATCCTCACTTTACGTCCCTATGACAACAACTATTTCAAGGGACCTAATCTAGGATTTTCATTGGGACAGACATTAATGCAAAGGGTTTTCCTTGACAATAGATGTCCTAAAGGCAACCATGAGGGGGATGGAGTACACCGGTGAACACATCGTTCACAACACCTACAGGTTATGAGCCTGCTAGAGTTCCACTGGACTGTCTAGAAAGAGTCTGTGGTCGTCATCCATACTCCGCTAGATGACTAGATCAACAACAACATCGAGGCCTCTCATCATTTTATTTTATCACACACCAACTGTCTACCCATGTTCTACCCAACATATTAGTAGATAAAATATATACATTTATATACAGCTTAAAACCTGTACAAAACATTCGTTCAACAACTAGTTCAAATAAACAAATAATATATAAACACATAGCACGTATTTTATAAAGAATACTTCATATCTATGTGTTAGAAGAAAACGAAAATACACTCACATGATCAGAAGATGATCGGACAGCACTACGGTTCTAAAAGTAGTATTCTTCGGTGAAACCGGGAGATCTTCACACACCGGGCTTCTCGCGGGCAGAGCTTCGGCTCGGAAACTCTTTTCTTCTCGGGATCTTCGGAGCTTCGGGACTCGCTTCGGGTCTCGGGATGATACCGGGGCTTCGGGGGTACTTCAAGATGGCTAGAGAGAGTATCGGGAGGGAGAGAGAGGAGATAGGGCAGCCAAAATCGGTTGACCCTTGATTTCTATTTATAGGGCCAACATTCGGGATTCACGTCGTGACTTTCCAATTCTCACGTTGTGAGCCTAGTAGGTCACTGCATTCGTCACTCGTCCACTTGCTCTGGAAGACGTCCATCACATGCTCACGTCGTGAACATTGTGCTCACGTCGTGAGTTCTGACACAACCTCGAATATTGTGTTCCGAACTTCAGAAATTCATATCTTTCGCATACGAGCTCGTTTTCGACGTTCTTTATATCCACGCGTAGGTGAGATCATGCTCTACAACTCTCGTTTAGACTCCGTCGGCTAATTTTGACTTTATTTTTATTATATTATTTTTAGTAGGCCGGGACAGGAAAACTCCGTTATAAATCCATAACTTCTTCATCCGACGTCCGTTTTCGTCTGTCTTTTTACCATTGCACTACTATTTACGAGATCTTCGATTCTCGTTTAGGTTGTTTCGGCTAGAAATCACTCGATCTCAAAACCGAACTTCGGGCTGCATACTGCTAAGCTGAAACTTAGAAAAATCATAACTTCCTCATACGAAGTCAGATTTAGATATTCTTTTTATGCACGCTCTCGGTTTAACGTATTCTACGACTTCCATTTAGATCACTAAGGCTAAATATCGCTCTATCTTAAATTCATATTTTACGTCATTCAGCGTCGTGCCGGTTCTGTCGCGAAACTTCGACAGGTCATAACTTCTTCGTTATAACTCGGATTTCAGCATTCTTTATATATTCGGAAACCTCGTCACGACCACTACGTCTTCATGTATCAATATTAGGTTTATCTAACATTTCATTTTCACGCTTATTTTTATTCTTATTTCATTTAAGCCACACAATTAAGCAATTAAGCATAAAACACATAATACTCAAATAATACATTCTTATTATGTCAAAATGGCCTACAAAGGTTAACCTAGACTATTACATCATCATTAATGCCTAGCCTAGAAACACGGGCGTTACACGTAGTTCGGCGATTGGAGTCGATTTTATGGAGGTGGGAGGTTTAGGATGGGGCGGCGGTGTTGTGTGAGTCGACAATGGGAAGAGGTGCTCGACGATGGGATGAGGTGTTCGGTGATGGGAGAAGGAGGTTGGCGTTGGAGTTGTTCGGAGGTGGGTGTAACGTCTGGTTCCTGGTATGCATTTAACTTATTTATTTATTCATTTTAAGAGAGGGACTCGACGAGTTGGTGGCCCTAACTCGTCGAGTAGAAGGCAGATTATGCGTGTGGTTTAAGCTATTTACTCGACGAGTCAAGAGCCCTCGACTCAGAGAGTAGATCGACCAGAATGAAACCATAATTTCTGGGTTTTGCACCCTATTTAAGCTCCTTAACCCCCATCCCTTAGCCTTATTTACAGCCTCCTTGTCCCAAACCCTAATCCACGAAACCCTAGAGAATCTTGTGAGTGTGTGAGCCATTTGTAAGCAATATTTTGTGTTCTTGAAGCTTGAAGAAGAAGAAGGCGTTAGAAGACTCAAGAGGAAGATAGTAGATCCAGAAACTAAACTTCTTTAGCTACATTTTCTGGTAATCAAGTTTCTATCTTGACCTCTAGTTCATTAGATCTCTTCCTTCCCCTTTTATGGAGGGTTTGGCCCAAGAATGATAACCTTTGGAGAATGGACGACCAAAGTGGATAATATTCTAGATCTAAGACTTAGAGAGGATGTTATGGCATAAAGGTGAAAACTTTATGCCATTGGAGCTCCCCATGTAAGCTTTAGAGAGTTATATTGGCCTTTTTAGCCCCAAAAGGCCATGCATGTTGTAAAGGTGGGAACTTTACGTGTCCAAGTAGTGTTAGGGGTTTAGATATGAGGTTGTAAGCTTGAGTTTGGTGTAAGGAAGGCTTAAGGACCAAGTTCTCGGTCCCAAGGAATTAGGGTTTGAGCTAAACCCTTTAAGAAGTGGTATTAAGGGGTAAAGTCAGAAACTTTACCCTTAAAATGATATTTTCAGGGTTATTGTGAAGTATGAAGCTTGGAGCTGAAGTGTAGGGGCTTAATCCATTAAGATAGCCCAAACAGACAGGGGAACTCGGCGAGTCCAGTAAGGGACTCGACGAGTTGAAGCCGGGTTGTCCCGATTTTATGACAGTTAGAACTCGACGAGTTTGGGAAGGGACTCGACGAGTTGACTCGGTTGACCACGAGTCTAAGTAGTACATGAACTCGCCGAGTTAGGAGATAACTCGACGAGTTGGGTTGACTGGGAGTTGACCTTGACTTTGACTTCGACCAGGATGTTGACTTTGATCAGGGGTACAATGGTCATTTTACCCTAAGAGGGGTTATCAGGTTTTTGATTAAGTGTTATTGTGAAATTGATAGTCGAGGAGTTGTTGGAGCAGTCATCAGAGAATCCCACACGAGATTTCAAAGCTAGCATTCGAGGTGAGTTTCCTCCAGTAGGAACGGGTCTAAGGCACCAAGATCGGCCCGTTTAGTTAGTAGTAGTTCCGCACTTTGGTCTGATGTCGGGCGGGGCTCGATGTAGGTTTATATGCTTTTTCGGATTTCGATCCGATGTCGGGGGGGTCCCGAGGAATGCTTGTATGCTTGACGTCTTTGTGATTCTTGCATGGGTTTGTATTGTATGTTTCCGGACTTCGGTTCGATGTTGGGGTGGTCCCGAGGAATGATAGTATGATACCGGATTACGGTATGATGTCGGGCGGGGCCAGAGGAATGTTTAAGTGTTAATGTTATGTGCTTAGGTTTATGTGTATTGCTGATTATGCTCTTATGTATTCCGAGATTTTCTCGATGGCGGGCGGGGCCCGATACCGAATAGGGTTCGATGCCGGGCGGGGCCTGATGTCGGGAAAGCCGATGCCGAGCCTGACTCGATGTAGCACGGGCGGGGCCCAAGATATGTTATGTGATATGTGTATGGTATGTGGTAGTTGGGGAGACTCACTAAGCTTCGTGCTTACAGTTTTCAGTTTTGGTTTCTGGTACTTCCGCTAGCAAGGGGAAGAGCTCGGGATGACTACATGGCATACACCATTGTTTTAGCCTGGGAGGATTCACTCTGATTTACGATATATGATTTTGATACATTGACTGATTTGATGATGTTTTGAGATACATGACTTATGGTTTTATTATGATATGGTTGGAATATGGTTTTTGTTAGATTAGTGTCTAAGCCCGTAACTATTTTGGTATGTACTTGACCCGGTTGTGCATGGTCCTTTTGGGTTTCCTTCACCAAAGCAACTTGATAGGATGATTTATGAAGAGAAAGGTTATTATGATTTATTAATATATTATAAGAATAATATATTAAAAGAGAAATCATATTGTTTAATTAATATTAGTCATGGATTAATAAGAATTAATTTTGTGGCTAAAAGAGATTAATTAAATAAAGGGGACTGATACTGTAATTATAAGATAATTGCATAAATTGGGCTAATGGACTCCATAGAAGTTGGAGTGGACAAAATCTATGGGGAAACCCATTAGAATTCGTCCAAGGCTTCTAAGGAGGGAGTCAATGGGCTAACTATATAAGGAACCCCTAAGGGTTGTTAGACGTTTTGGTGCCTCTCATCCTAAGCAGTCAGATTAGGGTTTCCTAGTTCAAAACCCTAATAGCCTAACTATATAAGGAACCCCTAAGGCCCCAAAAACGTGGGGAAGGAATCCCTAAGGGTTGTTAGACGTTTTGGTGCCTCTCATCCTCTCTCCTCTTCATCATTCTCTTGCTATTGGTGTTTGTGAGCCAATAGAGGTGTGACACTTGTGGCACTAAGCTTCTTGAAGATCAAAGAACTCTTGTAACCATTGAAAGGTAAGATCTAAGCCCTAATTCATATGTTAATTTGATTATTGTATGCTAGATCTAGGTCTTATAAGCTTTGGATGATTATTGCATGTTCATTAGACAAACTAGATCCAAAAGCTTTAGGGTTTTGCATGTACACCATAGGATTGTTGTAGTGCTCAAAACCTATCAGTGGTATCAGATCCTAGGCTGTTTGTTTGATGTATTTGATGCTTGTATGATCATTCTTGGCATGAAATCGAATTTTTTGTCCTCTGCATGACAGACTCGGCGAGTCAGTGGATGAACTCGGCGAGTCAGCCTGACTCGGCGGGTCCAGTCCCTGACTCGGCGAGTCCAGGGGTCAGACAGAGGATATTTCGGGATTTTTTGGATTTTGGCTGATTTTGATGATAGATAATTACCATAAACGTTTTTTATTGATAAAATCCGACTTTTATTGATATTATGTGATTATCCTTGCCAAAATAGAAGATAATTGTCATTTAATTGAATTGTTATTTCCTTATATGATAAATTTTGATTATTTGAATTATTTGATGAATTGTCTTGCAAGAAATTGGATTAGGTCAAATTTAGATAACCACCAATTAATTGTTTAATTGTTATTATTTGCAATTTGATCTACAATGTTCTTGATAATGTTTGAAAAGTTTCAAAACTTGCCCTCAAGTTTTGGAATTTAAATTTTTATTAAAAGGTTTAATTTCGAAATATTTAAATTCTAAACCCTAATGTTTTGAAAAGTTCAAAACTTGCCCTCAAGTTTTGGAATTTAAAATTTTGATTAAAAGTTTAATTTTGAAATAATAAATTCTAAAACCCTAGTTTTTGAAAAGTTCAAATTACACCCTTATGGTTTTATTAAGTTAATTAAGTGTATAATTAAAAGAGAGTTAATAAATCCATAATGATTTGGTTTACATTTAATTAAATTAAAAGTATAATTTATTAAATTAGACCACATAGTATTTTAAAAGTGTAAAATACACCTTATACTATATAACATTTAAAAGTTTAACATATTATATATGTATGAGTAAAGAGTCAGTCTTACCGTTAGTAGGCCTCATTCACGAAGCTGGTCTCTAAGGGGTGTTTAAAGAAATTGCCTATAAAATGACGATTGAATGGGTATCCACTCTTACCCACCACACTCTTGACTAGTGGAGGGTCGTTAGCCGAACGGGTAGGATAGGACACACCCTTCCATTATAAGTATAATGAAATACGAAGTAACTAAACGCTTTTATAAATTCCCAAATCTTAGTTACTTTAGGAAAAGTGAATTTGATGCAATTCCATGGAATTACACTTTGTACCCTTGCCGAGACAATTAGTGGAGCGTGTGTGGTTAAACGGCACACTAAGTTGGGATTGGCATTGGTGGCAAAGGGTGACTCGATGTTTGTCATAGATCGATGGAGTGTGTATGGTTAACCGGCATGTCAATTAGGTGACTGTAACATTGAGGGCACCTCGTACATTCGCATGGTTATTCACACCTTATTTGTGATCCTCGGCATTCCAGTCACAAATGAAGGGCATAATCGAGATTAAACATGCCATTGAAAAGTTCAATGAATCTCAACAGATCTAGGAATTTCAATTCATTTAAAACCTAAACCTTCAATTTTCGTTTTTCATGGTGGAAATTGGTAAATCGTCATTTACCTACCTTCAAATGTTCTGCAATTTGGATTACGGCATCCCTATTCCAAGTTGTAGAATATTGTGTTGGGTCCTAGCCTTAATATCTCATTTGGGTGTTTTATTAAGGACTCAATCAACTAACTTGAATTTCTCCCGTTTTGTAGATGTCAAAGTCTGAAAACTATGGTCTTCCTGAATCCGTTGGAAAGAGTTTTCCACATGAAGATGAATTTCCACGATTGGATTGTGGAAATTGAAATCGTGCTTCACTTCCTCCACCTCCTCCTATAATTCTCCCTGACCCACGTGTTCAAATACTTGAAAAGTTTAAGGTCACTCAATCCCTATTGGCGAAAAGACACGAAGATGGAAAGTCGGTATGCGCTCATGTCTTGGATATGAAGTTTCATATTGATAGATTGGGAATGTTGGGTATCGATGTCTCTAGGAAGTTGGCTGTTGACTTGCTTCTTCAGTCACTTCCCGAATCATATAGTGAGTTCATTAGAGAGTACTATATGATGGACCGAGATGTGACCCTCATTGATTTGACTTATTTGCTTGTTGCTGCTGAATCAGAAATGATTTGGCGGACTGGTCAAGCAAATTTGTCTTGTAAATCAATGTCTCAACCTTCTATGGACAATGGCAACATTGGAAGTCCAGGAAAGTTATCTCTATGCAAGAGAAAGGCTAAGTCTGAGATAGTCCCTTGTGTTATTCCCAAAGAATCTGTGTGTTTCTACTGCCAAGAGAAGGGGCATTGGTCACGAAGCTGCCCTAACTACCTGAGAGATCTAATGTAACACCCATAAAATTCAAGCTAATTTAAAACTTTTTAAAACATTTAGAAACCATTAAGTTATTACAATTTGTTTTCAAAATAGTTTAAGCATCAAAGTATCCCCAGAATCAATCATGAAAATATGAGGAGGTGCACGATCACGCCTTCGCCTTCCTGCGATCATCAGAAGTACCTGAAACAAAATCAACAATTGTAAGCCCGAAGCTTAGTGAGTTTCCCTAAAATACCAACGCCATACAACTATAACCATATCATATAACAAATACAGAACAAACATGCATACTGAGCCTTCAGCCTGACTGGACCGCCTCGCAGGCCTTCAGTCTATCTGGACCGCTCTCCGAGCCTTCGGCACGTCTGGACCACCTCGCAAGGCCTACAGCCTACCCAGACCGCTCGTCGGGCCTTCGGTCTGACTGAATCCCTTTGCAGGGCCTTCAGTCTATCCGGGCCGCCCTGGGTATGTTGGCCATCAGCACAAAGCAGGACCGCCTCAACTCACCCCAAATCAAACAAACATGTGTACATAAATATCATATTCTTGCATATATATATATATATATATATATATATATATATATATAACAGTCATACCGATCTAACAGATCATCAATCATAGCAACATCCTATAACCAGGATACCGACCTAACCAGGTCACTAACATAGCATCATCCTATATACCAGGATACCAATCTAACAGATCATAATAGCATAACAACATCTTATCTACCAAGATACCGATCTTAACAGATCATAACAGCATACAAGCATAATATAACCAGAATAACAATCCAAAGGGTCGGACTTGGTGCCTTAGACCCTGTTGATATAGTGAGGATAACTCACCTGGCACTGCCTCAGTCCCGCAGGTACACTCCAACTGTTGATTGACAGATTCCCGAACTGTCAACATCAAACAATACCCAATTAATAATTGGGTTCCAAGCTCAAAGTCCAACTCACACTCCAAAAGCCCAAAAGTCAAGTAATGGGCCAAAGCCCAACATATGGCCCAATTTTCCAAATTGGTCCCAAACCTTTACATGGTCATAGTTAAAGGCCCAACTACTTAGTCCAGTCCAAACATTTGGCATTTCCAAAGGCCCAATATCATATAATCATCAAGGCCCAAACTATGGCCCATCTACGGCCCAATTTCCAAATTAGGCCCAAACCCTCATATGGACCTTACCCTAAAGCCCATTAAGTTATTCTAGTCCATTTGCTTGTTCTTGGATGGCCCATTAATAACCCAATTACCAAAGCCCAAAAGAAAGGCCCAATTCAAGGCCCGAGTGAGATTAGGGTTTTCACATGAAATGATGATGAGGGTTAAGTGTTTCTTACTTAACCCATTAGGGACTTAATCCATTAAGTCCAATATTGCCATAGGTTAATTTTCCAATGATCATTAATTAATATTTTAACTCTACTAAATAATTCTCGCGCGTGTTCCAATAAATCCCCAAAATTTGGGTTTCAAGCCATTAAGGTTTTCCAACCCAAATACTAGCCCATTTATCAAATGGTTGGGCTTTTATGTCTATTAGGGCTTCATTGGGCCCATTAAAGTCTCATTGGGCCCAATAGGGTTTCTTTAGGCCCATTAGGGTTTGGTAGTCCCTTTTTCCAAACATCCAACGAGTCACAAACCAAACAAGGCACATCGCCTCCCGACACGGCGGCCGATGGCGGCAGGAGGCGGCAGCCACCACCTCACGGTGGTGGTGACGGATTTTCTTTTCATTATCTCGTTTTGTTACAAATTACAATACCATCTAATTAACACACACACAAACACTAATAACACACACACTCACTAATAACACACACACACAACCATATCGTGGTGGTATATGGTGGCGGTGGCCCTCTTGTGATTCCGGCTAAGACAGCCACCCATACACACAGCACAAAATTGACACCATACGGCAGCAATACATGCACATACTTTCCCGGAGAAATAAACCCAACACCCAATGAATTGCGTGGCGACGGAAGTAGCACAAGAAAACGGCAGCAGCGGTGTCCCTTGGCAGCAGAACTCCCCCACGTCGATGGCTGTTTCGAACGACAGCAACAAAGGCAGAGGAACGGACCCATCGGCGGTCCTCGTTTCCCACAGCAGCACCTGCGGCGGAAACAGCTCCAATGATCTTCAGCGGTTCCCTCTCGGCCATTCACGACGCCCGGCAACGAAGTTGGACACGAGATGGTCGTCCGTGGCTCATGGCGGTGACGAAGGGGTTGGTGGCGGATGGAAGATGGAGGGATAAGGATGGAGGGTAATGTAACAGTGGAGGAGATGGCGGTGGCGACTAGAGAGCAATCAACGAGCAAACAACATCAATACACATGCACTCGTTTCCCGGATTCCATCGTTGTTCGTTACTGCCGGCGACAGGGGCGTTTGACGATGCTAGGTGGTCGGGGTGGCAGCGGCGCTGGAGATGGGTGAGGCGAGTGTGGCGGCTGGAGGATGAGGAGCATTTAGGGTTAGGGTTAGACGGGTAATGAGATATATATACCCGGTTCCACAAACATTTCCCATAATAACACAATTGGTCCCTCCTTGTATTATCTCTTTCAGAATAAATCCCTAATTTACCAATTAAACCCTCCTTCTGAAAATACTTACAAATTAAATCCGAAATCTTACCAATCAGCCCTTACTTCTGAAATCCCTTTCAAAATAAGTCCCGAATTTACACTTTAACCCTCGGAAATCAAAATTATATCATTGGCTCCCCGAAACCAATATCCCACTAATTATTATTTGATTTTTGGATTATAATAATATAAGATAATAATAAGAATCACTTCTCGGGGTTCCGGAATTATTATTTAATCGCTATATTTTAAACGGGATGTTACATCTAAGAGATGGGAGAGTCAAGATGTATGACTCTACTTCAGGTAAAATCCACTATCTAACTCTCTTGAGTTCCTTTTTGGATTCTTAATACATAATGTGATAAGATTACATTTGGTGTTTTGCAGGATCAAAGAAAAAAAAGCTTAAAAAGAAAGAAGTGAGCTGAATCTGGTCATGAAGAAATGGATTTCGATCGCATGATTCAAAGATCGGAATTTTTGAGCTGCTACTTTAGAGTTAGGATAGATTGCTAAATAATATCTACATAGTTTTCATTTGTAATCGCATTGTAAGGACAAGATTTTTCCGCAATAAAATAAATTTTGATTTTGTCTTATTTATGTTTCCTTGCGATGGATTTTATGAAAATTGGTGTTTGAATGTTTCTATTGTTAGCAATATTGTGAATGGATTTGATTCGTAGTTATGTTATTTGTGGTAATGTCAGAAATTTACCAAATAAGGAAAGATTCTCATCGCCCAAGTTTCAATTGGACAGAAACTTGGAATCATGCAACTGGTATTGTATGATGAATGAGAAACTTCGTATTTGGGAAATTAGGACTAATTCCTTGTTCACATAAGTATGTGAGTCAAGTGATGGACTAGGAGATCTGGTACACAATGTTGTGTACTGGTTAAGTCCATCACAAAGAACGATAAAATGTTCGTCATGATTTGCTAAAAGATTAGTAAATGTGATTATACTTAAAAGATTAAGTATGATTCTGAATCATTGGAAAAAGTTTCATTGAATAGCAGAACGAATAAGAAGAATCAATTAGGCAGAAAGATAAAAGTTTCTCCAATCTGAAAAGATGGGAGAGTACTTAAGTATGTATTTTATGATTAACTTAGTGATTTTGAAACCGTATCACAATTGATCCTCTGAGGACACCTTAATACACTAGTATGGCTAAGAAGAGGAATCGGAAATTATTGAAATGTTTACATCAATAGGTGAATCATACTTCGTTCCAAAATCAAGTCTTAGAGTCGTACTCCAAAATTTTGATTTGAGTGACATCATCTTAAGAAACTTTAACACACTCATCAAATGTGAAGTAGGAAAATGTTTTCTTGCTCTTGCACGTTTGAAATTGGTAAGTTGTGATGTCTTGGATAAGACAAAGACCAACTAAGACCAATCGTGTGTAGTATTTGCCTTGATAAGGACCTACACTAACTCTTGAATATTTGTTTTGTCAAGAAATGTTTCTTGACAAGAGAATCTTATATGTCAAGAGGTCAGTGGGAGTCTAAATGATCTTGAAAAGTTTCAAGAACTAATCAAGGGTAAACCTATTGTTAAACACTAGCACACGACTCGAGGTTTGTAACCTATCATGTTGACACATTTTTGTTTTTGTGCCATTCCAGTTTAAGTCAACTATGCATATGAGTTCTATGAGTTCTCAATTGATTGCATAGAGGCAAGGCATCTTGATCAATGGAAAGTACATTGATAGGTAGGGCGAGCTACTAAAAGACTTGGAAGCAATGGTGGGACCTTTGATGGCAAGAAATAAATAATAAACAAGTTATGTCCATAAGAGTTTGGATTTGTCACAAACATTATGGTTATGACAGATTCATATGGATAGGAACACATACACTATAAAATCTAAGTGTCATAAGGTTTCTTTCCTTCATGAAATTGATTGTGAGGAAACGCTTTCACTAGGAAGATTTTAATGAGATAGCGATTATGTAAATTGCATTCTCAAATTCGATTATGACTACGACATCCCTCTTCATAGTTCGAATTGTGAGATTTGGCAATTAGTTTAAACATTCGAGACTTATTGCTATAAGTTCTAGAATTGTTTAGACATACATGTGAGCTATCTAAGGAAAGGTGTATGAGTTGTTTTCTAGAAGCTTAGATAAAAGATTGTCGAAGCGTATCGTATTAGAAATATGATCTTTGGAAATCAATAAGTATTGTTTTCTAGAAGTTTAGCTGATTTCTGAATACATGTCAAAGCTAGTGGGAGCATAAGTGTTATGCTGGTAAGGATATAATCATCATGTTAGTGGGAGCATGATTATTATTTTAAGTATTGCAAGTTAGCAATATTAATTATAGAAAACAACAGTTTCACTTTGCAAAGTTGCAGGGGTTGAAAATTTGTTTTGCTATAATTAAGGGAGAGAATATTATACTTCGTTTCAAAATCTAAAAGCTTGGATCAAGAAATTTTAATCAAATTTAGTCAAAGGACATATATGGATGTTATGTTGAAAAGATTCAACTTAAAAGGATTCTATATATGGAAATATTATAGCAAGGAACTGGTAAAGTATCACGTTTTTCATTATGAATTGTGCCCCATACGCTTCGGGTATAGGTTCGATTGCATATGCTGTAATATTTGACCGTTCTAAAATTTTCCAAATGCATAGGGCATCAAGAGGGAAAAAGGACTAGAACCGAATTTGACTAAAATAATTAAACAACTGTCAAGGACAATCTAAGGTTCGCTAAGGATTGGTCGTTTGTGAGCAGTTGGAAGTATAGTAATGAATGGACCATAATGACATTATTATGATTAGATATGATTCTATTAATAATGAGTTGTCATATGGAAAATATGGAAATGTTTTCATATTGGGAGTTGGACGTTAAGAATTTATGTCTAGATTAGAAACCTTTATGCAAGAAGGATGTTCAAAGGAATGTACTTTGAATGTGAGACTTCATATCTATGGAATTGTCTTGTAACAATCTCCAATAGAACACTTTGTAATTTCGTTGGCAAAGTCTTGGTGACTTTTGTGCAATAAGATTACAAAAGGATCATTGCATAAAATGTTAGAATCTAACATATGCTAGTAGTGGCGAGAATTTTGTGTTCTTACACTAACGATAAGGATTAGGGATTGTGACATGAGCATCGTTGGAAATGTTTTCAATTGATTTATTTCACAAAGTATGGACCACAGGTAAACAGAGTGTGCATGCTTGGAGCATGGGACAATTGTTGTTATAATTCAAGTAATAAGTTGATTACTCGAAACATTGTACAATGAATAATGTGTAATCAATATGGTGACTAAATAAAAGGAGTTTTATTTATACTCAAAAGTTTGGGGCCATATTGGATTCGATTATTCTTGTGTTTCACTTTGCATGTTTTCACTTCCCGAATAATAAGATTATTCGAACGTTCCACAGTCGCTCATACTTTGGGAGTAGGTATGAAAGAAGATTGTCATGAATTGGTTTGTAGATTGTCTAAAGTGTATTAGACATAGCAAAAGTTTGATGCAACGTTCATGAGTGCTTATGAATAAGATTTGAGCATTGGATTAAACCCACGCTCACTTGGATTGCTTCATGGATTTTATCACGAGTGATTGGTGAGACGATAATATCTTATATTCTTGAAACCGAGACGTTTGAGTTGTAATTTACAAGTCGGTTGCACATTGATAATCTGTAAACGCACCAGTAACTTGGTGTTATAAAACATATTGTTTTGTGTGATTTGATGAGTAGGTACAAGCGAGCATTGAGTCGAAGTTTATCCGTTCCTTTTACCCAATGTGGGATACAAGCGATATATGTGGGCCCCTCGATGATTTTGTGATGACACCCTAAGCGCTTGGCCAAGCCGGGACTAAGTTGATGTGTTCAATTGTAGTATGTTGTCAGTCGTCATAAATCGGGAATCGGGAAACAACGCATGAACAGAGAGTATGATTAAAATCCATGTCTCAGTTCATATGATATCTAGAATGGATGAATATATGATCCCTTATCTAAAGGACAAGTTACTGATAAGATCAGAGTTTGACAGCGTCTTTGAGAAGGTATGATTGCTAATCGGATTGTACTTGCACTATAGTTACTAAACTTATCCAAGTGGGAGACTGTTGGATTAGTGTCTAAGCCCGTAACTATTTTGGTATGTACTTGACCCGGTTGTGCATGGTCCTTTTGGGTTGCCTTCACCAAAGCAACTTGATAGGATGATTTATGAAGAGAAAGGTTATTATGATTTATTAATATATTATAAGAATAATATATTAAAAGAGAAATCATATTGTTTAATTAATATTAGTCAGGAATTAATAAGAATTAATTTTGTGGCTAAAAGAGATTAATTAAATAAAGGGGACTGATACTGTAATTATAAGATAATTGCATAAATTGGGCTAATGGACTCCATAGAAGTTGGAGTGGACGAAATCTATGGGGAAACCCATTAGAATTCGTCCAAGGCTTCTAAGGAGGGAGTCCATGGGCTGCTTAGGGCCTAAGTAGTCAGATTAGGGTTTCCTAGTTCAAAACCCTAATAGCCTAACTATATAAGGAACCCCTAGGGCCCCAAAAACGTGGGGAAGGAATCCCTAAGGGTTCTTAGACGTTTTGATGCCTCTCGTCCTCTCTCCTCTTCATCATTCTCTTGCTCTTTGTGTTTGTGAGCCATTAGAGGTGTGACACTTGTGACACTAAGCTTCTTGAAGATCAAAGAACTCTTGTAACCATTGAAAGGTAAGATCTAAACCCTAATTTATATGTTAATTCGATTATTGTATGCTAGATCTAGGGTTTATAAGCTTTGGATGATTATTGCATGTTCATTAGACAAACTAGATCCAAAAGCTATAGGGTTTTGCATGTACACCATAGGATTGTTGTAGTGCTCAAAACCCATCAGTTTTCATAAATGAATTTAAAAAGAAAAATTTGGTCTATATTTTTGGGATGTTTCAAGTTGGTATCAGAGCCTTGGTTTGAGGGATTCGGGCACACTCTTGGGTATGATTGAACTCAAACTAAGGACTTGGTATGAAAATTTTCAAAAGAAAAATCATTTTTACAAAAATAATTTTGAAAAGAGAAAAGAACTTTGAAAAGAGAAAAAGGGTGTGGTGCATGCAATCAGCCGAGCTCAAGTAAGTACTCCCAAATTACCCATACAAGTTTATGTTATGATATGTTTATGAGAACCGCATGCTAGATTAGGACTAAAGATCTAGGAAGGATGCCTTATGTGCCTATTATATGTGTATTAGCTTTATGAGAATTGCATGCTAGTTTAGGACTAAGGATCTAGAGAGGATGCCTTATGTGCCTGTTATATGTATCTCAGCTTTATGAAATGCATGATAGTATAGATTAGTCAGTGATGGCCTGAATATGATGTGCTTGATTATGTTTACTTGATGCTTGAATGCTGCTTGCTTTGTGCTTTTAGGAGTTCTAGTTATCTTTTACTAACTAGTAAATGAATTTGTTAAGTTACATATTGCATGGATTAAATAATTTCAGAAGGTTATGTCTAGATCTATTGCGCAGCTCTTGTTTGAGTCCAACCATTGTAGGGTAGGATCTTTCATTCGAAGAATTATCTAGTCTTAATGATATATAATAGTATTCACAAGCTAGTTAAGGGGAGGTAGCATGGACTTCTTATGCAACTGATGGCGGAGAGTGGGTTGGTGATTACCCTAGGGAAAGCCTAGGATGACATTAGCATGAGATCAGCAGTAGTAGTAGAAGGGACTTGGTGGAGTCGAGGAAGTTCTTGAGGAAAGTACGGATAGATGTGGAAGGTAGTATGGGCCCGTACTACTGCAAGCAGAGGATCCGTACTCGAATCAAGGAAGGCTGAGATGAACCCAGGAAACTTGTAGTATGTGAGATCCCTCGAGATATGATGAATATACTGATGTTTATTATGGTGTATTTTCAGTATGGTGACGCTACGCACTAGGCCGGTTGGCACTTCAGGCACTGGTGAGGGATCAGGCTCGGGCTCTGGAGCCGAGCAGATGGATGAGCAGACGAGGGAGTTTATCTCGTCTGAGATCACGCACAACATTTTAGAGCAGACTCTTGTGATCTTTGGTTCACTCAAGGAGGGTATTTTGGAGCTTCTGGATGAGAAGCTGAGCGCTTTCCTCACTGAGGTGGCGGCCATGATGGGGTCGCGCACACTGACTTTCCGGGAGTTCAGGGCTTATGGAGCTCCCGACTATCATGGGGCTCGGGACCCCACTGCTAGCAGCAGATGGTTGGCTGATGTCGCCAACGCATTCCATACGAGCAGATGTCCCGAGGGGGACAAGGTCCGACTTGCATCCTGTCTTCTGAAGGACAGGGCACGTGATTGGTGGGAGGAGGTCGGACGAGCCATTGGGGATGATACAGTTTTAGATGCTATGACCTGGAGTGATTTTTCGACCAGGTTCAGGGTTGAGTTTGCACCCGTGATTGAGGTGCAACAGCTAGCGAGGGAGTTCCAGGATCTTGAGCAGACGACAGAGACTGTGGCGGAGATCACCGCCAAGTTTAGGGAGAGGGCCCTTCTCGTTCCGCAATACGTGGCAGACGAGGAGATGAAGAAGGCCCGATATCATGAGATGTTGCGGAGTGATATCCGCCAGTTTGTGAGCCGCTCCAACTGCAAGACGCTAGAGGACATGATTGCTAGGGCTCGAGAGAGGGAGTTGGATTTGGAGATGGAGAGGAAGAGGAAACCAAATGGGGTTCAGACAGGCAATTCGGGCAAGAAGCCCAAGGTATCAGATCACAGATCGAGGAGCCAGCATGGCCGCAGCCGGTGTGGCAAGTGCGGAAAGATGCACGAGGGGGCGTGCAGGGCAGGGAGTTCGGGCTGCTTCAAGTGCGGCCGAACTGGTCATATGAGTAGGGATTGCACAGCTACTACCACCACCACAGCAGTTTCAGATCTGATTTGCTTTCAGTGCAATCAGAAGGGCCACAAGAAGGCCTAATTTCTGAGCCTGACTGTTGAAACATAAAAGCGACCCTCTTAAACTTGACAGATCCGAAGCCATCTCCGATCCGCAGTGAGTATCTCAACCGCAATCAAGAACCACATTCGTAGTCGACGTCATCAATCTTAGTTTTAGTTTTATCTGTTATCTTATGTCTTTACATTTCTTTACCCAGTATTCCTTGCATGGCCACCTTAGACAGATTTAACTTTGTAATCTTCGAGACTCTATAAATAAAGCTTGTTGGGTCTAAAATTATGGTTTATACTTTGCTTTTCTAGAAAATGTATTTTTAGGTCTAGGACCGTAAACAGTTTGGTGTTTACGGTTGTGTTTACGTCCGTGAACAGGTTTATGGCCGTAAACCCATTCACGGCCCATGTCTACTATATATAGAGTGAGGAGTGCATGTGAAAGGCCAGAGAAGGAGAGTAGTTTACGGCGTAGAGAGAGAAACTAGAGAGATGTGTGTGTGTGTGAATCTCTTGTATCTGAATCTTCATTCATATCAATTCATACATTAGCTTCATCATCTTCTTCTCCTTCTCCTTCATTTGATCTGGCATCATCCGTTTGATTGGGATTCCGCACCATCAAACGGATCTGATTGATATACAAGCAGATTGGGGACTTACAATTGGTATCAGAGCTTGGATTGTATCAATCATTTTTGTCAGATCTGGAGCTTATTTGATCTTATTTTTGAAGGATTTTTGCGTTTTCGGATAGATCTCTAAAAATTAGGGGGGGGGGGGGTTTGTTCTTTGCGTTTTTCATAAAAACGAGTTCTGGATCGAGTTTTTGAGCAAAAATGGTGAAAACGTCGTTTTTTTCGCGATCTGAAGCAGTGTTTACGGCCCGAAGGGAGTTTACAGCCGTAAACAGTACACGGCCCTCGGAGTTTACGGCCTCGGACTTTACGGTCCGAGGTTTACGGCCTCGGAGTTTACGGTCTGAGGTTTACGGTCAGCATCGCACGTGTACGGCTCGGAGTTTACGGCCAGCAGCAGCATCGCACGTGTACGGCTCGGAGTTCACGGCCAGCAGCAGCATCGCACGTGTATGGTCGGGGTTTGCGGTCCTCACCTCGGATTGGTTCCCAGCCTCGCTTCGGACGTTTACGGCTCGGCTTCGCTTCATTCTCGTCCTCGCATCTCAGCAGCAGAAGTCCTCGCATCCTGCTTCCATTAAAAAAAGGGAATCGATTTTGGGGGTGCCGGGGATCGAACCCGAGTCTCCTGCCAACTCAACCAAGCGCCTTACCAGCTCAACTACATTGCGAGATGATATCCTCCTTCCGTTCTTAATTCTTAAAGATTCGCTTTCTCGGTTCCTTTTTCGCAAATTTGTCACTTTTAATCCCAAAATCAATTTTCTTTTAATTTTAAATTCCATTTTCTACCCAAAAATTTTATTTTTTAATTTTTTGCTTTTAATTTTGACTTTTTACTTAAAAATTTGACTTTGACTTTAAAGTTTGACCTTTGACTTTAAAGTTTGACCTTTGACTTTAAACTTTGACTTTCTCGTTTGTTTTAAAATTTCAATTTTAGCTTTTCGGTTTGACTTTTAAGTTTGACTTTTTAAGTTTGACTTTTTAAGCTTGATTTTTAAGGTTGACTTTTGAGTTTTTTAGTCAAAGGGCATATTTTTATAAAAAATGAGTTCCTCAAACATCCCGGTCAATGAAGTTTCGTGTTCTCAATCTTGCATTAAAACTGTCAAATTTTTGCGTGACCAAATCGAGTTGATTAAGAGAGAAAATGAGGACCTAAAATAGGAAGGATATCAACTCAGAAAAGGACAAAAACCTTTAAAAGAAAAATTAGAAGCCAAAACAAATGATTTTAGGAAATTGCAAGAAGATTACAGCAACAAGTGTGAGAATTATGATCACATCAAAAATAAACTTGCTGCTGTAACTGAAGAACTTAACGCTTTGAAAATTAAGTGTGAAAAAACAGATGTTAGTTTCAAAAATTAGAATGCGTCAAGTAAGACAGTCGAGTCCTTATTTGAAAAACAATTGAGTTTTAAAGATAATCAAACCAAGGGTATAGGATATGAGAGTGTCCCTCCTGCATTTAATCATTCGTATTATGTTACTCCTTTAACAAAAGAAGAGATTGACAGAGAACCTTATATGGTTTATGGTAAACCAGCTGCTGAACAGGCAACAGGACCTAGTGCTAGGGTTTTGGATACTAACATTTCTACTTCCCATGCAGATACATCTTTAATCCAGGGAAAGTAGGAGTCTGGAGAGAATTGTGCAGGTAAAGTAGTGGAAGAAGAGAACAAGGAGAACACTTTTGAACAATCCAATGACTCCTTGAACTCTGAATCTGTTGCTTCTAACTTAGTTACTCCTAACAAACCTGTGGTTGAGAAATACACGCCACCCATTTCAGTTAAACAGAGTGTCTGCTGCAAGTGTGCTTGTGGGAACAATAAGAGACAAGGCAAGGATACGCCACCAGGGGCAGGAAGAAACAATTTCCCAGTGAAGAAAAATGCATGTTTTCACTGTGGAACACCTGGACACATTGCCCGAAATTGTCCAAATCGCGCATACGTTCCCTATTATGCACAAGGGTGGCAGAGCGCGCCAAGAGGGAGATTTTCCAAAAGAAACCCCTCAAGGTCACGTTCAGACAATAGCGACTGGAATGCCACGAAGGGAAAGAGTTCAACTCCCAAGGCCAAGAATCCAAATCCCAAAGTCAAGAAGGGAATGTCGGCCAAGAAGTCCAATCCAAGAGATGCTCCAGTGAAGCCAAGACCGGTTAGGTCAAAGTTATCTCAAAGATCGGCTTCAAGTTCTGAAACAAGTACCGAGGCACCCATCGGATCGAAAAAGAAATGGGTTAAACCCAACTACAGATGGGTTCCGAAGGTTCACTCTCCCAAATCTCCTAATGCTTCTAATATTTCTACATCTTCTGTTTGTGATAAGTAGGATATGTCTTGGGAGAGAGTACCATGTGAAGATGACAAAGGTCAACCCAGTTTCAAAATGGACTGGGTTCCAAAGACCAACTAATCCCGCTCTGTGTCGGAGCAGCTATGGAGTCATATCATCAGACTTCGGTTTGTTGGTAGTGGCTGTTCCAGGCACATGATAGGAGGCATCTCTCAACTGTACAACACTCAGAACATTGTTTGAGAGTATGTGTCCTTTGCGGGAAAGGAAGAAAGGAAGGGATCACACATGGGGTTTGTGCTTAATGACATGAAGAATTTTCGGGTCTATTCTGAGATTATGTGTGTTGTTCTCAGACCTTCTGGATGCAAATTCAATCGGTGACTTACGGTTTGAGTTTTTCTTCTCGATACTCCTAAGTTTTTCTTAAGCTGATTCGCTTCAAAGACAAATTTTTGTTTTAGGATAGTTTAAATTTGCGCATTTACTTTCGTTTCTCCTATGCACAAATTTAAGGGGAGAAATAAAAACAAAACAAAAAATTAGAAAATCTTAAAAAATACAAAAACATTAGAAAATCAAAAAATCAAAAAAATATTTGTTTATGGAATGTGCTTGTAGGTGATGTTTTGGGAAGTGATATAATCATGTGATAACAGGCAATCTGAATCTGTGTAAGGGACTGAATCTGAATTGTCTAGGCTCTGTATTCAATACGCTGGTAGGCACGAAAGTTTTTAAAATGGACTTGACTAGGATCATATGAACTTAAGGAATTTAGAGACTTGACAAATCTTGACCTAGATAGTTCCATTTAGCCTGACAATACTACGCTTGGGTAGGTTGAGCAGAGAGATATACATGGGAATTTGCGGATAGATTAAATGATCTGTATCTAGAACTGTGGATTAACTTTTCCTCGATGTGCGGACTTTGTCCTTAATTCCGGTATTGACGGGGAGACTGGGGAATTCCGATAAATTAGGTCTGTAGAAAGTTATTTTCTTTCTTTCTTACTGTCAGTCATATGTTACCTCCTCTATGTGATCGAAAGATCCAACCTGGACTGTAACATATGCAACTCTGTCTCTCTGCATCTTCTTATATGCTATTCTTTCTACCTGTTAGCCATATGATGTCTCCTTTGTGTGATTAACAATCCGACCTGGTACACAACATATGCAACCTTCTACTTCTCAATCCCTCTAAACTCCAGTTAGTCATATGTTTCACTCTCTGCGTGATTGGAAGAGATCTGACCTGAGTGTACAACATATGCATTCTAAATCTGACTTCTTCCTTAATAATTGTCTGCTCATCTAAAGTAAGGAGTATTCTGGAAGACCTTGATTATTAGGGTATATCAGGAAGCGGGAAACACGTTCTAATACAATTAAAATTGAACATTTTATAGGTTGTCTGTAGATCTCGCTGCTCAATTTATGTGGACAACAATATCTTTGGTCGTCGTCAGCTGAATGGTCCTTTAGGAATATTATCTAGGAACATAGGATCACATTGTCTTATCACTTGTAGTATGTCCTAATTTTGTCACAATCTCTCGTGTTTAAGTGGACCACAATACCAGCGATTGACCAGATCTATTCATGAAGGGAGAGGTACTGATAAACGGATAAAGGTTGTCTAAAAACTTTGATCCCAAATCACTCTTACAGTTAGCTATTATTTTTGTTTTTGTTACATTTGTTCATAGTTTTCTTCTAATTTAAAAAATTAGGGGAGAATTAAAAATTTTAAAAAAACCAAACAAAAATCAGAAAATTAAAAATCCAAAAAAAATAGTGTTATTTCTGTTTTATTTTTTTCAGAAAATATAAAAAAAAATCCAAAAAAATATTGTGTGCTAACTTTGTTTTTAGTTTTGTTCTTTTATCTTTTAGTTTTGTTTTGTCTTGAAAAGTGAATTCAGATGTAGATGAGACTCATGGAGACTGTACCGAGATTTTCTGAGCCAAGGCTTCGTCCGTGATCATCGAAGAATTCTCATTCGAAGGAGCAAGAAATGAAGATTATTCTTTCAACATTCAATTTTTCAACCCCAGAAGCAAGGTCAAGCTGTACTTGAAGATTATGTTACGGATTGCATTGAAGCCTCCTCAATTAATTTGCTTCTATTCTTGTACCTGCTGAAGTGATCCAGAAGTTTCGTTCTCTATTCTCTCTGAAGATTCTCAAGCTGAAAGCGCTATCTTTCAAGAATCTTTTCAAGAAGCCTCCTCACCCAACGTGCGTTCAATGTTAAATTTTGAAGAAAAGTCCAACCGCTCAAGATGAAGTCATTCATTGAAGATTCATCAAGTTCATCTTGAAGTTTTGAAGAATTTGAAGATTAATGCTGAAGCCAAGCTCCCAATGAAGATTGACAACAAAAGCCAGCTACTTTTTAGGGGGAGCTTGTTGGGTCAATTAGAAAAGAAAGCTATAAACTAAGGGGGAGATTGTTGGGTCTAAAATTACGGTTGTGTTTACGGTCGTGAACAGGTTTACGGCCGTAAACCTATTCACGGCCCATGTCTACTATATATAGAGTGAGGAGTGCATGTGAAAGGCCAGAGAAGGAGAGTAGTTTACGGCCTAGAGAGAGAAACTAGAGAGATGTGTGTGTGTGAATCTCTTGTATCTGGATCTTCATTCATATCAATTCATACATTAGATTCATCATCTTCTTCTTCTCCTTCTCCTTCATTTGATCTGGCATCATCCGTTTGATTGGGATTCCGCACCATCAAACAGATTTGATTGATACACAAGCAGATTGGGGACTTACAGAGCTCTCTCATTTTGAATGAAAACACCTCTCGATTATCTCTATCTTGAATATAGTATTCTACTTATTCTCTCTTACTCTCTCATCGTAAAAGATCTTCAGAACTTAAACTGATATATTAAGTTTGTAGTTTCTCTCTTCGGAGCAAGTCAATCTCGACTTAATCACTAAGTCTGATCTCACTTACTAACTTGGTTTGATTGCAATCCTTGTTAAGAATCAGCTTAAGTGTATACTTGATATAATACTTGTTGTTATTTATATTTCCTTATATTTCCGCACCTAATTATCTAACTATAAAACTCTAACTTATTATTATTGTTGAGCTTTATGATCCTTTGAGTTAAACTTTAATTCTACAATATTACTTGCACTAACGTTTGTTCAAGTGTGTTACTCAAGTTTTTCTCTCAACAATTGGTATCAGAGCAAAAGTGGTTGCCTTTTAAACAAGAACTCTGATTTTAAGAGGCCTTCTATACCAATGGAACTCATTTCTTTTAAGTAAAAAAAACTTTTCAAAACAAGGAAATATAGCACAAGCATTATCTCTCAATGTTTCCAACAGTGTTGGAGGTTCGAATAGAGCTCCAATACTGGTGGCAAACGAATATCATCACTGGTCTCAAAGAATGGAGAGGTATCTAAGAAGACTTGGAAGAGATGTATGGAGATCTGTTAGAAGAAGGACCTCATGTCCCTGTTCTTACTCCAGTTCAAACCGACGATGCTCAAACCAGACTGGGAGGAGGTCAACCAGCCATGAATCGTCCCACCAAAGACGATCTCGATAAGATGGAAAATGATGCTATTGCTTTTTATGAGATATCTTGCAGAGTTGCTCCTGACAACTTCGACATCATCCAGCCAAAAAAATCTGGGATGTTCTCAAGAACTTGTATGAAGGTACAGAACAAGCTCAAGATAAGAAGCTTACAACCGCACTCAACGAGTTCAACAACTTCAAAGCTCATGCTGGTGAAAGTCTGGAAGACTCCTTCAAGAGGTTCAATCTAATTGTCACAAAGTTATCAAATGTTGGCACTGTCCGAAGTAACCATGAGACAAATCTGCAGTTTCTCAATGGTTTGGGTAGACATTGGACTACGGCTAAGATGATCGTCCAAGGAGATAGAAAACTTCATTCTTTATCTCTCTACAAGCTTTATGGTGAACTACAAGCACAAGAATCAACCGTACTCAAAGACTGTGCTGACTCCGGAGGACCACTCGCTCTCGTAGCACAAGCACCTCACACTCAATCTTACTCTCCCTCGTATGACAACCCTCCGCAATCATACGAAGCTGACTCAGAATACGATGATGAAGAGGAATTCTAAAACGCCATTGCTCTAGTTAGCCAACAATTCAATAGGCTGCCACCCTCATCTTTTCGCAAAAATCAGCACTTTACTAAACCTCCATTCAACCGCAGCTTCAACCCTCAGAATAATCACTCTCGATATCCCAAAAACCCTCACCCATCACCGCAACCTCAACACACTCAATCAAAAGAGGCACCGCAACCTGTCAAGTCAGCTGACTCCGGTACCTCAGCAGAAGACAAAGCTGATGCTGTAATTTGTCACAAGTGCAACAAGGAAACCCACTTTGCAAAAGATTGCAAAGCCAATATAGTGAAATACATAGCCTTCTACCTTAGAATGGCTCAAGAAATGGAAGAAAAAGAGAAAGGAAGGGAATACGTAGCCCAAGTTAAAAGAGACCATCAAGTGTGGTCATCCGGAGATGAGGATGAAGATATCAACAACATTAAGGGTAAAGGCAAAATCTGCATGATGGCAACTGCGGATGAGGATGGATCAACCAAGCTGGAAAAGAACTACTGCTACATGGCAAAAGATGGAACTCTGAGCATTGTTGAGCAGGTAAAACTCATGATCCAAACTAATAATTATAGCATGCATGATTGTCAACCATTCATAGACAACCTAAATGACACTTGTGATGCCGTCCTTTCAGACTATAGCAAAGCCCTAAGCATCCCAAGAGATGTTTCATGTGAGAGGACGATTGGAGGACAAGAGACTCAAATTAGCTTTGTTAGAAAAAGATCTAGTGTTAAAAAAGGATGCTAGAATGTTATGTGAAACACAGTTAGGAATAGCCTTGAATCAAAGAGATTTAGCTCAACATGAAAATGTACGCTTAAATCTACTAATAGAAAAGTTGTTTAATGAAAGCGAAGCTATTGAGAATCTCGTGAATAATGGAACCACAGATAACACATATAATTGGGGTTGGTCCAATGGGTACTCTACTGCAATGGATTCATCACCCCGATTTAACAAAGACCGTCCCTATGTCCCTCCAGACCGAGAGTTCCATTTCCCAGTCAATGACAAAACCTTTCCCGAGGACATCATAGCTCATTTTCGTCGACTTCATAATCTGAGTAATAATTGTGTTATTGAGGAAATTCTTCCTGAATTTTCGGGTCACTCAAGTGATCAAAATCCTATCTCTGGCACAATTTATCCCAACTCTCAGACTTCATCGGATGTTGATGAAGAAATTATTGTAGAAGGACCTGAAGTTCTTATGAACTTTCCAACTCTACCTTCAGACCGCAGTGTCTCTCACTGTAATCCTGAACCGCAGTCTGACCAACTGCCTCTCATCAAATGTCCCACAAAGAAATCAACTCAGACCTACTTTGTGGTAGTCCAATCTTCCCTACCACAAACCGCAGTTAAAAGTTCAGTGACCATTCAGCCAATTCATCATGAGTTGCCTATAGAAAACTTCGAGTATGTTCAATGCTCCCAAAAGCCTGAAGTTTCTAGTTCAGATGAATCTAGTCCTTGTTTTCAAACTCAATCTAAGGATTCTAAGAAACCGCAGTTGAACCTCAATGACTGCGGTTCTCCAAAAACTCAGGGAAAAATGGCCTTCAAAGAGGAACTTCAATCTCGTGGTAAAAAGCGGGAATTCTTTTCAATAAACAAAAGACAAACCAAAATTTCAAAACCCAAGAGTCCAGAAAAACTTGTTTTCTCAAACTATTTTTCTAAAAACACGGCAGTCAAGAAATCGAGAAAAAAGGAATGTACAGTTCCTAAAACCTTTTCAAGGTCTTCTGACAAAACCCAAAAACAAGTGAAGTCTTTTCGAAGTAATGGTTTTCAGATCTATTCCTCAGATGATCCAAAATGGAAGGGGATTTTACCAACTCCAACACATTTTAAGTCACCTCAACTTTTCAGAAAGACACAACCTAGGAGACTTGCACGTACTTACACTTTGTCAAATCATACTTTTTCAAATTCCAAGAGCACCACTATCAGGTCTCAGTCTCGGACTGGTCACAAGACTAATTCCACACCCTCAAGAACGCTGACCAAGCATAATGTCCGAATAAATGACAAAAATCTTTCATCTGGATTTCATCGTCAAAAGAGGTCATTTCGAGCCCCACATCGCTCTTCTCAACAAACACATAGTTTCTATAAACCTTGTATTTGTACTTTTCAAGAACCTAGTACCTTTCGAGAATCTCACACTGTTCAAAAATCTCATAACCTTTCAAAATCTCACAACACTCCAAAAGTTCACAAACACCCAGGTCTAGGTCTCAAGATTGACATAAAACCTGTCCCGGCAACCTCGGTTCATGCATCTTTGAAAAACCCACCAGTCGCCTCGGGCTCCAAACTTGTTTGGGTGCCCAAACTAACCATGTAATTTTCAGGCAATGTGCAAGGAGGATCAAGAAGAGGAGTGGTTAATAGATAGTGCCTGCTCCTTGCACATGACCGGACGGTTAGAGTACCTTTGGGATTTCAGGCCAATATGCAACGGTGGAAATGTTACATCGGCAACAATGCGAATGGAATAATCCGAGGTTATGGTGTTCTTACTACAGGAAACTTCTCTATTCAAAAGGTTGCTTACGTAGAAGGTCTCAAACACAATCTCATCAGTTTAGGCCAACTATGCAAAGCAGGCCACATAGTTGAATTTGATAACGAATAATGCTACATAATGACAAGTGATAGAAGCACCTGCTTGATCAAATCCAAGTCCGAAGGGACCATGTATCCTTTGGACGTCTCTCTGATCATTGGGAAACCACAGCTGTGCTTTCTGTCCAAAGCAGTATCCGAAGTCAGCTGGTTATGGCATCGCAAACTAGCCCATCTGAACTTCTGATATATCAACAACCTAGTCACCGGAGAACTCGTCCGAGGTCTCCTCATTCTGAAGTTCAACAACGACACTCTCTGCTCTGCCTGTGAGTGTGGCAAATAGTCCAAAGCAAGCCATCCTATGGTGATTGATTCTTCAATTTCTGAACCACTGGAACTTTTACATATTGATCTCTGCAGTCCATCTACCATAGCCAGTCTCCATCACAAAAAATACATACTGGTTATAGTTGATGACTTCACTCGTTTCACTTGGGTCTTCTTCCTAAGACTCAAATCAGAAACACCACAGTTGCTGATTAATTTTATCAAAGAAATTGAACTTTAAATCAAATTACCAGTACACCGCATCCGAAGTGATAATGGAACCAAGTTCACTAATCATCTCCTGAACAATTTCTTGGTTTTAAAAGGTATCACTCACAACTTCTCAGCCCCTTACACGCCGCAACAGAATGGAGTAGTAGAGCGAAGAAATCGAACTCTGGTGGAAGCAGCCAGATCTATGCTCAACTTCGCAAATCTTCCTCTCTACTTCTGGTCCGAAGCAGTGGCCACAGCATGCTTTGTTCAAAACCGAAGCATTGTCTGCACGCGTCTCAACAAAACTCCGTATGAGGGCCTTAACAACCGCAAACCAAATGTCAGATTCTTTCACATCTTTGGATGTAGATGTTTTGTGATCAATAACAAGGATCATCTTAACAAATTTGCACCGAAGTCAGATGAAGGCATTTTCCTTGGCTACTCAACAAACAAGGTAACCTATAGGGTTCTCATCAGACGCACTAGACTAATAGTTCAAAGCTTTGACATCAAATTCGATGACTATTACGTCCGCAACACTGCTCCTTCAAATGAAACAAAAGCAATTCTGGAAAGTGATATCCCAGCCTCCTCGGGTCCCTTAAACATAGTTGAAATAAACTATGATGATCTCTTTGACCCCGTAGAGACTTCTCATCTAACCGAAGTTCTTGTGTCTCCGGAAGCTCAACAGCAGCATGTCGAAGTTTCTGGTCCTACTCTATCCAATGATGTGTCACTCAATACTTCCACCTCGCCGGTTGAGGGGGAAAGCTCTACTCCGGATCAAGTGACAACCATCGAGGTTCCAGTAATTGAGGAAGTAGCTCCGGTCCCTACTCGCAGAGTCACTATCCCATCAACTATTTCCTCAGACTCAGATGATGAAGATATAGAAAACATTGACACAAGAACCGATCCAAGGATTATCACTCTCTCAACAATCCAGGGGGAACCATCTCAGATTTAGGGGGAACTCCCATCCGCAATCCAGGGGGAACCTCTCTCAATTGCTCAAGTAAATGTTGATCAAGCTCCCTTAGTCCAAGATAATTCTGCGGGCTGCTCTCAAGTCCAGGGGGAACTGCCATCTCCAACCACAGAGTCTTCTGATATTGAAGACGTTCCATCCACTGCAGCCGCTGACCATCTGCAACCTCGTCTTCATGTATGGACAAAGGACCACCCACCGGGTCAAATCATCGGCAACCCGTCCGCAGGTATTCAAACTCGATCCTCAAGAGATTTATCTGATCATTGTCACTATGCAACGTTTATGTCTTTGGTCGAGCCCAGAACCATCAAAGAAGCATTAATGGAGCCCGACTGGATAGCTGCGATGCAAGAGGAACTGGAAGAGTTTAAAAGAAACAAAGTATGGCAACTCGTTCCGAAGGCAAAAGGTCACACTGTTGTTGGTACCAGATGGGTGTACAAGAATAAATTGGATGAATCCGGTGCGGTCGTCAAAAACAAAGCAAGACTAGTCGCTAAGGGGTATAGTCAACTTGAAGGTGTTGATTATGATGAAACATACGCCCCCGTAGCCAGGATGGAGGCCATACGCATCTTCTTAGCGTATGTTGCTCACAAGAACATCAAAGTACATCAAATGGATGTAAAGAGTGCCTTCCTGAATGGTGAATTGAAAGAGGAGGTTTATCTTCAACAACCTCCGGGATTCGAATGTCTTGAATTCCCAGATCACTGTTACAAGCTTGAGAAATCAGTTTATGGTCTAAATCAAGCACCAAGAGCGTGGTATGATACTCTCTCAAAATTTCTTGTCTCATCTGGTTACAAAAGAGGAGTTATTGAACCCCACTTTATTTAGAAAGGCAAACGGTAATCACCTTATGCATGTACAAATATATGTGGATGATATCATCTTCGGATCAACGGATCAGGGGATGGTGGATGAATTTGCAAAGCTCATGACCAACAAATTCCAAATGAGCATGAATAGAGAGATTAATTTCTTTCTAGGACTTCAAGTGAAACAAGTCCCTCAAGGGATATTCATCCATCAAGAGAAATACACCTCTGAACTGCTGAAGAAATACTCAATGGACAACCATTCCTCTGCCAAGGTTCCTATGGCCTTCGGATATAAGATATCTGTTGATCCTTCCTGAGAATCAGTAGACCACAAAACTTATACAGGAATGATTGACTCGTTGATGTACCTCACTGCAAGCCGACCATACATTGTCTCCGCAACAGGTGTATGTGCAAGATACCAAGCTGATCCAAAAGTATCTTACATGACCGCAATTAAGCAAATTCTCAGATATTTAAAGGGCAGCAAGGCTCTAGGCCTCTGGTATCCCGCAGGGAATGATTTCAGTCTGCAAGCATTCACAGATGCGGATCATGCTAGATGTAGATTGGATAGAAAAAGCACTTCCGGTGGTTGTCAATTTCTCGGTGGAAGACTCGTCAGCTGGTCATCAAGAAAACAAAATTGTGTCTCATTGTCTACCGCAGAAGCTAAATATGTGGCCGCAGCCAGCTGTTGTTCTCAAGTCTTGTGGATGAAAACACAACTTATGGACAACGGATACAGGATGCTGCGGATACCGATTTACTGTGACTCAGAGAGTGCTATTGCGATTTCCCACAATCCTATTCATCACTCTAAGACGAAGCATATTGAACTACGGTATCATTTTATCAAAGACCACATTCTGAAAGGTAACATTGAACTAATTTTTGTTAACACTCATGAAGAGATTGCTGTTGTATTCACAAAGGCACTTGACTCTACAAAACTCAACAGTTTCTTACAAATGTTAGGAATGATGAATCCGGACCCACAATTCTTTTTGAATTGATAGGTACCGCAGACCATCTCTGGTCCCTGTTGCGGTCCTAACAAAATATATCTATCATACATGGTTTTAGTATACTTTGTGTACTGCAACCATATATCATACCTATATTTCTAAGGTCCTTATTGTTTGTTATTTCTGATTTTGTTCAAGTTTTTCTCTCAGTTCTTTCTACCACAGTCTTATAACCACCCACCGCAACGACGAATCTATCCTCAATGATGTATCAATCCGCAATGACTGATCAATCCGCAGTCACATTGAATGAACCTTCAACTACTTCATAAATCCCACTGAACTTTGTGTGCTATTTAATGATCCTTCATTAAATAAGAAAAACATTCTCAAAAAAAACATTCGTTGTGTAGCACATCACCGTTTCAGTTCTCCTTTTTCAAATAATCCTCTTGTCAAACCTATTTTGGGTTTGATACCAAATAAAATAGTTTCCCAATAAAAGAAATCTTTTTCCAGAAATCTTTTTCCTTAACTTTCTAATCCCCCTTGCCCCAAGATGTCAAATCCATTACAAATTCCACCTTTATTCAACGGACTTTTGCCCTTCACCACACGATCTTCAGATGTGTGATATTGGGCCTAACAATTCATTAAATGCTACATTTTTGGAAAAATCAAAACATTAAAATTTTATTTTCTTCTATCTCATTTGTGGCTGTAATTCTCTTTTCTTAAAAAAAACTCAAGGGTTTTTATCTTTAACCGCCACATATAGGGTAAAAACAATAAACTTTTGAGGATCCGCCCCTATAAAAACCTTTTTTCTCACCCAAGAAAGCTTTACGCTTTCTGAACCTTCTTAGACGATCTTCATCTTCTTCCCTCTTGCACTCAAGTTTTTCTGCAAGTTCTTCAAACCTTTTTCTCAAAATGGTGAAGTCTGGCATTTCAAAGAAGCAATCCAAAGCTTCTCGTTCCGTTCAACCTGCTGGTTTTGATTCTGCTACAAGAAACCAATCGCCTTCAATTGCTTCGAGTAATGTTAGGGCTATTTTTGATGATCACACTGTTTACAATGAATCCATTCGACTCATGATCAATTTCATCTCTAATCACCCTTTGTTTGGACCCTTTGATTCATTCACTGATGTGGTTCCAACTTCAACTCTTTTCAGGTGTGCATTCTCGGCATATCGTCCCCACAACAACCTGCAAGAAGTTCATCTGAACTTAATGGATGATTCCCTTGTCATCTTGACCAAAGACAAATTCCTGAATGCAATCAATCTATTGGTACATCCTTATACACAGTTCTTCTCTCCAAGTGTGACGGACATCATCACTTCACTTTACCAAATAGGATACCAGAAGAAGCTCAAGGGGATAGGAGAGTTCAAGAAAAATCAACTCCCTGCGGTCTGGCAGTTTTTCTGTCACTTCGTGATCCGCAATCTGTCAGGAAGAACCGGAGGCACTGATAACATGGGCCTCAATCTATTAGAGCTAGTGTGGAGCATCTTCACTGGCCACGACGTCAACTACGGCCAGATCTTATGGGATGACTTCCTTCAGTATATCCCTAAGGAGAATCCAAAAGCAAATCCCACAGAGCTCACTTTTGCAAGATTTTGGTCCTTATGCATTTCAGACCTCCACCGCGATGCAAAGATCAGCATGGGCAACGACATCAACTGCTTTGTCACACGTGATCTCAAAAGGTACCCTCCCTCTAAAGATCAATCTATCTTTGGACCTCTAAGACGCCTACCTATACACATTTTGACTACTGTTGGACTGGAGACTAAACAAGTCACATATCACATAGAGGATACAGAAGGAATTGACCCATACCCTTCTACCCCACCTCTACCTAGTCAGACTATACTAGACTCTACAGCACCCCGTGATTCAGAACATACCGCAGCCCCATCTTCCACTACACTGTCTAATATTCCTTTAGCAAGGCGGCTTAAGAAGATTTCTTCAAGAAAAACCTCCTGTGGAAAGTCCAAGAAAGAAGAACCATCCAAAAAAACGCAAACTTAGGCATGTTGTAACTTCTAATGAAGATTCTGATCCAATTCAAACCCCCCTGCAGTCAATGTTGAAGATGAGTCTGATGATGACTCTGTCCCACTCCTCATTCTCAAGAAACGCAAAACCAATCCAAGTTCTAGCCAAATACGTGACCGGACCGATACCGTAGTCTCTCAAAAGACTTCGGTAGTCCTTGGGGTCCCCGTAGACCCATTTGTCTCAACCCTCCCCAGCCACTCAGACATAATAAGTGTGTCTGCTTCATCAAAACGTGGAGACTCACCCCCAACTAAATCCCAAGAGGATTTAATTGGTTCTTCTCGCCCTAAGGTCTCTAGGGCTTCCCGAATTCATTTCTTTGAGGAACAAGATTTGCGCTCCATTCTTGATTCGGTAATCCAAACACTTGATACACCTTCCCAACCGCAGGGCAATTCTTCAGCCCATGCCAGAACTGATCCGAGGCCAAACTTGACTACGGGTCAAGGAGACCAAGGAAGCTCAGGAAATCCTACTCTGCTTACCTTACATACAGGTGGTTTAGGCACGGTGAGCACCAATGTGCAAGGATCCGTGAATACGAGGGACACCTCAGTGCGAAATCAAGGATTTGACGGATATGACTCTGATGATACCTTCACTCGGGAGCGTCCCACTACCAAGTCTGGTATCAAAAAGTATGAAGCTTTTCGCAGGGCATTTCAGGCTCGAAAAGATCAGCAAACAAAGCAGCTTCAACAAAAAGGAGAAGGAACTTCAAACCGTGGCAAAGTACTGGGCAGATGCAATAAACAATGCAAACACTGTAGCCACCATCCTAAAGATTCAAAATTAGATGACCGCAATGGCTGAGACCATCCGCAACGCTCAGTCCATTCCCGATGGTGCAGGTCCATCCTAGCCCCCTCCAACAGAAGCTGTTCAAAACTCCCAAGATGACGGAACAACAATCGAAGTCAGTTTCGGACCTACATTTGGTTTTGATGACTTTGACATGAATGAAGTCAACCAACCGGAGCAATCAGATGATATGGTAATGATCTTCGACGAAGAATAAAAATCAAGCGGATCCCAGTACTCTACATCAAATCCTAAGGAAAAGAAAAAGAAGAAGAAAGTGGCTGTATCCAGAAAGAAATTTCTAAGTCTCCAAGACAAGGTCGATCAAATTCTGGCTGTAGTGAAATCTAGCCAACCGCAACCAGAAGATGCACCTAGTCTGCAATCTCTCATTGAAAGAATCGAGCGTCTTGAAGCTAGAGAAAGACTTGCTGCTGATAGGATCTCTCTCAAGGTCGAAATGGGTATTCGAGCCCTCGACACAAACCGCAAAATTGATCACCAACAATTCCTTGCCACTGCGGAGCGACTAATCACTGAAGTATCCGCAATCAAGACTAAACTCCTATCCACCATTGCGGATCAATCTACTCAGTCAAAGAAGCTTGTCGAGGAAACTCACAATGCTTATGAGTCCACAATCTCTGTACTGCACTCAACCATCAACAGCTTTCGTCGCTCTTTATATTCAACTTTTCATGGCCAGGAGATTTTACAACTCACCAAGGAGATCCACAAACTTCTCTTTAACACCGTAATTTCCAACAATCAGCAGCTTGCTGATGCACTTAACGCCCAATTTAATGAAGTCTGTGCCAAGATTGACGGTCTTAAACAATGTCTTGAGGAGGAACCCGGTGTTCCTTCCTCAAGAGGGGGAAGTGAAGACCGTGACTCGGACCGCATCTCACATCAACATTCACATCTGCATCATCATTTACAAACTCCCATCCAATTCGGTCCCAGTCATCAGAAACCAATCATACCACAATCGATCTTTCAAGAATCCATCATTCAACAAAAGGTTCCTACTCCGCAACCTTCCCCGCATCCATCTCCCAAAAAGAAGACTCATGTGCCTTCTCCTCAACACAGACAAATTCATTCCACTCATCAGTGTCCACCGCAACAAGAAAATGTTCAACAAGTCCAAGTTGCTCAACATCCTTCTTCCCCGCATCCGGAGACTCCCCCTCATTTCAGAAACTTAGCCCCAGAAATGTCATCCGAAAAATCCTACGACTCTCCCAAAACCAAACAAAGGAAAGCTGACTGGAAAGCAGCTAAGTTAGCAGAACTGATATGGAGAGATCACGGATTCGACATTACGATGGATGAATCCCTCATTAATTCCTGGATTAATCCTATCATAAGATTACTTGATGACGACTACAAGCCCTATCTTACCTATGCGGAACCCCCTTCTGACGGGTATTGGGACATTTGTAGTGGTGTTGATTATGATGGCATGTGCGGAATATGAAAGATCTAGTGAATCATCATGTAAAATCAAGAACACAAGGAGTAAATAAATCTTTGTAAGCTCATATTAGATCTAGAAAGAATATACAAATGGGTTTGTACAAAGTTTCTCTCTCTAGTCTAACACTCCAAAATGGTTTCTTACATAATGGGAGTCACTCACTTCCTATTTATAGGAAAGACTCAACCCATTTACACATACAAGAGGGTAAGCCTAAAACACTACATCCAAGAGTGACTTTGCACCCTAACATTCTCCCCCTCAAAGTTAGGATTGGATGTCCCGGCTTCAGTCTCCAACGAGCTAGCGCGATCAAGACCAAACTCCCCCTCGAAGTAACACTGGTCTTCAAATCCGCAAATGAATATCCGACAAACCCGCTTCGAATACCCATCATTCTCCCCCTTTTTATAATCAAAAAAATGATTATAACCAAAAATGAATCACCAAAAATTTTGCACGGAAAAACAATCACGAAAAAGCCACAAAAAATTTCCAATTTATGAAACAATTTTACTTTTTTTTGGTGAAAGTTGCAAGATTTTTCAAAAACCGGGTAGAAATTGTCACTTCCTGAAACTTGCAGGGAACCATTGCACCAAAACTAGCCTAATATGCGAAATTCTCCCCCATTTGCGAAACTGGGTAGAAAATGTTAATTCGCACAAACAGCAGGGACCATAAATGAACATTTTTCAATTTCTAAGAAAATTAGCCCAATTTCGAAGTTGGGTACTTGTTTTGTCAAACTGTCGAAATTTCAGGGGTTGTTTTCGAAAATTCTTCATTTTTCTTCAAAACTAACGAAGACTAGGCCAATTCGTACGAAGGTTTTAAGTTTTGTCAAACTGTCGAAACTTCAGGGGCCATTTACGAAACTTTGAGCTTTTTCATTCAAAACATACGAAATTTTAACCCTTCGTATGAAATCATCAACTCTTTTTCCTCCCCTTCGTACAAAATTCAAAACACCCTTCGTATGAAATCCTTCACCCCTTCGTTAGATTCAATCACCCTTCGTTAATTTCGTTAGTAACACCCTTCGTTAGAAACAAACATCACCAAATCAACGAAAATTTTTCCGCTGCCATTTTAATGAAAACGAAGGCACACGAAGCCTCTGAATCTTGTCTGAATCATTCAACCACTGAATCAAGATCCAAAAAAAATTCGTTCGTTCAACAGCAACCCAACATCAAGTTTTCGCTCATCACTACTCACTGCTCAATAGCCGATTACTACACCCATTTGCTTGTGACCCAACTGCATCGACCATCTGTTCGTCAATCGATCATCACACCAGAATTGAAAACCAAAGTTTCAAACATTGACTTCCAAAATCGATATCTCAATTCAACCCAAAACGAAATCTTCATCCCACAACCATCTTGATGAAACATCGACATCTAACTTCGTTAACCATCGACTTCCTAAATCATCGACATTATCAAATGAGTTCATAGCCTTCGTTCAAAACACCAAAATCTTTGCTATCAATACAGTACTCGACATCAGCCAAAATCAACTTTGAATCGTCGACCTCCAAACCCGATTTCATTAGCCTTCCCAAAATCGACTATCAAAATCAGTCGACAGTAAGATCATTCCCAAATCAATTCATCAACAAACCCCAGTCGATACCAACAACCATCTATTCGACTGTAAACCATTGATTTGAAAAGCGAAATCATCAGACCAACTAACGAATCCAATTTTTCCTTCCTTGCTTTCACTACAAGAACCCTCAAATCATCTCAGTCGATATTGATTAACAAATGAACATCGATCCCTAGACAGCTATCACCAAATCTTCGTTCCTTGACATTGATCACAAAAGCCAACTTCCATACATCGATTATCGATTTCACATCACCAATCAGTCGAACATCACACAACAGATTTCAGCCATTCGAAGTCCAAATCTCGTTTAAGAAACAAACATGAACAACTCACAGTGTTCGTCATCAAGAATAAAATCCCAACCAATTTCGAATTTAAACCCAAATTAAACTCGGTTTCGATACCCATAGCCTCAAATCAACTTGTACTAACCAATTTCAACCTTCAGTTTCAACAATTCATCACTTAAACATCAACTTTGACTTTTTCTCAGTTTAACTTTTACTTCATCGGACCCTCAATAGCTTGATCTTAATATATTTATGTTTATACAAACCAAATGAAATTGATTCACAAGACGATTTCAACAAACAACATGCATTGACTGTTAAGAATAACAGGATGAACCTGAACTCGTATGAACACAGTCAAGAATTTTTGAGAGTACAAGCACTTTAAGCGTGTGATGAAGAACGAACAAAGTGCTTATTCTTTGGGCTCACGAATCACTTATGAACAGTAACGGATCAATGTGATTATTTGGGCTACATCAAATGAAACGAATCCAAAACGAATTTAGGGTAAATGTTTGGGTTTAATCTGATGAATAGTAACAGATACAAATTTTGATTTGGCTTGATCTTAAAAAAAATATTGGATCATCAATTGGGGTTTTTCAAGAAAAATTTGATCCAACGAGACAAATCGATCAAAAAAAGAAAAACGAAAAGCACGAATCAAAATCATGGATGTTTTGGAATCCATTTGAAAATTTGAGATACCTTTTTGACGAATTGAGATCCATTTGCAATGAACGAATCAAATTTGGAAGATCTTGGTTCTTTTGTCGGAACGAGAAAATCTCCAATTTGAACATTATACCACCCACGAGGCGTGTTGTACAACTCGTTCTTCGTGTTCTTCAACGATCTAAGAACATCTTCAAAAGAACCACCAACACATTTGGGTTTTGACTTCAAATTCAATGTAACATTAGGATATTATTGCTTTGGAACCCAAATTTGCTTCACGGATTTCGGATTCACAACAACATTTGACGATTTTTGTGAATAAACCCGCTTATTCTTCCGTTTAATCTTCTTCTTCTTTTTCTTTCTCATCTTTTTGCATCTTGAAGACTTGATTTCATGAACAAACCCACTTTCCACAACTTGAACATTTTGAGTTTGAATCAAATCTTTTGGAGTTTGATACTTGTGATTTTCTTGGATCACCGACTTCCGATAAGGAATCATTCCTTCAAACGAATCACAAGAACACAAAATATCATCGGTTTGAACTCCAATCGAGAAAAAAACTTTTTCATCATGAGAATCAACTTGAACTCATTTTTCTTGAACATCAAGAACATCACATTGAACTCCATTGTCAAGAACTTCAACAAACTTAAGAGCACGAAGATCATTTGGGTCTTCAATAAGAGAAACATATTTCTTTTTGAACAAATATTTTTCTTCTCCAATCTTATCGCTACTACGTGTTGATATGGACCATGTAATATCAGCCAACCATTTGATCTCACAAAGTGGTTGAAATATCAAGCTTCCATGATCATCCTTCAATCCTCCATAAGAAACCATAGTTCCCCATTATATCAACTTGTTTAACACCAACCCATAATATTGATCTTTATTGACTTTGTATTTGATATCTTCAACGATCACAATCCAAGAATTGTAAGACAAATTCACCATGATCACAAAAACTTGAAGATTTCTAGAGAGAGAAAGTGATTTCAAGGAGATCTCTAGAAAGAGAAAGTGAAACAAACAAGTATTCTAGAGAGAGAAAGTCGAATTATGGATCAAATCAAGGAAAAATTCGATTTCTAGAACACAAAACACTCTCTAAACACAAAGATCAATAAGAACATGAAGAATCACCAAATCAAGATAGCCATCAAGGATCAATTCTTGATCCAATCAAGAACACCCGCTCTGATACCAATTGTAGTGGTGTTGATTATGATGGCATGTGCGGAATATGAAAGATCTAGTGAATCATCATGTAAAATCAAGAACACAAGGAGTAAATAAATCTTTGTAAGCTCATATTAGATCTAGAAAGAATATACAAATGGGTTTGTACAAAGTTTCTCTCTCTAGTCTAACACTCCAAAATGGTTCCTTACATAATGGGAGTCACTCACTTCCTATTTATAGGAAAGACTCAACCCATTTACACATACAAGAGGGTAAGCCTAAAACACTACATCCAAGAGTGACTTTGCACCCTAACAACATTCCCATCTCTCCCAATGCAAAATTCTTCACCGTCTTCGAGTCGTTTGACAGCAGCCTCCCCGATGATTAGAGGTTGCCACTGGAGTTTGAAAGACTTAACAGATTCCATGCCAAGCATGGATCTGCAATTGAAAACATCTAGTCAAACGACAGACCCACCGTAGTCAAGAACTACAACCCCAAAAAGTTTATGAAAGCAGAATTCATCCAGTATACTCTCACAAGAAGAAATTCAGACTATGTCCGAACCCAAGCTTATTTTCCTTGCATGAACCCGGAGGAAATCTTTCTGATTGCTAAGGTATTTCAGAACAAGTGTGAGAAGCATCCAAAGATGAAGACTGCGTATGAAAGGGCCTGTACATTTCTAAAAGAAATTGTCTGTGACTTTGCTAAGATTGACGCAGACATCCACCCAGTTATTACTCAGAAGTTCAACCTCCCTCCTCTTGAACCAGCTCCGGTCCTGACCGAAGGTTTTCAAGAAAGATCCCTTGGAGCAACTAACTTCCCAGAATTGGGAGTCATTTTCAAACGTCTAAATGATGATACAAAATATTTCATTCCAATGACTGCTATGAACCGCATTACCCGGAAGCAACTAGAGATCACTCAAACTGCAGTCAACAGGTCAAAACACACAACTGCTGAAGTAAAGTTTGAAATCTCCAGGAGAATCGTTTGGCTCAGGGAAGTCAGGAAGTTCTGGTGGATTCTCATCAAATTCCTGAAGCTTGACAAATGAAATGAGAGTTGAAGAGGTCACTTAGGGGGAAATTTTTGAAACATAAAAGTGACCCTCTTAACTTGACAGATCAGAAGCCATCTCCGATCTATAGTCAGTATCTCAACCGCAATCAAGAACCGCATTCGTAGTCGACGTCATCAATCTTAGTTTTAGTTGTATCTGTTATCTTATGTCTTTACATTTCTTTACCCAGTGTGCCTTGCATGGCCACCTTACACAGATTTAACTTTGTAATCTTCGAGACTCTATAAATAGAGCTCTCTCATTTTGAATGAAGACACCTTTCGATTATCTCTATCTTGAATATCGTATTCTACTTATTCTCTCTTACTCTCTCATCTTAAAAGATCTTCAGAACTTAAACTAATATATTAAGTTCGTAGTTTCTCTCTTCGGAGCAAGTCATCTCGACTTAATCACTAATTCTGATCTCACCTACTAACTTGGTTTTATTGCAATTCTTGTTAAGAATCAGCTTAAGTGTATACTTGATATAATACTTGTTGTTATTTATATTTCCTTATATTTCTGCACCTAATTATCTAACTATCAAACTCTAACTTATTATTGTTGAGCTTTATGATCCTTTGAGTTAAACTTTAATTCCGCAATATTACTCCCACTAACGTTTGTTCAAGTATGTTACTCAAGTTTTTCTTTCAACACTGGCAGCAGCATGACAGGTGGCGGCACCCGCTCCTGCCACGTTGAGCATTACAGATGGCCGTCAGGGCATGGCAGAGGCGCCTACAACAAGGAGTAGGGCTTTCCAGCTTACTGCTGAGGAGGCACGTGCGGCTCCCGATGTTGTGACGGGTATGTATTCTCTCCTTATCTCTTTATTTGTTATGATTATTGCTTATGTTTATGTGTTTGTTATAGGATCGTTCTTAGTGAACGGTATAACAGCCTTGGTACTGTTTGATTTGGGTGCAACCCGATCTTTTGTGTCGCTCACACTCAACAAGCGATTCGTAGGAGCTCCGGGGGAGCTGGATTGCCCACTTGATGTGGAGATAGCAGATCACAAGACCGTTAGAGTTGCGAGGGTTCACAGAGGTTGTACACTATGGTTATTCGATGAGCAGTTTTTAGTGGATTTGGTTCCTATTCCCTGCGAGGGACTAAGGTTATAGTGGGTATGGATTGGCTGAGCCCCAATGGGGAAGTGATCAACTGCGAGCAGCATCTAGTGAGGGTTCAGACTCCTAGTAGGGGAGGGTTAGTGATTCAGGGCGAGAGGCCACAGCGCGGACCGGTTTTATGTTCAGCAACGAGGGCGAGGCATTTACTTTAGCAGGGTTGTGCAGGATATGTCGCTTATGTGATGGATACCTGGGATAAGGGTAAGGCGACAGTGGATGATGTATCGGTCGTGCGAGAGTACTCAGATGTATTCCCGGAGGATTTGCCTGGGATACCTCCGGAGAGACAGGTTGATTTCAGGATCGACTTAGTCCCTGGTGCGGCTCCGATAGCCAAGGCACCATATCGGTTGGCTCCTCCCGAGATGCAGGAGTTGTCTACGTAGCTGCAAGATCTACTAGACAAGGGATTCATCAGGTCGAGTAGTTCACCATGGGGAGCACCGATCCTTTTTGTGAAAAAGAAGGATGGTTCGCATCGGATGTGCATAGACTACCGTGAGCTGAATAAGGTAACGGTGAAGAACCGTTATCCCCTTCCAAGGATCGATGATTTGTTTGACCAGCTACAGGGTGCATCTTGGTTCTCCAAGATTGATCTACAATCGGGTTATCACCAGATGCGAGTCAGAGAGGAGGATGTACAGAAGACGGCTTTTAGGACTCACTATGGTCATTATGAGTTTGTGGTTATGCCGTTTGGGCTCACCAATGCTCCATCCGCATTCATGGATCTCATGAACCGAGTGTGGAGAACGATGTTGGAGCGGTCTGTGATAGTTTTCATCGATGATATTTTGGTCCACTCCAAGACTCAGGAGCAGCATGAGGAGCACTTAAGGGAGGTGCTGGAGACACTGAGGAGGGAAAGGCTTTTTTCAAAGTTCTCCAAGTGTGAGTTCTGGTTGCGCGAGGTGCAGTTTCTTGGGCATCTCGTCAACCAGAAGGGTATTCTGGTCGATCCAGCCAAGATAGAGGTCGTGATGCAGTGGGAGGTTCCGAGGTCTCCAACTAAGATTCAGAGTTTTCTTGGTCTAGCGGGTTACTACCGGAGATTTATCCAGGATTTCTCCAAGATTGTTGTTCCTTTGACCCGACTGACCAAGAAGTCGGTGACATTCCGCTGGGGGCCTGAGCAGAAGGCAGGCTTCGAGACTCTTAGACAGCGGTTATGCGAGGCTCCGATTTTTACTCTGCCCGAGGGAGTCGATGACTTCGTGGTTTATTGTGACGTGTCGATTATGGGCGTGGGTGCAGTTTTGATGCAGCGGGGTCATGTGATAGCTTACGCGTCGAGGCAGCTGAAGCTTCACGAGGCTAACTATCCGACGCATGATTTAGAGCTGGGGGCTGTGGTTTTCGCCCTCAAGATTTGGCGGCATTACCTCTACGGAGTCCGTTGTACCATTTACACGGACCACAAGAGTTTGAGGTACCTCATGGATCAACCGAATCTGAACATGAGGCAGCGTCAGTGGTTAGATGTGGTGAAGGATTATGACTGTGAGATCCTTTACCATGCGGGCAAGGTCAATGTGGTGGCCGACGCCCTGAGCCGTAAGGCGGTGGCGGCTCCGATTAGAGATATATGCTTGAGGATGACAGTGATTACTCAACTGCTGGAGCAGATTAGAGAGGTGCAGGTTGAGGGCCTGAAGGAAGAGCACCAGAAGTGTGAGCGGGTCATAAGCCGGGTGGCCTCGTTTGACTATGACAGCCGAGGGTTGGTGACCCTGCATGGGAGGGTTTGGGTTCCGTACTGGGGTGGAGTACGGCAGGTTCTGATGGATGAAGCCCATAAGTCGAGGTTCTCCATCCATCCTGGGGCGACGAAGATGTATCGGGATCTTCGCCCTGATTACTGGTGGCCCTGCATGAAGCGGGACGTAGCTGTTGGATTAGGTGTCTAAGTTCATAAGTATTCCTGGAATGTACTTGACCCGATTAGCATGGTCCATTTGGGTTACATGGCATTGCAATACTTGGATAGACCAAAATAAGAGAAATGACACTTAAGGATTATTAATATATTATAAGTTCTAATATATTAATAATATTATCTAATTAGTATTGATCAAAGAATTAATTTGGAATTAATTAAGTGATCAAAAAGAGACTAATTAAATATATGGGGTTGATTGTGTAAATCATCTATTCTTGTATAGTGGGCTAATTATCCATGGTTTGTATGGATTGGGTTAAAACCCATAAGATGCTCCATGGATAGTTCATGGAGGTTACAAACCCATGGATCATGGAATATGGAAAGCCATGACAATTAGGGCTTACATGGTGTAACCCTACTTGTGCCACAACTATATAAAGAACCCTATGCAAGCAAAATCGGGCACTACTTGTACAAGTGAGATGGAAATACGATTTTGAGGCTTAGTGAACTTCTCTCAAGGTTATTCCAAGTGTTGTAGTGTTGTGTGAGACATTTGAGGCATCACACTTGAGGTGCTAGGCTCACGAGGTTCTCAAGGAATCCAAACTACAAAAGGTATGTTCTTCTTCTAGCATTTATGTTTAAAAGTTCCCCATGCTATGCTAGATAGGTTAAGAACCTTGGAAAATCAATTTTGCATGTATCTTAGTAAAACATAGATCCAAGGTTTCTAGGGTTGTATGTACACCTTAGGAGTGTTAGCTTGGATTACGACATCCCTCTTCATGGTGGAAATTAAAACCTAATAATTTATTTCGTTTTTCATGGTGGAAATTGGTGAATCGTCATTCACCTACCTTCAAATATTTTATAGCTTGGATTACGGCATCCCTCTTCTAAGTTATAAAATATTGTGTTGGGTCCTAGCCCTAATATTACATTTGGGTGTCTTATTAAGTACTATCATTTTATCTAATCTAAACTTGTCTCTCTTGTTTTCAAATGTCTTCCAACAATGCTGCTTTTGGCTCAAACCCTACCGGCTCCTTCTCTCTCATGAACCTTTGTGGGAGAGTCATCTTCGATGGATCCAACTTTATGGATTGGATTAGGAACATCAGGATGGTCACTCGGTATGAGGACAAGGAATATGTCCTCGACAAGGAGCTTAAGGAACTTGATGAGTCATCTGCTACTCCTGAGGAGATCGTTGAATACCAGGCACATGAGAGAGATGCTACCAAAGTGGCATGTATCATGTTGGCCACTATGACAGCCGAGCTCCAAAAGTCCTATGAGGACTTCTACCCTTTTGAGATGCACCAGGACTTGATGGACCGCTACCATCAGAGTGCTCGTCAAGAGCGGTATGAAATCATCTCCTCCATGATAACAACCAGGATGAAGGATGGTGAACCCATCACGGGCCACATGCAGAAAATGCAAAGGTATGTGGACCGTTTGCTGAAACTGAATGTGAACTTCCCAGAGGAGTTGGCAATTGATATCATTTTGCACTCTCTACCTTCGTGTTATGATCAATTCTGCATGACATACCACATGAACAAGGAGGAAGTTACACTCAGCAAACTTCAAGGACTTTTTAAGACCGCGGAAAGTGGTCTTAAAGGTAAATCGGTTGTTACTACTCCTACTCCTACCGCGGCCCCTGTCTTGGCAATCGGGCAAGGCAAAGGAAGGAAGAGGAAGATCCCTTCGAAGGGTACCAAGGGAAAGTCCCTTGATGGCTCCTCTTCAAGTGGAACCAAGAAAGGTTTCGTCACTCCTTCTGCTAACCCGAAAGAGGTTGAATGCTTCTATTGCCATGAAAAGTCGCATTAGAAGCGAAACTGCCCAATGTACCAGCAAGATGTTAAGGATGGGAAAGTAAAACCCAACCATGCGGGTATTTACACTATATTGTCTAATAACTCACCATATTCTAATTCTTGGGTCCTTGATACAGGTTGTGGTATTCACATATGTTGTGATTTGCAGGGACTAAGAAGAAGTGAGAATATGGAGCATGGGAAGATAAACTTGATCATGGGAAATAGGAAAGTTACACTTGTCACCAAGATTGGAGTTTATTCTGTGTTGCTAAGTAGTGGGTTAACATTAGATTTGAATAAATGTTGTTATTCGCCTGAAATGGCAAGAAATATTATTTCCTTTCATGGTTTGTACAAACAAGGTTTTACCTTTTCATTTGATAATGATAGTGGTGGTATTAATGCTTTCTTTAATAATGTTCTTTATTTTAAAGCATTACCTTGTGATGGTGTGTATGAAACTGTGTCGGTTGTAGATAACCTAGGAAATAATGTATTGTGTATCGACTCTTCCACTAGTTTGGATAAAGCATCATTATGGCATTATCGTCTTAGACATGTAAGCAAGAAACGCATAGGCCAACTCCAAAAGGATGGAGTCTTGGAGTCATTTGACCTAAAATCAGATGATAGTTGTGAATCTTGTTTGCTTGGGAAAATGACAAAGTCACCCTTCACTGGTACTTATGCTAGGGGTGAGGGTTTATAGGACCTCATACATACTGATGTGTGTGGACCCTTCAGAACCGCCACAAGAGATGCTAACCATTTATATGTGACTTTTACTGATGATTTTAGTAGATATGGATATGTCTACTTAATCAAGCATAAGATAGAGACCTTTGAAAGATTCAAAGAGTTCAAATAGGAAGTGGAGAATCAGTTGGGCATGAACATTAAGATGCTTTGATCCGATCGAGGTGGTGAGTATCTTAGTACAGATTTCCTTGACTCATAAGGAATGTGGGATTGTCTCACAATTGACACCTCCCAGGACACCGTAGTTGAATGGTGTGACTGAGAGGCGCAATCGAACCTTGTTGGATATGGTTCGTTCCATGATGAGTCGAGCTTCGCTACCAATCTCGTTTTGGGGGTATGCCTTAGAGACTGCCGCCCATATCCTTAATCTAGTCCCTACCAAAAGGTTGCCAAAACACCTCATGAGATGTGGACTGGAAAAGTTCCCAATTTGGACCACATCAAGATTTGGGGTTGTGAGGCTTTCGTGAGGCGCGAGTCTCACGATAAGCTCGAACCTCGAAGTGAGAGGTGTATTTTCATCGGCTACCCACAAAGATCCTTTGGTTACCTCTTCTACAAGAAGTTAGTTGTCGAAGTTGTGATCACGGCTTTTTGTGTTAAAATACTCCTATAGTATTTTTTTAAGTTTGATTCTTGGAATCTTTGGTAAGTTGCAGACTTGTTGCTCACCATGATCCTTCTTCGGCATACATTGGTCCTACCTTGGCTAAATATAGTTGATCAGGCTATATTCATCCAAGATCTGACTACATACCCCGCAGCTGAATCATGGTGTTCAACTGGTCTTGATACTTTTATGTTATTGTCATTATGATACTGAATTAGTATTGCGATTGTGCGAATACTTTTATAAAAATATAAATTTTTATTTTAAAGTATTTTTGAAAAGCTACGTCAGAGAATTTTATCCCGTTGTATTTATAGTTTGTATATCATACGTGGTTCGATATACTTAGTTCACTATAAACAAAGCTCTGATACCAATCTGTCACACCCCCAAACCGGAACGGCGGAAACGTTCGGGGGCGAAGGACGTCATGTTCAGTATCATAACCATAGTGAAGAAAGTAAACACAACCATCATAAATATAATTTAAAAGGTTACATCGTTGCAAAATACATGTTTCCAAATAAATTACATATGATGTCAAAATAGTTCAAAAGAAATCTACGCCTTAGCGTCTTGCCTTCAAAAGTCTTGTGGTTACCTGAATTACTGATTACCTGATAATACAAGTTGTTTTTGAAAGAGTATCAGCATTAAAGCTGGTGAGTTTATAAGCAATTTATGAATGAAAAATGAATGTTGTTCCTTAAAGTTTGTTACAAGTTTGTTTCCAGAAAATCCGATATTTTCTAAAAGGTTTAGTGTAGTCTTAACTGAACCAAGACTTAGTATATGTAAGTAAATTATCATACTTATATGTGGTTTTATATTTAAATAAAAAAAACTCCTTTTTGTGAAATCCTTAAATTCCCGTGAACGGTGTGTTTGTTAATTTCCCATGTGAGTTGTTATAACCATACTATGACTCGAACACCTCGTACTCAACGTTCTTCAAGCGTCGGAATGTTATGACACTTGTCACCCCAGACCTGGCGGTCTAGCTGTTGCAAGCAGCTCAGGTGCGGGTTGTCAAACCCAATATAGATCTATATACAACTATCACGCTCTCCCTACAAGAGATTCTGGCTATAACTACAGGACTTTTCTGTTGTACTAAAGAGTACTCCGAAGATGAATGTCTCACAAATTTATTCATTAACATGTTCACGTAGTTTGTAATAAAATACCCGCTTTGTAAATCGATAGTATTACCACTTCTTTGTTAAATGAGGTGTCCAAACTATACCTATTATAGTTTTATCAAAATGCTTTATGTTGTAAATGAAACCTTGTTATGCATGACCTTGTATTTCAATAAACTGACATTGAAAATGCTAAGAATAAAATCTTACATACCTTGCTCAGCATGTTACAAGGTGTGAATAACTCTTAAACTTGTTTTGACAATTTAACTCTTAACTGCCACTGTTTTAGATTATTTATAGAAAAATCATCGTAAGTCGAAAACTAAATCCGTAAACTCGGAGAGTTTGGAAAAAGAGTCTACTATGTTCACAGATTTTCTTATACATTTTGGTGGTCTCAAACCAGTGTGAAAATGTTCATTTTCACGACCTGGTCTGATTTCGTTGCTGCAGTGATAGGCAGTTTTGTAAAAATCACCAAAAATTGTAGAAACATCATATGTAGATGTTCAAGTAGTCATTTTAAAGGTATAAACCTGAACCATTTGCATATTGAACAGTTTTGAAAAATATTAAGTTTAAGTTGGGTAAAACAGCTCGTGAACAGGTCACAACTTTTCTGTTGTAAGCTGTCAAGTTAAGTTTCAAATATGTTTTGGTGTTTTAACTTGTATTCCCCCCCTGAAAACTAAAGAAAACTAGAAAATGTAGGGGTATGAACTCACCTTGAGTGATTCTTGGAATAGTGGAAGGTCGAAGACGAGGAGTATCAAGTCAAGAACACTTGATGAACACGTAAGAGTTTGGATGATCCTAAGAACGATTTTTGGTGTTAAGATATGAGTCAATGATCCAAGAGTGTTATGAAATTATGGAATGACACTTGAGTTTAGATGGAATACTTACCAAAAAGTGCAGTAGCAACTCAAGAACACTTGCACAAGGTGGTGGAAAGTAGAGAGAAAGAAGCTTTCTTGAGGTGATATGAGAAGTGTGTATGTTTGAAATGAGCAAGTAAATCAAGAAATCCTCCAGGGATTTCCTTATATGGAAGGTTGCTGGAGCAACTTGTGAGTTTGAAGTGATGTGTGCATTGGTTTGTGTGATGTGGATAAGGTGGCAAGTGTGAGGGTGACACATGGAAGGCAAGTGGGCACACTTGACCCACTTGTGGGTTAAATATCCTCTTAATATAAAATAATGATTTTAATTAATAAATCCTTGAGAAATAAATAAAATATGAGTTTTGGGGGTTAAAAATGGTAAAATTATGAATTTGGTGAAAAACTCCCGTCAAAAACGGGCTTAGGAAGCGAAAGTAGTCGAAAACCGGACAATAGGGACCGAACCTGCGAGGTTCGGCTCTAAGAGGTTGAGAACCGAGAGAAGGGGAGAAGGAACCGAGAGAAGGGGAGAAGGACCGAAGGTGCGAGGGGGAGGGCCGAAGGTCAGGTCTCGGTCCGAAGTACCTAGGGAACCGAAATAGACCGAGCCCTCGGTCCATTTCGGTTGAGAGGGTTTCGGCTCTGATGTAGGTTCGGTCCGAGAGTGGGAGGTTCGCTTCTAACAGGTTCGCTTCTAACAGGTTCGCTTCTGACAAGTTCGGCTCCTAAGAGGTTCGGTTCCTAAGAGGGGTTTCGGTTCCTAAGAGGGGTTTCGGTTCTATTTAGCTGTTTTTCGATATAACTCACCGTTTCGAGCGGTTTTTGGCCAAGTTAAGGGTCGGGATGACTATAAAAAGTTGAGAGAGATTGTGGAGAGATTTTGGGAGAGATTTCACATACTTGGAGAGATTTGGGAGAGATTTCACATATTTTGAGAGATTTAGGAGAGATTTCACATACTTGGAGAGATTTCACATTCTTGGAGAGATTTGGGAGAGATTTCACATATTTGGAGAGATTTCACATGCTTGGAGAGATTTGGGAGAGATTTCACCTTAGCCATTATTATCGTATAATCTCGTAATGCAAGGTTCGTGAACCCCGTTATGCTTCGTTTATGATTGTTTTAAGTCCCTGAAAGGGTCCTTAGTCGTGTTTTGATGCGTTTAACTCCCTTTTTAGGGTTTTTACATTGATAACACATAGATTCTTCGAGACATTTGAATCCTTGACATACAAATGTACAATTTTATACATAGAATAAGTTTTAACATTCAAGTACAAATTAAGTTTGACCGGTTTGACTTGTTGACCTTGGCTTGAATTTGATGGTTGTCACATTATCCCCCCGTTAGAAGGAATTTCGTCCCGAAATTTGCATTTTGAGTGGGACTTCAAGGGTTGGGAAATAGATGTGGGTACTTTTGTTTCATTTGGTCCTCACGTTCCCAAGTAAATTCGGGTCCTCGCTTGGTGTTCCACCGGACCTTTACGATGGGAGTGCGGCTTTGTTTCGTCGATTTGACCTCTCAATCCATGATTTCAACAGGTTCCTCTACAAAGTGGAGGTTCTCGTTGATCTCAATTTCCTCCAAAGGAATGACGAGGGTCTCATCAGACAAACATTTCTTCAGGTTTGACACATGAAAGGTAGGATGGACGTGGTTGAGTTCCTGTGGTAATAGTAGCTTGTATGCCACCGGGCCAATCCTGGCGAGGATTTCGAATGGCCCGATATACCTTGGATTTAATTTCCCACGTTTCCCAAAACGTACTAATCCCTTCCAAGGTGATACTTTTAGAAGTACTCGATCTCCAACTTGGAACCCCAAAGGTTTTCGTCTCTTGTCTGAGTAGCTCTTTTGTCAGTCTTGCGAAGCCTTCATTCGCTCTCGAATTTGGACGATCTTTTCGGTCGTTTCCCTTATGATCTCCGGGCCAGTGAGTGTGCTGTTAGGAACTTGCCCTTTTGCTAGTTGCATATCGCCCACCTCAGCCCAGCACAGGGGTGATCTGCACTTACGGCCATAGAGGGCTTCGAACGGAGCAACTTTGATGCTAGTGTGATAACTATTATTGTATGAGAATTCGATAAGGAGTAGGTGAGCATCCCACGCTTTACCAAAGTCCATCACACAAGCTCTTAGCATGTCCTCTAACGTTTGAATGGTCCTTTCACTCTGCCCGTCGGTCTGTGGGTGGTAGGCTGTACTCATGTCCAGCCTAGTTCACATAGCTTTCTGCCGTGACTGCCAGAATCGTGACGTGAACCGACTATCTCTATCGGAGATAATGGATATCGGTACTCCGTGAAGTCGCACAACTTCTTTAATGTAGATCCTTGTCAGTTTCTCCATTTTGTCGGTTTCCTTTATTGGCAGGAAGTGAGCGGATTTGGTTAATTTGTCGACGATTACCCAAATGGTGTCAAGTCCACCCGTTGTCTTAGGTAACTTGGTAATGAAGTCCATCGTAATCCGCTTCCACTTCCACTCGGGTATCTCTGGTTGTTGAAGTAGTCCCGAGGGCTTTTGATATTCTACCTTAACTTTGGCGCAAGTCAGGCACTTGCCCACAAAGGTAGCTATTTCAGCTTTCATGTTCGGCCACCAATACATCTTCTTGAGGTCTAAGTACATCTTGTCTGAGCCGGGATGCACGGAGTAGCGAGTTTTATGAGCTTCATTCATGACAACGTCCCTGAATCCACCAAATTTTGGTGTCCAGATCCGGTTCGTGAAACAACGAACTCCGTCATCCCTGACTTCAACATTTTTGTCCATTCCTCTCAATGCTTCACCTGTCACGTTCTCTGGCTTCAAGGCTTCCTCCTGAGCTTCCTTGATTTGTGCGGACAGGTGTGAGTGGATGGTCATGGTTAATGCCTTTACTCGGCGGCCCGAGTACTCCTTTCGGCTTAAAGCGTCTGCAACCACATTGGCCTTTCTGGGTTGATAACGAATCTCGCATTCGTAATCGTTTAGTAATTCCACCCATCGCCTTTGTCTCATGTTGAGTTCCTTCTGATTGAGGATATGCTGGAGGCTTTTGTGATCGGTGAAGATGGTGCACTTGGTGTCGTAAAGGTAATGCCTCCAGATTTTTAGGGCGAAAACCACTGCTCCTAATTCAAGGTCGTGCGTCATGTAGTTTACCTCATGCGTCTTCAGTTGTCTTGAGGCGTAGGCAATGACTTTTCCTCATTGCATTAACACACACCCTAGACCTTGGTTTGATGCATCGCAGTAAACCACAAAGTCTTCGGTTCCATCTGGTAGGGACAAGATCGGAGCACTGCATAGAGTTCGTTTTAGTGTTTGGAATGCAGCCTCTTGCTTATCTCCCCAGATGAATGTCACCCCTTTTTGAGTCAGGGTGGTAAGTGGTTTTGCGATTTTGGAGAAGTTTTGGATGAACCTCTGGTAGTAACCGGCGAGTCCTAAAAATTGTCGGATCTCCGTGGGTATTCTTGGTGCTGCCCAACTTTCAATTGCCTTGATCTTTGAAGGGTCCACATGGATTCCTTCCTTGCTGACTACATGCCCGAGGAAAATCACCTCTCGAATCCAGAACTCACATTTTGAAAACTTTGCATACAATTTCTCCGCCCTCAGCGTCTCCAGGACTCGACATAAATGTTAGCTGTGTTCTTCCTTACTTCGGGAGTAGACTAGTATATCATCGATGAAAACAATTACGAACTTGTCTAATTAAGGTCGACACACCCGATTCATCAGGTCCATAAACGCTGCGGGTGCATTTGTTAAGCCGAAAGGCATCACTACAAATTCGTAGTGACCATAGCGCGTTCTGAACGCTGTCTTGGGAATATCCTCCTCTTGAACTCGTAGTTGATGGTATCCAGATCTAAGGTCAATTTTCAAGAAGAAACTCGCTCCTTGTAGTTGGTCGAAGAGGTCATCGATTCGAGGCAAAGGGTATCGGTTTTTTATGGTGAGTTTGTTTAATTCGCGGTAGTCAACGCACATACGGAACGATCTGTCCTTCTTCTTAACGAACAAAACCGGTGCTCCCCAAGGCGAGAAGCTTGGTCTAATGAAGCCTTTGCTCAGTAGTTCGTTCAGTTGACTGGACAGTTCCTGCATCTCGGCTGGAGCTAGACGGTATGGCGATTTGGCTACGGGGGTAGCTCCGGGAATTAAGTCGATTCGGAATTCGACTTGTCGAGGACGGGGCACTCCTGGAAGGTCTTCCGGGAATACATCGGGGAATTTGCAGACCTCCGAAACGTCCTTGATGTCTTTCATTCCTTGACCCTTATCTACGACGTGGGCTAGGAAGGCGTGGTACTCCTTGCGGAGATACTTTTGGGCCTTGACACACGAAGTGATCTGAAAGTTTGAACTGGGTTTGTCGCCATAGACGAAGAGGGTTTCGCCATTTGGCAGATTAAGGCGAACGGCCTTTTCGTGACATAGGATTTCGGAATGGTGAGGGCACAGCCAATGATGACATCAAAACTTTTTATGGTGACCGGCATAAGGTCGATTTGGAAAGAGTGATTGTTTAGGGTGAGGTTACACCCGATGTAAATGTCGTTAGTGTTCTCTGTTTTTCCGTTAGCCATTTCTACGGTGAATGTATCTTTTAGTGTTTGTGGTTTTTGTTTAAGCAAGCGTTTAAATTGATGGCTCACGAAGCTTTTCTCCGCGCCACTATAGAAAAGAATGCATGCGTATGTATTGTTGATGAGAAACGTACTGGTGACCACAGTTGGGTCTGATACCGCTTCCTTATGACCTATCGCCAGAACCCTGCCCACTCCACCAGGGTTGGGGTTTCTTGCCTTCGGGCAGTTCCGCTTGAAGTGTCCTGCCTCTCCACAACCATAGTAGGTTTGACTTGCTCCGGCGTTGGCAGCTTGTGCGTTTTGTTGGACTGGAGCTTTACAAAATCGAGCGGTGTGCCCCTTTTTGTTACAGTTGGTGCAATGCATTTCACGGCATGCACCGTTGTGGTGGTAGTTGCATTTGTTGCACTTGGGCAGGTTCCCGGCGTATTGCCTTATCGGAGTGGGGTTGGCAGTGGTTGTGGCGGCGTGCACTGCAACCACTTGTTGTTTCTTGGCAGGGTCTTGAGTAGGCTGGCCCTTTTTCTTATTCCAGAATTTTCTTTTGTTGTTTCCCCCTTTTGCTTGCTCGGAGGTGGTCGTTACAGTGCCATGGCTGGCGTTATGGTCGATGAGTTGTTGTGCCAGTTCCTTGGCACTGTCGAAGGTAGTTGGCTTTGAGGCCAATACGTGTCCTTGGAGTTGTTGAGATAGTCCCCATACGTATCTTTCCACCTTCTTGCCTTCAGTAGGAACCATCCCAGGACACAGCATGGCTAGATCGCTGAACCTTGAGGTGTACGACAGGATGTCAGAGCCTGTCATTTTAAGACACCAAAATTCTTCTTCCAGCTTCTGTATCTCACCCCTGGGGCAGTACTCCTTCATTAACATGGTTTTCAGATCTTCCCATGTTATCGCATTAGCCACCGGGAGCGTTAGTGCCTTGACGTTACCCTTCCACCAGGTGAGGGCTCTTTCGAAGAATGTACATGAAGCAAATTTGAC